>NW_028254497.1:0-452500 GCF_964263255.1 Lissotriton vulgaris
CACTTATTCCACTGTCCATAGAATGTACCAGTGGCTGGCTGCTGCTAACATGCTCACACCTGCTGCATGAGATTACTGTGAGCTCTTATAAGCCCCAGCTCCCTTCAGGCCAACATTCTATATGCTGCAGCTTGGCTTAGAGCTATACAGAGATTCTGTCCAGGCGTATTACCTTTTAGGTCTCGCCTAGGCAGCGCTTGCGCTGTCTCTTCGAGGCATGCTGTATTCAGGTATGGACTTTAAGCTCCACCCATTTTCGGCATCTTTTTGCTTTACCTCCTCCACTTGTAACCTCGAGCTCAGTTAGGGATTGTTGAGCATTCCTCATTTTGTTTTTGTGATGATCGTCATGTATTTACATTTTATTTTTTTGGTTTTAATGATGATTTGCCATGTATTTACATTCAGTTTTCTTTTTAAAAGGCACTTTTTAACCAATGCTGAGACTCGGACCTTATTCCCGAGGTCTGAAGTCAGAAGCTCTGGAGGTTACGTCACAAGCTCTCCGATTGATTTTTTTTGGGTTGACTAACTCTCGCAAGAAGCGATGAGCTCCGAAATGCATCGGGCTTTTATTGCTGCTTTTGAAATAAATAACACACTGAAGGAATTGAGCCGTGGCTTGTCTTTCTATGTTGGAAACGATGAGACTGTGGAAAAAATATATGGAATAATACACACATATGCTGATTTATTTCCCTTTCTCCTTCTTGTAACACTCTTAACAAGCAGACTCAAGTCTCACACATGGTTAACAAATGGAAAGGAAAGGAAAAATGAAGACTGTGCATGCATCTGAGTGAGTCTGCTGGCGCAACCACATAAAGTCACAAAGCAAATGAGACTCTGTGAACACAGAAAAATAAAACGTACTTCACAAAATCAGCAAGATGCAGTGTGTTTAAAATAAATACGACAAGCACAATATTTGCTAGGGCAACAACCATGTGCAATGCATTAGGTCTAGCATTGCTGAAAGTTTGAGTTATTGGCGTTGCTAATAATATTTCAACGGCAATAGCTCAAACTTTCAGCAATGCGAGACCTATTGCATTGCAAATGCTTGTTTAAACCTTTACCATATGGGTGTCCACAATTTGTCCATATAGAGCATTCAACTCCTCTGCCATTTGCACAGTTTCTATACAGTATTACTATGGGATTATCTAAAAGTTAAATACACCAATTGGTATTTGTTATTTTTTTTCATGCTTACAGGGTACAGCACAAGCACTGGAGGTGTTTAGCAGGTTTCCAGTTCCCGAAAGTCCAAATTGTCAGCTATATAGGTCCATAGACGTGAAAAACAAATTTGTGAAGACCACGTGAAAGGTGGATTCATGCACTCTCTGCCTTGGACTTGTTATCACACATGCACAAATACATGCTATTTTATTTCATCAGGGTTTGTATGGTGCCTTCAACAATTAATATAGTGCCAGGCCACTTTTTTAAACGAGGAGCCTTATTTGTGGGAGAAAGTTGGCCATAGTGTGAGTATCTGAGGGAGTATGTGACTTTCTGTCTGCCAGGTGACAAAAACCCTGGCCTGTCAGGGGATTATGATTTGGTGTAGCCTTTTAGAGGGATGCTTGGCTAGGGAGTATCTCAGGGAAGGAAGTTGCTGATACCTCCTCCAGTAGTGTCTGTACACAGATCAATTCCAGCTGCCTCTCCTTATCTGATATATTTTGCAGGATCTACAAGTTGCATATGGAGTTAGTGGGAGTTAGAGCTGGAGCATTTCTCCATGTGCTCTAACTTCTGAGAGTGTAGAAGTGTTAGGGTTCAAGGAATAAGACACTTCAGAATGCTGTAGGAAATTTTGCTCACATGGATGTTCTAGTGAAGCCCCCACTCTCTTGGTTAGATGAGGACTGGGCCTCCCAGGAGCAGAGGCTCAGCTTGGGAACTGTGTTATATTCTTCATTCCATGTATTTCCCTTTTAAATATGTTTCCCTTTTATATACATTGTTTCCCTTTAATTATGGCACATGCCATACAGTTGTGTATTCAGAAAAGAAGGTGGTGGTGATGGACAGAGTATCTGAATTAAGCAGAACACTCCTACCCAGTCCAAAGATCAGGGCTTGATCCATCACCATTTTTTTAGCTCACTGCACCATCCCAGCTCAGAACCTGGCTACATGCAAATTAGTCTGTCCCTGGCCCAGTGCATCATGGGAACAGGGCAGACCAAACTACCAAGCCAATTCTTATACTGGGAGCAAGTTACAGTTGTGTATGACATCATTCAGAACTGTGTTTAATCCATTCTGTTATGAACCTGGCTGTATGAAGTACTGTGCTCCAGAAGATTAAACTTCTTTTAATTTAACTTGGATTTCCTTCTTCATTTTTGGAATTTAACATTGGCGACGAGGAGAACTTTGTACCTGCTACTAATAGGAGCACAGGAGCGGTACAATTACTTTGGGATTTACTGGCATTTTTTTTTAAAAGCTCTTCTTGTGGATTTCATCAACTTTATGGACTGAAATATTCTTCTACATCTTCAAAGAACTTTCTCTGTGCTGTTTGGGAAGTTGTGGAGTTTTCCCATCGTTTTTTATTCAATTTCATACATTTGAGCAATATTGAGGATTTTCGTTACCTGCACGGAGTGTTCTCATTTGAAAGTCGCGCTGTCTACGATGCGCGTGTGAGACGAGCTGCGAGGACAAATGCTGCGTGTGTGAGCCCGAGACGACCTGACGAGCTGCGAGGACAAATGCTGCGCGTGTGAGCCCGAGAAGACCTGACGAGCTGCAGAAGGCGTCAACTACGCTTCAACTTCAGCGTCGGTTTCTTTGCAACGTAACACGGTGATTCGTGTGACGTCAGCGCGTCCTACGTAAATGTCTCTGTCACCGTCGGCGGCCATTTTTAATTTCCATGGCAACCCCGATGCGCACGGGAGCGCATTGCTTTTCTCCGTTTAAACACTTTCAATGCGCACGGAAGCACATTGATTTTATTTTTAACACTTTCAACGCTGATGCGCAAAGGAGCTGTGCATTGTATTTACTTTCTTCAACTCCTTTGATTACTTGGCCGGGTGTTCGCCAGCATGTGAATGTACATGTGAATGAAAAATGTAAATTTTTCCAAGAGTCAGTCGAGTACTTACGACATACTCTCTCAAAAAATGGTGTTGTTCCAAAGAAATCTTTGGTTGATGCCATTCTCAAAGCACCTGCACCAGATTCAAAAGAGAAACTTCTTTCATTTTCTGGTCTTTGTGAATATTACAGTAAGTTCATTAAAGACTTTGCATCAAACATGGAACCTTTAAGGGCTTTGATTAGGAAGAATGTTGTCTTTGAATGGGGAGATAGTCAACAAAAAGCATTTGAAAAGATTAAGGCAAACATGATTGCTGCGCCATCTCTTAAAACATTTTGTGTTGGAAAGACTTGTGTCCTTACTGTTGATGCTAGCCTGTATGGTTTAGGCTGTGTTCTTTCGCAGTTTTCTGGTAAAGAGGAGTGGAATGTGGCGTTTGCCTCACGCACACTTAATTCAACAGAGAAACGCTATGCAGTGATTGAAAAAGAGTTATTAGCGTGTGTGTGGGTTGTGGAACACTTTCGAAATTGTATTTGGGGAGCAAGGTTTATTATCAAGACTGATCATAAGCCTTTGGTTTCTATTTTGTCTCCTGGAGGTGGTTTGAATGCCACGGCAAGAATTGCTAGATTAATGTCACGGTTGCAAGAATACACTTTTACTGTGGAATATGTTTCTGGAAAGGTCAATGTTACTGCAGATTGTTTGCCGCGTCTTCCGTGTGAGTACGGTGAGGTTCTTGACAACGTTGAGGTTGTTGCTGGAATTTCCGATGTGTTGTCTGGGAATTTTGGAAATATTTCTGAGGAATTGTGGAAAAAAAGTATGGTGGAAAACAAAGTTTTGCAGAAGGTTATGGAGTACTGTCTTCTAAAGGTGATGTTCCAGAGGAGATGTTCCCATTTTGGAAAGTCTCAGATTAAATTTTTATAGAAGGTGATTTCATTTACAGACAAGGAAAGTGTATTCCACCAATTTCATTACGGAATACCATTTTGAATTTAAGTCATGAAAGCCATGTTGGTATCACCTCAATGAAAAGACTTATTAGATCTTTGTTTTGGTGGCCAGGAGTTGACAGATTTGTTGACAAGTTGGTAAGAGAGTGCCCGGAGTGTGTTAGTAGCGAGAAATCTCTTAGATGCAATCCTGCTCCTCTTATTCCTGTTAAGTGGCCTGAGTTTCCATGGCAGAAAATTGGTATAGTTTGCTGGGCCTTTTAATTTTTTGCCACAAGATTGTAGGTTTGCCATTGTTATGGTGGATTACCATTCTAAGTGGCCAGAGGTCAAATTGGTTCCAAGTGTCACAACTAATAATGTGATCTTGTTTTTGAAGGAAGTTTTTGCCAGGGAAGGTAATCCGGAAGTGATTATTTCTGATAATGGCGTGCAGTTGAAGTCATGTGAGATGCAAGAATTCCTTAAATCACAAAATGTTCGTCACATAACCACACCTTTGTATGAACCTCAAGGTAATGGGCAAGTTGAAAGGTATAATAGAGTTCTTGAGCAAGATATACTTTGGGCACGGAACTTTGGTGCTGAATGGAAAGACAAACTAAGGGAGAAATTGTGGTTGTATCGGATAACTCCTCATTCCACGACTGAGGTCTCACCTTTTCGTTTACTTAGAGGTAGAGATCCAATTTCTAAACTTTGTCCTTGGTGGTTTAAGAAAGTTGTTAAGGATAAGAATTCACAGCTGAATAAGGATGATATTGCTCGTACTGTAGAGTATAAATAGAATAGAAGCAAAATTCATTATGACTCTCACATGAATGTTAGAACACCAAATTTTAATGTTGGGGATTTTGTTAGGATTCGTAAACCTGGAATCTTGCTCAAAGGTGATGCAAAATATAGTAGACCTTTGAGAATTGTCAAAGTCAACAAGAATAGTGTTGTTACTCAAAATGGTCAAGTTTGGAATGTGAGACGTGTCTCCAAGTGTTTAATGAATGAATAGTTTTTTTGTAAGGGAAGAGATGTGTTATATTCTTCATTCCATGTATTTCCCTTTTACATATGTTTCCCTTTTATGTACATTGTTTCCCTTTAATTATGGCACATGCCATACAGTTGTGTATAACATCATTCAGAACTGTGTTTAATCCATTCTGTATGAACCTGGCTGTATGAAGTACTGTGCTCCAGAAGATTAAACTTCTTTTAATTTAACTTGGATTTCCTTCTTCATTTTTGGAATTTAACACACTCTGATACATAGGAAAGCATATAGGGTGCAGACCCTTGTATGCTTTATTATGGGACTACAGGATTGGGAAGCATGACTGAGTGACAGAATGAATGTAGTGTGGTGAACTGCAATGGATCGTGTCTGAAGTGGAAGAAGGATAGAAGGGTGCAGGCTATGGTAGACTGATTCTAGGCTTTCAGAACCTTTGGCTGCAGAGGAAATGTGACTTAGTTTGTGAGATAGTCCCTGCAGTGCAGTGTGGTGCAGGGCAGTAAAGCGTGTCTGTCAGGGTAGAAGGATGAGGGGTGTAAACATGGTTTACTGTAGACATTCATGCTCCTGGGCTACCAGGAAGCAGTTCGTCAGTGAGGCAGTGGGTACAAACAAAGCCATGCACTTCAGCATAGTGTGTCTGCGAGGGAAGAAGTGAATGAGTGACTATCAAAGAGGGTGCAGAGTGATGTCAAATAAAAGACAAACGGCAGACCATCTCTAAACCCATAATCAGGTGTACCCAGTATGTATGTGCCATTTCTGTTTTACTGCATCCTGTCACCCATAAGTTCCATGACCAATTCAAAACAATGCTAAGTACAACCCTGTACTGAGTTTATCCCTCCTGGCAGTCATTTCCAGTGTTGGAGTAAACTTTCTTCAAACATAGACTCAGTAAATGGCAGCAATGCTGCATTGTCAACTGTTCCATTCATTTAGCTCATAATCTATAGCCCTTTATGTTTTGCTGCTGGCAAAGTTTTTCTGGGGATTCAAAAGGTAACTTAGAGATGAGTAAGTTTGTAAGAGGTCTTTTTGACAAAGGTACAAGATGGCTCAGAAAATCTACGTGTCTTGTAAAAAAATCAATTTGTACTATTTGATGCCTCTCATAATGTAAGTACTAACCTGAATTATTCTTGATTGTGCTGAGTCCTGCAGGAGCAAAGCGGATCCTCATGACCCATTTCAGCCTGCACACCTTCTGCAATTGGACTGCAAGATGCATACACATCCAGATGGGAAGGGGAATGGGATAAGAGAAATAAATATACAGGGCCAGATCTCGATGATGGTACCCTGTCCATCAGAATCAAAGAGAACATTATGTCCTCCACCCTGACAGACTACCATTTGCCAAATTTAGAGATCACCACCGGTCTTTGTACCATGACAGGAGCTACCGTCATGGAGGTTCCAGTCAAGGTGCAGAAAGGTTGGTGGACTGGCCCCTCCAAACTTTTACAAACTTTTTGTTTTTCAAAAGCAAACTCCTAAAGGTAAAGTTTGTTATTAAAAAACAAAAAAATAATGACTCCCTACACCCAGCCATTGATTTTATCCTGGAAGCCAGGGTCCTTATGTGCCTTTTTCTGTCCCTCACAGCCAGATTGTGCCTCGTGGTGACTGACATCAGATCATCCACTCTTATTAAATTCTTTAATTAATTAATGCAGAATAGACGCACAGGCGCCATTGTTAAAGTTAAAGCACTGCATGGAGCAGTGTTGAAAAAATAAAAAATGTTTTAGATGAGCTGCCCAGCACAAAAGAAAGGCTCACGGATGCCATATTAAATGTGAAACAGGTGTGCTGGGGACGCCTTGCTTTTCTGCGGCTGCTGTGGACTACCTGTCCCAGAATCCTGTGCCTTCCTGTGCCCTCCCTGGAGGGAGGAGCATTGCCAGCTCAAACGCGCTAAAAAGTGCGGGTCACCACCGCGGCGTGGGACGTGCATGGGCTGTGAAGCCCGGGCCAAGGGCAGGCTCGTCCTTGCCCGTCACTGCCAGGAAGAGGCCGGGCAGGGCCACCCCCCTAACGTCGGCTGCAGACTTGGGCCGACCCGAAGGTACTGTTATTTGCTCTTCAGACACCTAAGGATTGCTGCCCATGTGATCTTTAAGAACCATTGTAGTATTTCCTCATAAAGTCTGCACAGGTTGTTATAAGTTTTCTCAAGTGTGTTTCTCCGGGTATATTGTGTATAGAAAAGTATGAGGACATAACAGGCTGGGAACTGAAGTTTTCAGTAGTGTACCGTAGTCGTTGTTAGTATATTTATTGGTACCTTTTGTCAACAATTGTGTATTTTAGCTTCTAGTATGGGTAAAAGAAAGGTGGTGGAGGCTACGGGGCGAGGAACAGCGGGGAAGGGCAGGAAACCAAACAGGATGGATAAACACCCCACGCGCTTGAATAGTAATTGTGTTATGTCACACATTGATAATATTATTAGCAACTGCGAGGAGATTTTATCTACCCCTGTGGGTACTAATTGTGGGTCATTGGTAGTCCACCCTGCTAGGCTCCCCCAATCCTCTGAGTCGGCTAAATCTATCCCAGAAATGTTTAAAAAGGTAATTCAGAAAGAAACCTCCCTACAAACCCAGGCAATGGAATCTTTGACAGAGCAGATAGCCTTATCACCATTACCATTACTACCTGTCAATTTCAATACTATTGATAACAACGTGGAATTTGTGATCAAGTGTAGTAATTGATTTGTGCCTTTGATGGGCGCAGTTGAGGCCACTCGGTCCACTGAACCTATAGTCCAAATTGACCATGCAGGTGTAGTTGAGGTTACCAAAATGGCGGCCTCAGCCAAAGGATGTAGCTGCTCACTTACAGACCAATCTTTAACATAGTCTGAGGGTTCATATAAACTTGCTTATGGAACTTGGTTGTTAGGCTAACTGATAAATTACAAACAACAGTGCACAATGCTGCTAACAAACCTATTACATTAGCCCAGTCTAGACGACATCCTGATAGAGCATCACCTTTGGTCCCCCCTGGCAGCATGGGTACAAAGAATGTTGTACCTGCAGCTTCTTCAGCAGGTATAAAATCAACTACTAACAAAATGTCCCAGCTTAATATAGATAGATTGCATTCTGAAAATCGATCAGAATTCCAGTCGCCCAGTTGAAGCCAGAATAGTCTTCAGCAGCATTTTCTACCCCTTAGCACACTAAGGAGCACAGATACTCCGTTGCACAAGGAACAGGGTTTTTTAAACTCACATTTGAGCCAATCCCCTAAAGCACAGATCTTCCTAATTAACGTTCCCAAAATAACATCGAACTATACACCCGAAAGTGAACATGAACTGGTTAATAAAAGCATCCATTGGTTACCGTATGTGAGGAAATGTAGATCAGTCATAAGAGAAGACAAATACTCAGCGAGAAGGTATGCCATCCACAGCGCTACCACAGATTATGTGTGTCTTAGGCTAAAAACCGTGGATCTCGCAGACAACTTAGTATCTTTTGACCTTAGAACATCTCACTTGGTCTCATCTAATATAAGAATAAAATATAGTCCTCCAGCACCACATAGTAGAATCAACCCTCAGGAAGTAGTTTCTACAACCAACGAGGGCTCCCCTTTGGACAAGGTAGATTGATGCTTAAAGAATGGCCCAACTACATTGCAGCATAGAGTAATGTCAGTTATAGGGAGTGAACCCAATGACCAGCTAAATGCTCAGGGTAATACCATAGAGGTTGACAGGATCATTAATTCCAAACCTATCAACCCGACGCTAGTAATAGCTTCCTGGAATATAGCTGGATTGAAATTTCAGATAATGTCAGTCAACTGACATTTGGACTTTTCATGAAACCTGGTCAACAAGTCTGATCTTTCGTCAGGGGTATTTCCTCTTTCATTTATTTATTTATTTATACCATTTATAGAGCGCACTAATACCAGCCGGTGTCCTGGCGCTAAAGTGGTAACTCCCTGGGTTTCTAATCTCTGATCTAAGTCGAGAATAGCCAAGTTTTCAGTTTTTTTCGAAATGCCAAAAGGTTGGCACTTTGCTTTAGGGCTAAAGGAAGGGTATTCCAGGCCATCGCTCACGAAGCTTCGCCCCCCCCCCCAGCGCGCCTTCCTAGTATGAACAGTCTTGATCAGCCCCAAGTTAGCCGACCTTAGTTGTCTTTCCGGCGTGTACCATTGGAAGAGCTGCTGGAGGAACTTTGGACCTATTCCGTGGAGCGCCTTGTAAACAATGCATAGGGACTTGAACCTGATCCGTTTCCGCACCGGGAGCCAATGCAACTTATCTTTCGGCAGGCCGACAATAAGACTGGCCGCCGCATTTTGTAATACCTGCAGCTTGTTAAGCAGCCCCTGTTGAGCTTCAAGTAATAGACTGTTACAGTAATCGAGACGGGAGAGCACAAGGGCTGACACCACCGTCTTTCTACTCCCTGCTGGTAGAAAAGGAAGGATTTTCCTGATAATTTTCAAGGTCCAATGGATGGATGATGAGAGCGCCATTACTTGGGGTTTATAGGACAGTTGGTCGTCAATAATCACTCCTAAATTCTTCACCTTTGTAGCAGGTGAGGGAGGGGGTCCCATGTCTTCCGGCCACCATTCAGGGCTCCAGAGATTGGTGTTATTCCCAAAAAGTAGCACCTCCGTTTTAGAGGAGTTCAACTTTAAGCAGCTTTTTTCCATCCAGATGCAACCCTGAAACCTGGCAGCAACGCCTAGATTTTTTCCCGAAAGCAATGATACCACGATCTGGGTATCATCGGCATAGGATGTTAACTCGAACCCGTTCATAAACCAGTTATCGATGGCCAAAAGGGTAGGCCTTCAGGTGGGCTTACCTTATGGGTTAGACAACATCCAGGTTACAGGGCCGAGGAGATCTTAACTGATAGCCCTGATATTTTGGCCATTATCATACATCCAAAGCAAGAACCTGGCCTACTAGTTATCAATATATATTCCAGAGGGATGGTCGGAGGGAAACTCTCTAGTACAGTTTCTCTTCTAGATGCCTTTATAGAAGAACAAAGAGGTGGTAACAATATGGTGATAGCGGGAGACTTTAACTGTACCTTTGAGCCCCTAGTCCATGAAGATGTTGGTCATGGTAATGATGAGGACTTACAGTGGGGCATTCCATCCTTAACCCTGCCGCCAATAAGGAAGTGGACTGAGGCAGTCCTCCAATTAAATAGTTTGTGTCTGGAGAGGGGCATCAGGCCACTAAACGGGAGGACATTATCTGATAGCAAGGGTTTTACATACATATTGCAATGGGTCAAGAAGCAGTCGGATTGACTATTTTTTTAACAACATGGAGATATGGTCATGTAAATGTAAATGTATGTAAATGTATAGGCATTTATATAGCGCACTACTTACCCGTAGGGTCCCAAGGCGCTTCGACCGCTGCGAAACCCTTCCTGGCTTCCCTGAGAGATGGTCCCTTAATGGGTATCTCCAGGGTGAGACCAGGCATCCCCGGCGGTCTGGTGGGGTCGTTAGTGAAGATGAGGCAAGCTAATGCCCAGAGTTGCCGAGTGTGATCGCTGATCAGAGTGGGCACCGAGGCGAGAGAATTATCGAGTTCGCTGACCCTGGTCCAGAAACCTGCCGCGCCGGGAATCGAACCCTGGTCCCGGGCCGTCCTCTGGTCTCGGGTCTGCCGCCTCTAGACATGAAGGTCCAAGACAGAAGTGAGAGTGAACATAATCATCTTTTGTTAAATCTACAGGTACAGGGGATAGGCCCACAGCCCTGGACGATCGAGAGGGTGACTGCAGATGTTCTCCACTCAAATGACATGAGAAGCGTTAAGTGGGCAACATTATTGGAGAACGACAAATCTCTAGAGCATATGAAGCAAACAGTGGAGAACACACTCATGACCCTTTCCGCATTTTATAACCACGCCGACATCAATGCAGCGATTACGTAGGCTCATGAAGATTTGTTTACAAAGCTCAAGAGCTTTTTTATCAAGACCTATAAACCCGGCAATAGAGATATTATTAAATCAGGCAATTGGTACAACAAGGATTGCAGAGTAGCATACATGACATTGTCCCAAGCTATAAAAACCAAATCGATGGAGGTTAAATATGTTCAGGAAAAGTATAAGAAAATTCAACTCACAGCTAAAACGGAGTCAGATGAAAAACGTTGGAAACAACTTCTGCATGCAAGTAGAGAAAAAAGCATGCAGAATTTTTGGCAGATAGTGAAATGGGGAAGTAGTGAGCCAAGACAAGTTCCTGTTAACTATGTAGCGCCAGATCAGTGGGTTTCTCACTACCAGGCCCAATTTGCTGCCGAAATTGTTAGTACTATCCAATGACCAATACTAAAGCATAGTAAAAGTGGGGGGTCGAAACAGCCCGGGATGCGATACCCAAAGGTAGAGCACCTGGCCTAGACTGCATTCCGGCCGATTTATTTTGGCATGATAGTGACAACTGGCTAAAAACATTCATATACTTGCTAATGCAATTGCCAGTGGGGCTTTCATCCCAGAATCCTGGCGAGGTGCGGAAATTTTACCAATTTATAAAAAAGGGGATTGCACGTGCCCAAGTAACTATAGGCCAATAAGTCTAATAGATTCAATGCAAAAGATCATGGCCAGGCTCGTGCTGAGTAGGATCCAATCTTGGATTAGTGAAAATGATGTTCTATCCCCACTACAGGCTGGCTTCCACGAAAAAGTCAGTACCATAGATCAGGTTTTTAGGTTTATGATGATCTATTGGCGTTATGTAGTTATTGTGGGGGGCACCATTTATGCGGCCTTTGTAGATCTCAAATCCGCGTTTGATCTGGTGCCGCGCTACAAACTATGGGAAGTATCAAAAGATCTTGGGATGCCAGTAGAACTCCTTGCATTAATTGTTAAACTTCATGAGTCCAACTTTGCGCATGTCATTGAGGGTAGCAGGGCAAGTTTACAGACAGGTTTGATATATCAAAAGGTGTCCGGCAAGGGTGTGTCCTGGCCCCTACACTTTTTTCATTGTTTATAAACAGGGCTGTACATTATTTTTCCTCATATCCAACGGATGCTCCCTCACTCGCCGGTGCAAAGGTACAGTTAATAATGTTTGCTGATTATACCCTTATCCTATCTAAGACACAGCAAGGGCTGCAGTGCGCTTTGAATAGATGTTAGACCTTTTGTAGTGACCATGAGTTGGTAGTAAATGTTGATAAAAACAAATTTATGGTTCTACATAAACATAAAATGGTGCAGGGGAGAGTATTCATGAACAATGTTCAATTGGAACAAACTGATGTTTTTACATACCTGGGAGTGACTCTGGGCAAGAAGATAAACTGGGAACCACAGATAAATGTAATGACCCTTAAGCACGTTCAACTTGCAGGTGCTTTATTAAAAGAACATAGGTTGTCCCAAACGAAGCCGATAGGCCTGGCTCTAACAATTTACAATGCCAAGGGAAGGGCCTCTATCCTTTATGGAGCCGAGCTCTGGGGCTACGAAAATGTATTATCATTAACTGTAGCCCAGAATATATTTTTCAGAACTCTAACAGGTCTTCCACAATCCACCCCACTCAAACCCATTTATTTAGACTTAGGTTGTTGCACTCTAGAGGAGTTAGCCCGGTTTAGACCAATAGCATACTGGAGAAGGCTCTGGACTATGTTAATGCACTGAAAGATATAAGAGAAGCTGACTCATCAAGTAGTGTTGTAGGGCTACAAAAAATCAAGCGCACACTGTTGGATATGGGGTATAGCCACTTGTGGGAGAATCCAGTAAGTAAATCATTTCCATCTAAAAAAGTTCTTAAAGAAGCCTATTGGAATATGGTTAAAATAAAGTGCATGTCACACATCAAGAATTCTTCTCTCTCTGGCATTTTTATGGAACATAAACAAGACATCCGGTTTGAGGCCTATTGGGATCTTATATTAAAACCCTTAGATAGAAAATTCTTTAATCAATTTAGGGTTGGCTTCCTCCCGATAAAATCATTTATGTTAAAATGGCAAAGCTCAATGGCCACCAGATGCGAATCTTGCCAAATGCATGATGAGACAATTCCCCCCATTTGTTTCGTGTGTCCAGCATACCAGCGCCCTAGGGGCAAATGGCTTAAGCCAATGTGTGCCAATATGGGCACAAGATCAAGCAATATTTCACTCCGTACACTGAAAACTAACACACACGAACCTATAGTAGTGGCAACTGCAACATTTTTAGTTGGATGAGGGGTGTCCAAGCAAACTGCCTGAAGAGGCAAGGAACATTGAGTGGCACACTAGGTGCTAAAGAGACGACAAGTATATAACAACGTTTGTATATTGGTACCCTTGCCTAACAGTATCTGCAGATTGCTATAACACTGTATGGACTAGAAAAGGATTTTCTGGCCAGGCGCCCTTGAGATAGTTAGAACATTTGATTCTGAGAAATCGATTGTTGTACACAATCGTTTTATTGCTTTTATGCTTATTTCATATTTTTAAAGGGATTATTTAATGGTTTATAGCTTTTATGAAATTGTAGGAATTCTGTATGAAGTTTTATTACTGTGCTGTGTTGTCATTTTTGTGTATTTATTGATTGAAAGAATCGAAATAAAGACTAAGGGGCAGATGTAGGTGACCAAATACCGAGCGGTAACGCAGAAATTCGCAGAATTTCTGCGTTACCGACTGTTATTTGGCTGAGAACAATGTAGGTGAGTTTAAACCTACTTGCAAAATAAGGAATCACAAAATTGCGATTCCTTATTTTGCTCTTGCATTTAAGGAATCGGAAATTGCGATTCCTTAAATGCAATGTAAATAGCACAAAAAAAGTGCACTTCAGCCTTAAGGAATCGCTAATTACCACCAACTTCAAATTGGTGGAAATTAGCGATTTCCTTTAAAAAAGTACTATTTTGCTTTTTTATAAGTGGCATGTGGCATGTGGCACACATCCATGCCCTTAGGGCATGTATGTGCACACATGCACATTTCAGGGGTGCAACAGGGTGTCCTTTTGACACTCTGTGGCACAAAAGGGGGTGGTGATGGACGGAGCATCTGAACCAATCAAACACTCACACCCAGTCAACAGATCTGGGTTTAATCCATCTCCGTTCTTTAGCCCACTCTGCCACTCCAGTTCAGAGATGGCCATATGCAAATCAGTCTGACCCTGTGCCTCATGGGAACAGTCCAGGCCGAACTGCCAAGCCATGCCTTCCCTGGACCGGAAACAAGCTTCAGAGGAACGGTTTCTGGCATTTCAGCCGTCTTCAGCCTGGCTTGCGTGAATACGGTGGCAAAGTGAGCAAGGGGCTCACGTCTGAGCATACCCTGCCAACTTATGGCGGACAAAGTGGTACAAAAGGGGGTGATGACGGACGGAGCATCTGAACCAATCAAACACTCACACCCAGTCAACAGATCTGGGTTTAATCCATCACCGTTCTTTAGCCCACTCTGACCAGTTTCTGGCATTTCAGCCATCTTCAGCCCGGCTTGCTTGAATCCAGTGGCAAAGTGAGCAAGGGACTTGGCTTGGCAGTTCGGGCTGGACTGTTCCCATGGGGCACAGGGTCAAGACTGATTTGCATATGGCTGGGTTCAAACTGGAATGGCATGGTGAGCAAAAAAACGATGGATTTAGGCCCAGATCTCTGTACTGGGGTGAATGTATGACATTGTTCTGCATTCTGTCCATCACCTGTTGTTTTTTGCATTTGTCACCCCGAGTGAGACGGGTATGCTCAGACGTGAGTCCCGTGCTCTCCATGCCACTGGAATCAAGGTATCCAGGCTGATGAGGGCTGAAAGCCCGAAACCGGTCCTTGGATGCTTGTTTCCAGTCCAGGGAGGACCTGGCTTGGCAGTTCGGGCTGGACTGTCCCCATGGGGCACAGGGTCAAGACTGATTTGCATATGGCTGGGTTCAAACTGGAATGGCACGGTGAGCAAAAAAACGATGGATTTAGGCCCAGATCTCTGTACTGGGGTGAATGTATGACATTGTTCTGCATTCTGTGCATTCCCTGTTATTTTTTGCATTTGTCACCCCCAGTGAGACGGGTATGCTCAGAAGTGAGTCCTGTGCTCTCCATACCACTGGAATCAAGCTATCCAGGCTGATGAGGGCTGAAAGCCCGAAACCGGTGCTTGGATGCTTGTTTCCAGTCCAGGGAGGACCTGGCTTGGCAGTTCGGGCTGGACTGTTCCCATGGGGCACAGGGTCAAGACTGATTTGCATATGGCTGGGTTCAAACTGGAATGGCATGGTGAGCAACAAAACGATGGATTTAGGCCCAGATCTCTGTACTGGGGTGCATGTATGACATTGTTCTGCATTCTGTCCATCACCTGTTGTTTTTTGCATTTGTCACCCCGAGTGAGACGGGTATGCTCAGACGTGAGTCCCGTGCTCTCCATGCCACTGGAATCAATGTATCCAGGCTGATGAGGGCTGAAAGCCCAAACCGGTCCTTGGATGCTTGTTTCCAGTCCAGGGAGGACCTGGCTTGGCATTTCGGGCTGGACTGTTCCCATGGGGCACAGGGTCAAGACTGATTTGCATATGGCTGGGTTCAAACTGGAATGGCATGGTGAGCAAAAAAACGATGGATTTAGGCCCAGATCTCTGTACTGGGGTGAATGTATGACATTGTTCTGCATTCTGTCCATCACCTGTTGTTTTTTGCATTTATCACCACGAGTGAGACGGGTATGCTCAGACGTGAGTCCCGTGCTCTCCATGCCACTGGAATCAAGCTATCCAGGCTGATGAGGGCTGAAAGCCCGAAACCGGTCCTTGGATGCTTGTTTCCAGTCCAGGGAGGACCTGGCTTGGCAGTTCGGGCTGGATTGTTCCCATGGGGCACAGGGTCAAGACTGATTTGCATATGGCTGGGTTCAAACTGGAATGGCATGGTGAGCAAAAAAACGATGGATTTAGGCCCAGATCTCTGTACTGGGGTGGCTGTATGACATTGTTTTGCATTCTGTCCATCACCTGTTATTTTTTGCATTTGACACCCTGGCACCCTTGAAATAGCTTCTGCTATTTGCGATTCTTTAATACCGAATCGCAAATAGTGAATATCTTCCCATTCATTCCTATGTGCTTCCTAGCCCATAGGAATGAATGGCTAGGTATTTCTTATTAACGAATCTCATTTAGTGATTCGTTATTAAGGAATATTAAGGAATCGCTAATATTTTAGCGATTCCTACCTATATTCAATTTAGCGAGTCCTTATTAGCGATTCGGTAAAAATCGCTATTAAGGACTCACAAAATTTAATTTACCTACATCTGCCCCTTAGTTTTTGCTGTTGAAACATGTGTGGCACTTTTAAAAAAACACAATTTCAGTTAAAATGTGATATCCCGGTGGGCCTGGGGTGCTTTTTGTAAATATAAAGCTGCCACAAAGGAGGTGCTGCCGCCATATTTTAAGTTAAAGCGTGGTGTTGCGGCATGAGGCAAGTGCTTTTTGTAAATATAAAGCATCAAATAAAATGTGACCACCAAAGCAGCTGTAGCCAAGGTGGGGGGGGGTGAACGTCAAACAAAAAAAAGCGCTCAGACACTAATAAATAACATGACAATTAACATCACATGCAAGAGGGCCAGTCGTCATGGGAGATTACAAACGTAAAAAAGGAGGACCTAGTGACCATATTAACCAATGAAATTTACAAAGGACAGTAAAATGAGCCAATTAGAAAGATGGGTGTTGTTTAATACCTATATCCTGAATACAGCATGTCTCGTAGAGACAGCGCAAACGCTGCGTAGGCCAGACATAAACAGTGGGATTAGATTCTGGGAAAGGAAATTTCAGTGTGTTAATGGCAGAAGCTTTGGAAAGGTATCCCTAACTGGATATGAAATATACAGAACAGCACCTAGAAACCATGTATGAACAAATGACCCTGTGGTATATGAAGTAAGGGTGGGCAGAGAACTCTGCTCATCCAGCAGAGTGTCAGGAGTATTGCCTACTCCGTGTTTCACTGAGAATGCTGAGTTTAGTCAAAACTCCAACTTTGCAGTGGAGCAGATTTAGCCAGCCCCCTTTGCTAAAATAGGCTCCCTGCCTCCAAACCCCTTAATAAAAAATATATAAAATGAATTTAAAAAGAAAAAAACACACTTACCGGTACTGTGGCGGATGAGAGCTGCGTTCCTCCTCCTCTTCCTCCTCCTCCTCCTCCTCAGGGTAGAGGCGGGGAGCGAAGCGGAGCGGAGTTTTTTCCCAACTACGTGAAACTCAGCATAGTGGCACTACACAAGCTCCGCCTGGGTTAATATAAAGTAAATAAACCCTAAGACCATTTACAATGGGAGGGATGGGCAAAGCTAGCAGGGATGTGTACTGGATGGGAATGAACTAAATATGTGGTGGTCTTGCCCAGTGCTAACTGTCTTCGGCAATGAGATACTCAGTCATAGAAAGTAGTCCCGGAATACCCTTTCCTTCCAGACTTGGCAGCACTGATTTTGGGAATAAGCTGGGGACATTGAAATAAATGTGTACTCCACACTGGTCAGCGGTAATGGATTGTCATTAGTAGCAAAGAAACTAATTACCTTGAAATGGAATGCAAAAACTTCAGCCAACATTCATGGGGCACCTGATTGCTATTGAAAGACTATCATGGGACCTGAGGGATCTGACGCACTGTGAAAAGCACAAAGTAAGGAGAGATCACCAACCTTGTGTCATCAGAGATTGCTTTGCTCTCTGAGTCTAGGAAGAGGATGATGGATGAAACTGAGGGAATGCTGAATCATAAGATATATGTTTGGGCCCAAATGGATGCAATGGGTTGTCCTCAATTATGCACGATTGTTCTCTCTGATTAATCTCATAAAGTATTTTTTAATCCATGAGGGGAAAGGGTTTAGTCCCTGTATGTAAATATCTTTCTTCTTTAGCCATCATACCACACACTGAAGTTACCATTTAAAGAGTTTTTCCTTTGCAATGACAGTAACTCAACTTGTTAAAATACTTTCCAAATCAATATGGCAGCTAGCATCATAATGAAGGAATAGCATGCATCTGAATTAGTCGACATGTTTCAGCCCTCTTTAATGCCTCTCCTTTACTTACACAGTGATCATCCCAAAACATCACATCAAGGACACATGATTAGGTAAATAACTTTTTTTCAAGTGCCATGGAGTGGATAAACCGCAATTAACCTCTTAGGTAGGCTTTGCTAAATGGCATACACTGCAATTACCGCTAGGGAATTGTCATTGTAGTGCTGGAAGACTCCAGAATGAGGTGTCTGTGTCATTGGTCTAGTGTGCACAAATAGGCCCCTTTGATAGGCACCCTTTTTATAGGCGAAATGAGCTCTTCAAATCTGAGAAATTCTGATGTTAAAATATGCCAGTGTTTATTGATAATTTTCTTTAAGGGGTTAATGTTGTGTTGTTGGTTGTGATGCAAACAGCCTGTACTGTTTATACCTGTGGTAAGTTTCTAGAAGAGCCTCTCTATTGTTATTATGGGATGTTGTCTTAGCTTTGTTAATAATACTTTACGGGTACTGCCAGTCCTACAATTTAGTGGACAGTATATCTGTTTGCTTTTAAAAATCCTGAATCGAGAACTAATTCCAGAGGAGTGACAGGAACCACAGGGTAGGTTTTCCATAAGAGAACGAGGGTGAAAACTATCAAATAGTAGGAGCCTGTTCTTGACTATTTCCTTGTGATGTTATCTGTCTAAAGGTGACCATTCATAGGAAAGATATGAAGGTTAAAAAAGACCAGTTATTTGTTGGAAAAATGTGTGTCAATTTTAGATAAGGATTCTGGTTGTTAATCCATTTGAAAAAAATACTCAGCCCTTTTTAAATTCCCTTGCCAAATCCAAAATATAGTTGATATATCAACTACAGACTTTTATGTTGTATTTAATGAGTTTATTGTCTGAGTAGAAAAACCTAAGATCAAATTTCTGGACATATACACATGCCAAACTGGGAGCAAGGGGCTCCCAATAAATAATACATCTATTTCCCTTCAAAATCAAATAGTTTTTCTGTTACTGTAATACTGAGTCGAAAACAAATTGTCTCAGTGTAGCAGAATCCCATTCAGTTTCACACACCACGTTCTTATTTCGGACAGCTAGAAGCATAAAGAAGGGGGCAGAAAAAAAATCAAAAAGTACAGTGGGAAGATGTGACTAAATGCATGTCACGGGAGAAACCAGCAGGGAAAAGCAATCAGACAATCTAGTCGTTAGTTTAACCCCAAACACATTCACACTGAGACAAATAAGATTACTTATCACAGGCATCAGTTATGACACCCCTACTATACTGGGCTAATGAACATTGAGATGTGAGATAGCTTAATTCTTTAGAAGGATCAAAGTAAAAGTGTTTTTGTCAATAGTGAGCTGGGAGCCTCAGAATTGAATATTGCTTGTTTAAAAAACAAATAATGCTTCTGACCACTTCAGAGCAGATGTTTTAGCCTATGAAAACAGGCAGTAGTAGACAAAGTTGAGCAATAGGACAATGACAATGATCCATCTTTCTCCAACCTTGTGAGAAGAGAAGAACAGGTTTTAAAAGAATTGAAATTTAACCAAGATATTATCATAATACCTACCGACAAGAGGGATGCAATATTGACTCAAACAAAGGATGCAAACACACAGGAATGCCTCAGACTGCTAAGAGATTTAGGAAACAATAATTTTTTAAAACAGGATCCAGCAACAAAACTGAAACCTGAAATGAAGAAGGAAGTACAGGTAAATTGTCAGTTGATCCTGTGTCGCACCATAGTGAGTGTCACAAACTGAAGAACAACCCCCTCTGGAGGCTGGAGCTGGTCCTGGGACTGGTCACATGTCAATCACTTCAGCAGCAATACTGTAACCTTCTCCCTCATGCCTTTCGCAGAACCTGCAACCAAGCCTTCCTGCCATGGAATGCAACTGACCATACTGCCTGCTTGTATGTGCTGTCGGCATGGCGCTCAGGACCAGTGGTGGAAGCAAGACAGTAAATTGTCCTTGCCCCTGTAATGGTATCCAAACAGGTTCTGCAGGAGCGTCAGGAATCCGATGAATATTCCTCAGCCTTCCCCTACGGCCTTCCGACTCTATCAAACTCTAGAGTACCGAGAGGCTCGCCAGGGGAAAACAGGGAGACAAAACAAGGAAAGGCGGGGAAGAACAAAAGAAGACTTGACTGTGAGCTTCTGTGACGATGGAACACCTTGTTGTACTGGATTCAGGAGGACATCGTGCTGAAAGACAGATATATATATTTCTAACAACAATTGTCCATTAGACATAAACCTCTATATTCAATATAGCAATCAAACATACCCCCAATGTTTTGTCTGATGCTCAGGAGTGATGTATAGGCTGTTGAGGTTTTTCGTCTTGAGCTACAACTAAGTAATGGAACAGGATTAAATGATACCACTCTGGTCTACCAGGAACAAACACTGAACACTCCAAAAAACACAAGGCTCTCTCACTTATTCTGAAGCACAAGGTTGTCCAACGTGAGTGGTGTTCCAAAATACCCTTGACGCACGTTCAATGTCAACACCAACACTTGGGCAATGAATATCTAAATAACAAAGAACACATATATGAGAACCAAAGCATTGCAAAAAAATCTGGAATAAATAAGTAGGCAGCGCACAGCGCTGTTACCGTGAGTCTTGGAGGGTTATGTTCTAACTTGCACCTCTACTGAAATCCACGCAAGTGTCCCCAAGCACGGAGGGTAGTTGACCCAGATAATGGTGGATGAGGGGCCAACGATACTGCAGTCAAGTGGAGGAATGGAAGGGGCAAAATGAAAGTGGGTTTTGCCAATGACCGAAATGAATACCTGGCCAAGGGGCGTACAAGGGGAAAATATAACCTAAATACCTAAATGAGGCTACTCTCTGACCACCCGGCCGGAAGGGGGGGAACAAACCCGGCTGCCAGGCGGAGTAGTCTATGCTTGGGTTAAGGAATGGGGTTGTATGAGGGCTGGTATGTAGCCCGGCCGGACGGCGGAGTACAAACCCGGCAGTCGGGCGGAGCAGTGCGGGAGGGAAGGCTGAAATGTAGCCCGGCCGGACGGCGGAGTACAAACCCGGCCGTCGGGCGGAGCAGTGCGGAGGAGAAGGCTGAAATGTAGCCCGGCCGGACGGCGGAGTACAAACCCGGCCGTCGGGCGGAGCAGTGCAGAAGAGGAAGCCGAACGCACAAGGGCCCGGCCGGACGGCGGAGTAAAAACCCGGCCGTCGGGCAGAGCAGTGTAGGCGGCTGACAGAATATGCGGCTTTCAGAAAGGGGTGAAAGCGGGAGCCGCTACAATTACAAAATCAAAAACGAGGGAAGACTATCTCGATAGATCTCCAAACGCTACGCAAGGAGAAACAGGAAGTCAGGCAACGGGAAAACAGGACAATCAGGAAACCGGAACAGGGAAAATCGGAGCTTCGACGCAAGAACGTAAAGTGTCGCTCCCTGGGCTCGTTTCAGATTTATAGGGCTTAACAGTTAAAGGGGCAGTACGTGTGGTTTACAGACCACGATTCTCGGGGCATGACAGCCCCCTCCTCCATGTTGCATTGCTGCCAGCATTAGGCAAAGAAACAGCAACTTGCCAATTGGCGCTACCCTCCCTGTAGCTCTGATG
The DNA here is from genome assembly GCF_964263255.1 of Lissotriton vulgaris. Lineage (NCBI taxonomy): Eukaryota > Metazoa > Chordata > Amphibia > Caudata > Salamandridae > Lissotriton > Lissotriton vulgaris. Next base: position 21,730 of record NW_028254497.1, read on the forward strand.
ACCATGTTCGGGGGACTAACAATGTGCCAGGGTCCCCACAAGCCTTACCGTCTGCCTGTAGAGTTGTCTCACGAGGATGAGATGAATAACCTCCTCTGTCTCTTACCCACTCCCTTGTCCGACCTTATTAGTACCGGACCGGGGCGTGGTAACAGTCGGGGGAAGGAATCCTGGTAAGGAGGTGCCCGATGGGAAGGTAAGTTCTAAAGGGCCCTCCTGGGTGGATACGTCTTTCTGCCTCAGAACCTAAGGGAAGGACAACCCACAATGATTACTCTCTGTGATAATAGTATGCATATTATTTCTTAGACATACATTACAGCGGAAGATATATTGGGACCATAGTCACCTGAGGGGTGGAAAGAATTAGGTGGAGCACTTCTGATCCACACCAGGATATATGTCTAGGGCGAATGATGGTAACACACTCCTGTGCTACCGAAGGAACAGGATACGGAGTTGTGCTTCCTGCTTTCACCGTGGTGACATGTTGTAGAAAAAAGACAAAGTAACGGTAATGCGCCCCAGCGCTTACCGTGCTGTGATCCAAACAAGGGCAAGGTAAAAGGAACGCACTCCAGCGCTCACCGTGCCAGAATGCAAACGAGGGCAAGGTGATTGAAACGCGCTCCAGCGCTCACCGTGCCAGAAAGCAACCAAGGGCAAGGTGATTGAACCGCGCTCAAGCGCTCACAGTGCCAGAATGCAACCAAGGGCAAGGTGATTGAACACGCTCCAGCGCTCACCGTACAAAACTGCAGATGGAAGACAAGGTGATGAAACGCGCTCCAGCGCTCACCGTTCCATATATTGCAGTCAAGGAACAGTTGACCCGCTCCTGCGTTCGTCGAGGGAGTACACGACAAGGTAACGGTGACGCGCACCAGCGCTCACCGTGCCGAGGGAAAAAACAAGGAAATGAAGACACACCTCAGCGCTCCAGCGCAAGCCATGCCGGTGTAGAGAATCAGGAAACGATGACGCTCACCAGCGCTCACCACAAGTCTTGCAAGGACAAAGAACAGAGGTATGGTAAAACACTCCTATGCTTACTGTCAAGGAAGAGCACCTAGCTCAGTGCTACCCTCGGCATCCGAAAGGAATCAGAAGTGCCGGTAAATGCGTCCATGGGGTACTTGATGGCGCCACCCGGAAGTGGTTCCGTGGTGAACTGCGGTACTGCGCTGTAGCCTAGCGCTAGACTGCTAACTTGCCTGATGCTGCCTTCCTCATACTATCGGGGTCATGACACAATGGGAGTCCCAAAGACTTTTGGACCTGTTATTTAGACGTATTCACAAATAATATTACTCCAGCTGTGAGGAGGGACTGCCACGCCTCTTCGTAAACACATACTAAAATAGTACAATCGACAAATTAATCTCTCCCACACTGGAGATGTTGCATCTTCGCCAAACCACTCTTCCTCAGGGCCTGCAGGCACTGACTCCATCCTTCAAGTAATACAGCCATCCTGGTTTGCTGTTGAGACTAAAATCGAAGAAGTGGACCTGGATGTCGCTCTGCTACAGCAGGACCTGCGCAATATGGTAAACCAGGTCTCCAAGACAGTAGGCCGTATTGCAGCGCTAGATGATGAAGTTGTGGAGCTAAAGTCTACTGTCACTCAACTTACTGCGTCATCTAAAATGATAGCAGACTGTGCTGAAGATATGGAAAACAGAACACAGTGTAAAACCTGAGATGTTCTGGGTTCTCAGCAGGGGTGGAAAGATCCTTGAAAAGTTGCTTGAATCCTGGATTACAATCTGGCTGTCGGCTGACTAACCGACAACCTGCTTTGTTCTAGAACTGGGCCCTAAGGGCACTGACACAGCATCCAACATCAGGAACTCCCTCTCATCTCGCATCGCTAGGGTCTTGAAATATAAAGAAAGAGATGCCATCCCCACCAGCACAAGGGCACAGGGCAGCCTTCCCTTCCAGTCCACCCGCATCCTCATATTTCCTGAGTATACTTGTCTCCTCAAGAAGCAGAGGAAATCCTCTGAGGCAGTCAAGCAGATGCTATGAGCAATGAAATCACATACTTGCTGAAGTAGCGGGTTTTTAAGAACCCAGCGGTGCCAGGGAGAACACCCAAAGACTTCGAGTCCTTCCTGTTTCAGACTACAGAAACACAGAGTCTTCTTGGTGAAGTCAAAGATCGTATTTATTGGCTGCAGCCTTTTATCGACCAGTCCGCTCCTTGCGCTCGGAATCCCTTTACAAAGCGGTGGTCCCTCGGGTGAGGACGGCCCGCACGGGAGGGCGCTCTTTCAGCTGCAAAGCTCCACAGCTGTGGAACTCGCTTCCTCTTTCGCTGCGCAGCACTGCCAATTTGTTCCAGTTCAGGAAGAGCCTGAAGACCTGGCTTTTTAATCTTTAGGCTGTTCTTATTGTTTCAGTTTCAGTTCTTTTTCTCATTCTTTTTGCTGTGTTGTGTTATTTTTATTCTGAGCTGCAGGTGGAAAGCGCCGGGACACTCTTTTCGAGTAGCCGTGCGCTATACAAGAACGCTGTAACATAACATAACATAACATAACATAACATAACATAACAGGTATCCTAGAAGTACAACAGCATGAAGCGCATGTATGTTCTCAGGAGACTGCTCAAAATTACAAAGCCAGTCTTTTCCTTATATACAAAATAATATGCTTCAGGCAAACATTCCTTGTTTTACGGTAAACCATTCACATATTTTTGCTACAAAGGAAAAGCAGAGTCATGATGACAAGCCCACATTTCAGTTTGTCCAGTCCATAATCAATTACCCAGCAAGGCTCAGAACTTTCATCAGATATTGGCGGACCCCTAATAAAAACGCGCACCTCCTCCTCGTAAAACAGGTCATAAAGAAGAAACAGGGACAGGTGTTTGTGAGATTAGGCATGGGTTGGGTGCGGTGATCGGTTTATGATATGTTGTGCCTTGATTCTGATCTCGCTCGGCCACTGGGAAAGGAACTGCCGAACAGGTTTGGCTTCAGGCAGTGGAGTTAGCTTGCCCAGGTCACAGCGGAGTCAGCAAAGGTGTACGTGTCCTTCAGGTTGGTTTCGGCCTTAGTCATTGCCTTATGTGAGGGCAATCACAAAATGGCTGCCGAATCACAAAATGGAACCCGTGGGTTCCGGACGAAAAATCCGATTTCAGGGTGATTCCGTCACTCGAACATGACGGAAATGCTTGTGCATACTATTCAAACCATTACCGGTCTGCTGATACCAAAATCGTCATGATACGACGATGTTTTTGACACGGGTCCAGAATTTTCAGTACCACAGACCCTCCTTTTGCCCTTACATAGGCAATAACCTATACTCACGCTAATCTGAGTCCAGGTCTATATTCATAAAGTCATTGAGATGTTGCTGTAGCATCATCCTATTACTTAGCTCATTTCTTGATACAGGTTTCCTTACACACGATGTAACACAGAGGCCACATATTGCAGGAGCACATTGTATAAATAGACAGAGCAGGAAAAGAATGGCTAAGATCATCCCAATGACTATCAGAATATTCCATCCCCAGGCAGATATCAGTTCCCAGAACCACCCCATCTAAGACCAGTCTCCTTTATCCACGTGAATGGATTCGGAGATCTTCTGCAGTTTGGAAATGGCCTGGTATACTGTCGGAGCGTTGTCGGGGATGAAAATGCCGCAACTTGATTGGATCACTTTACATACCCCACCTCGGTCTGCAAGTATGACGTCTAATGCGACCCTGTTCTGAAGAGTCATAAGGCGATCCGACTGGAGCTCAGCAGTCAAATTACTAAGGGCACCGGCTGTTTCGATGACAGTGGATTCAACCACTCTTGTCAATTGCCTTATGTTCCTGCTGTTCACCATAGGCCCCCAAAACGGCAGAAAAGCTTTTACAAAATCACCAAATTCTTGTCCGACAGTGTCATCTTTACTGATGACACCTCTAACTATCCTTGTCCTATGGTAATCCGCCGTAGCCGTGTAGGTGGAGGGGCACCAAGAACGAGACCAAACATGTGCCCGAGAAGTCAGGGGTCAACCATGTATAGGCTCTATCATGGCAGATGAAATAGGTACCCTTAGCTGCTAGGAACGAAGGGGAATTTCAAAATGCAAAAACATATGTTTCAGTGCAGACGCTCTTCCCCAACTGAGCTCGTGGATTTTTGCCATTACCTTGCAGACACAGGTGACCCTGATGGGGTACAATCCAAATCGAGGAGGATCTCTTTGCTCGCTGGTTCTCACTCAAAGCAACTCCATATTTTGTTATGTTCCATCTAACATACGCTTGCAACTCATCCCTAGGAATCGTTCTGTACGAGTCAATTGTTCTGCTCATATTTGCAATTCCTACTACCAAAGCTTTGTTGCTTGAGTTACTCTTCATGGAACGTGGGGGGTATGGTTCGATGGCGAATATGAACATTGTCTGAAATGCCCATAAAGAACCATTGTAACTGAATGGTAAGACCAAGTATGGGATACCATTATCTGTCGTATGCGGCATGAGACCACACACCCAGCAGTTAGTTGTGTTTACTACTAATTGGTGTTGGTGTAACAGTTGAACGAAAGAGTTATTTAAAAACTCTAATCTTCTAGAGGACTCATGTTCAGGCAGAGGGTGAAAAGAATGTGAGGAAACAGTAGGAGGAGGTGCGGGCTGTGTAGTGGGTACAAATGTCACATGAAAAGTGAATAGAGCATATCCTATTAAAAACATCATGACACCAAGCAACATGAAAGTACAAATTATCAAAGATCCTTTCTTCGTCATATATATACACAATTCGTCTTTAAAGTTCGTTTGTTTGGCAGGTCTCTCCATCTTGAAAAACTCCATCCTCTCTAATTTGCTGCCCGCGGCGGTAGGGTGTTCTATGCTAAAGAGTGCTTCTGTCAGTCCAGGGCAACTCCCTTAGGCTGACCAGAACTGTCGACCTAACGTCTTCAGCTGCACTCCAAAGACTTGGGCAACCGCGACCCTAGCAGCAGAACCGGATGACGGTTCGAAAAACAAAAATAAGCACGTTTCTCAGACGAGAGAGCTGCACAATCAAAAAGTAAAAAGAATTTTTTTATTTGTCCATAGTCATAGTTCTCGGCCTCAAATTGTACTGGTTTCTTCCAGGTGCTGTCTGGTTTTGGAATAAGAGTTCAGGCTCTGTAGTGTTCAATCGAATTGAGGGAGGCACGGCTTCTTGCAAAATATTGTCGCTTTCCTGTTCAGAAATTGTTCCTTTTACACGTGCATCGCTAAAAGGTAGAAAGCGCGGCACAGTCTCAGTTTCAGAGTCAGCGATGCCCTCCTGGACCCTACGGTCGTACAGAAGAGGTAGTGGGACCCTCTTACAATGAATGCCGTGTATCCAATGTTTCTTTCCTTCCACTCGAACAGCTGATCTTGTCGAGAGAAGGACTAGATGAGGGCCGGTCCACCGGGGCTGGTCGTTCTTTGTTCGCTGAAAATTTTTCACCAGCACCCAGGATCCAGGATCGATCGGATGCCCTGGAGCTTCAGTGGCCTAAGGTAGAGTGTTGTGGACCTGTTGGTGTAAAACACGCAATTTAGCCGTCAATTCATACAGATAATCAAGCAACACGGGGTATTCAAGTTCGCTAAACTTTGTTGGTCTTGGCACGCCCCAAATATTCGCCGGGCGGCCAAACACAACCTCATACGGACTCAAACCCATTCGGGAATGTACAGTCATTCTTGTGGACAGGAGAGCTAGGGGCAAGGCATCTGGCCATTGTAAACCAGAGCTAGCTTGGATTTTGGCCAATTTCAATTTAAGGGTGCAGTTATAGCATTCTACTAAACCAGCTGATTGGGGGTGATTTGTAGCGTGGAACTTTTGTTGAATGCCTAGCCCTTCACACACTTTCTTCATCACTCGACCCACAAATTCACTCCCATTATCACTCCAGACCATTCTCGGCATTCCAAATCTGGGGAAGAATTCCTTGACAAGGGCTTTAGCTATGGATAATGCAGTATTATCCTTTAAGGGATATGCTTCCACCCATCTTGAAAAGGCACAAACAACAACGAGTACGTATTTCAAATTGTTGCACCTCTCCATGTGGATGAAATCTAGCTGCAAAACCTCGAACAGATACGTTGGAGGCGCAAAATGACCAGCTGGAGTTGGGGTTCCCTTACCAGGATTGTATCTCAGACAAACCATACAATTCTTGACCACATTCTCTGCACACTTGGGTATTCCAGCATTTTGCCATACCGGGGCCAACAACTTACAGATCCCTTTCACACTGATATAGGCCATTCCATGAGCCATTGTCACCACTGCAAGCACATACGCATCAGGTAGCAACCATCGCTGATGCTCTGACAATTCAACCCAACATCCATTTGCATCTAATTTACCCGTACTTTCTCTCCACACACTCAATTCTTTCTCTGTAGCTTCAGCTTGAATGGACTTCACACTCTCAATCGTATCTTCACACATACCAACGTCACCAACCCATCGTGCAGGGCCTGCAACATACATTCGACTCATTACGTCCCTTGCAGTTTCTTTCGCGACTTCATCCGCAAACGCATTTCCGCGACCAACATCATCAGTAACCTTGTTGTGAGCACTGCATTTCACAATCGCAACTTGTAGCGGCAAGGTCAGTGACTCGAGAAGCTCATTCACCAACTGACCATGCTGGATCTTAGCACCATGCGAAGTCAGGAACCCACGTTCTTTCCACAATCATCCAAAACTGTGAGCCACACCAAATGCATACTGGCTGTCCGTGTACACATTCACTCATTTTCCTTTCGCCAACACACACGCTCTTGTAAGTGCAATCAACTCTGCTGCTTGCGCTGAATTGTGTGGGATGCGTGCAGCTTCAACAATCGTATGCAAAGTCGTCACAGCGTATGCTGCAGTCGTATCACCATTCGGCAACTTGAAACACGAACCATCAACCCACAAAGTACCATTACATTCTGGAAGAGGAGTATCTCTAAGGTCTATCCTCCCTTTTGTTTCTTCTTCTGTCCTGAGACAGCAATCATGCTTTTCAACCTCATCTGTCTCTACTGGAATCGGCAATAACGTGGCTGGATTCAGGGTATTGCACCTCTTAATGTGCACATGACTCGCTAACAGTGTCAGCTCATAACCCGACAGTCGAGCACTAGTTAAGTGCTATGTCTTTGTTCTGTTTAACAGAGTGTCCACTGCATTCTGGACCACCACAATTAGCATGTTATTCATCACTAACCCAGCAGACTTTCGAATAGAAACAGCTGCTGCCGCAGTGGCTCTCAAGCAACTCGGCAACACCTTAGCAACCGGATCTAAAGTCGACGAAAAATACGCGCATGGACGTTGCTTGTCCCCAAAAGACTGTGTCAACACTGACAATGCACAACCTTCCTTCTCATGGACATACAAAGTAAAGGGCTTACTGTAGTCGGGGGTACCCAACACAGGAGCCGAACACAATGCATTACGCAATTCGGAAAAACTTTTCTGACACTCTTCAGACCATGGAATGGGATTAGGTGTATCTTTACAAGTTATTGCCACCAAAGGTTTGGCCAATAAGGAAAATTTCGGTATCCATTGCCTACAATATGATGAAATGCCCAAGAAAGCACGTACTTCTCTCTGTGTCCTTGGCGCACTCAATTTTGCAATTGCCTGAATTCTTTCTGGGGTCAGTTTCCTTCCCTCCTTCGATAAGAGGTGACCTAAATAGGTCACTTCTTGTCGACAATATTGCAACTTTGATAGAGACACTTTGTGATGTAGATCACACAAATGACGCAACAATGACAATGTGGCTTCCTTACAAATCTCCTCACTATCTGCAGCGATTAGCAAATCGTCGACGTACTGAATAAGAGTAGCGCCGTCAGGTAAAACAATCGTGTCAAGCTGTGTTTTCAATGCCTGACTGTATATCGATGGACTTTCACAGTAGCCTTGAGCGCGTTTGAAGCGGAAGCTTCGGCCTCCTAGACTGAAACCAAAAATATCCCTGCTCTCCTCGGCAATCGGGATGCTGAAGAAAGCATTCTTCAAGTCAATCACCGAGAACCAAGTCGCGGAAGCTGGAATCATAGTCAATAGGGCAGTGATATCAGGGACAACTGGAAATTGTGGCACGACTATTTTATTGACCTCCCTAAGATCAATCACAAACCTGTAAACAGGTGGCTGGGAAGGATCAGTACGCTTCAAAATAGGCAGAACAGGACTATTACAAACATTGCCCCTTGTCTCTTCAATTTCATCCTTTTCAATCAGATCGTAAATGATCGCTAACAACGCCTTTTCTCCTTCACTAGAGATCTTGTATTGGGGAATGCGCGGCATTCTAACATTGGCTTTCAATGTCACAACATATGGTGGTATTTCCAAGAGACCTACACCATTAGGACCAGTAGCTCAAAGAATATCCGGGAGAGAAGACAATTCTGTCGGAAGTTTATCTTTCGACAAATACATCGGAGAAACCACTTTCTTACCCAGTGTAAGTTGCACTCCCGAAGGAGAACAGTACAAAGTCGCATACAATCTTTTCAACAGATCCAATCCCAACAAGTTTTCACCACAACCTGATGTAAGAATAAGGGGTGCTTCGAATTCACAAGGTCCAACAGAAAGAGACATAGGACAAGAAATCGGGTTCCTAACCGGGGCGCCAGAAAAACCTACTGAAACATTCATTTCGCCAGACAAAGGTGCGCCAGGGAGTTTTGAGTGCATTATAGAACTCTTTGTAGCACCAGTATCCAACAGAAAAGGTTCTGACACACCTGATGTAATCACCTCAACATAAGGTCCACTCTGATCTACTGGAACTGAAACAACTCCCTCTCTTTGTCCAAGGCTGTCCTAGCAATCATTACCTCCCATATTGTCATCTTCAGCATAGTAGTCATCAGCATAGTACTGAGCCGTTCTACCAGACGCGGTATTCTGCTGGTCAAAACTATTCATTGAATTCTGAGGCTGGAAGGAACGTGTGTTCTGGGGGAAATTTCCACGCCCCCTACCTCTAGGAGCTTGTTGAACACCTCGACCTCTCGCACCAGAAGTACCATTCGTGCGCTGTAACAAAACCGGACAACTACTCTTGAAATGACCCTCTTCTTTACAATACGCACACTGATTGGGTCCATACAGTAAACGTTGTTGAGGAAATTCGTTTCTTTGCGAGTTCCTCGAATACTGCTGAGGTTGCTGATAATCGTGTTGACTATTAGTACGGGGTGGATAAGCTTGCTACAGGAGGACTTTAGTCTTCAATTCCTTATTTTTCTTATCCGCTTTCTCTAACTCATCCTTGCGCCTATTCTCATAGTACTGGGCCGTAGCTAAAATCTGCGCTGACGTGGAAACAGCCCAAGCACTCTCAGAATCCTTCAACTTATTGCACAATTCAGGAAGCAAATTATGCACAAATTTGTCGACAAACAATCTCTGGCCACCCTCGGTAGCCATATCCTGACCACTATGATCTACAAAAGTCTCTTCAAACCGTGTGAAGAAATCGGACACAGTCTCATCTTTCTTCTGCTTACATGCAGACAACTTGTCCCAATTGACACGCAATTCGGGCATCAAAGTCTTCATATACGTAATAATTCTACCAGGGAGTTCAGCAATCAAATCATCAGGCTTAGCACCGCCTACTTGCCCGTTGTCGGCATTTCTAAGATTAACCCATGTTTCACCCAATTCCTGCGCATGATCTGTGTGACGAATCTTACTCCAAATAGGTTGTGGAACAACATTTCCAAACAATATGTCGATGTCCGCCAAATTCATAATACACAAACCCACAGTCTGAGTCAACTCTTTATAGTACCCTGCTGGATTTTTGCGCGGGTCAGGCAAAGACTGCTTAATAGCTAAGACTTCAGCGCGTTTCCAGGGGACATGCACCCATAAACGCTGAAAATGAGCCTGTACAGCTGGCAGAACATTACCTGGACCAGCAGCAACTGCTTCCTTCCACACCGAAGGGACCTCTCTCATTGGATATTGTCGTGCTTTTCTCCTATCTGATGAGTCAGACTCAAACAAATGCTCAGAAGGAGTGTCACTACGGAACGACAAGATAGTCGCAACTGCTCTTCCAACATTCTGGGGACCCACAATGGACCCTTTCGCAAACTCCGAACGCACACGATACAACTCATCGGGAGCTTAACCCACTTCTGCATCCCACTGTTCATGGAGAAACCTACACATCATCTCAAAAACGTACCGTTGCTTCGGTTCTTCCCATTGAAGGAAGACATCCATAACACCCTCCAAATCATACTGAGAAGCATACGTAATCCACTTACGCGCCAAATGATCCAAAACTGTACGTTCATCTGTGTCAGGCAACTGACTACGCGATTGTCTACGCTCACTAACTGGAGACATACTTAAATGTCCCCATAAAGGAGAAAGAAGACCAGACAAGGCAGCAGTCATTTTCCGCCTTACAGAAGGAGAAGGTGAAAGAATAAGGGAAGACGGAACAATAGTAGGGTAGTCCAAGGTCGGAACAGAAGGAGTAGTGTAAATAGGCGTAGGAGTAGCAGACAAAGTAGGAGGCAAAGTTGGCGGCCCTTGAGAAGGCTGCGCCAAAGGAACAGTAGCCAACGGAAAAGGAGCTGGCTGTGGAGGACTCGCAGGTGGCACAACAACTGGATGTTGCGCAGCTAAGGGTGGCGGTGGTGCCGTAGCACTCTGTGCATAAGGGGGTGGCGAATTTAATAGATGTGACATTAAAGGATCTTTTTCAAGATCTTCATTTGCTTCTTGTTCTTTTTGCGGCAAAACTGGGTAGCATTTATCTATCGCTAATTTCCTAATCCTATGCATTTCTTCGCTCTCTTGGTCTTCCTCATTATCCCTAAACGCAACAGCAGCTTGTACCATTGACATACCTCGTTTATTTTTCTTCGCTAATTTCATTTCTTTCTGTTTGGCTTCCTTGCGCCATATGCAAAAAGAGTCAAACATTGCCGGCTGGGCTTTCTTCTTAAAAAGTTTAACCTCAAGATTATCCAAAATCTCTGTGTCAAAACTACCGTATTGGGGCCATTTTAAAACACCATCTTTTCTGGTGTAACGGGTCCATATTTCATTATATGCAATGGGGCCTACGCCGTGTTTCACATATAGTTCGTAGGTTGGAGTTCCAATCGGAGGAACCGGACACAAGTCCTCCAATCGGGAATCCCTATTACAACCAAGACAAAACAAATTTCCAAGTCTGCTAAGGCCAGGCATCTTCGCTCTCTAGTCTAGCTTCAAACTTCAAAGGATTATCGAATATGATAGTCTCGTGAATACACGAGTCCTTTGGTTTTGGCACTTGCAAGTTCCAAACAAAGCGATCCTCGAAGGGATACCAAACAAAACTAAGGACTGGGAGACGCTCAACTTATACTTAACTAAAGTATCGATGACGTCACCAGAAGACTCGTCTATCGTTTCGCTCTACCAATCATCAAGGGTCCAAAACAGGGCGATAGTCAGGGCAGCAGTCCTTCGTAGCCGTCGGGACGCGGGGAACCTCACAGCAAAGACTTTCGGACCACGTCGACATGCAGGGGTCAATGAAGTGGTTGGCCGTCCTCCAGAATTTTCACACAAAGCTCCTCACGAACCTCTGGCTTGGACCGGTACCGCTGATACCACCCAACGTTGGGCGCCAACTGAAGTACCGGGTTTTTAAGAACCCAGCGGTGCCAGGGAGAACACCCAAAGACTTTGAGTCCTTCCTGTTTCAGACTACAGAAACACAGAGTCTTCTTGGTGAAGTCAAAGATCGTATTTATTGGCTGCCGCCAGTAACAGGTATCCTAGAAGTACAACAGCATGAAGCGCATGTATGTTCTCAGGAGACTGCTCAAAATTACAAAGCCAGTCTTCTCCTTATATACAAAATAATATGCTTCAGGCAAACATTCCTTGTTTTACGGTAAACCATTCACATATTTTTGCTACAAAGGAAAAGCAGAGTCATGATGACAAGCCCACATTTCAGTTTGTCCAGTCCATAATCAATTACCCGGCAAGGCCCAGAACTTTCATCAGATATTGGCGGACCCTAATAAAAACGGGCACCTCCTCCTCGTAAAACAGGTCATAAAGAAGAAACAGGGGCAGGTGTGTGTGAGATTAGGCATGGTTTGGGTGCGGTGATCGGTTTATGATATGTTGTGCCTTGATTCTGATCTCGCTCGGCCACTGGGAAAGGAACTGCCCGAACAGGTTTGGCTTCAGGCAGTGGAGTTAGCTTGCCCAGGTCACAGCGGAGTCAGCAAAGGTGTACGTGTCCTTCAGGTTGGTTTTGGCCTTAGTCATTGCCTTATGTGAGGGCAATCACAAAATGGCTGCCGAATCACAAAATGGAACCCGTGGGTTCCGGACGAAAAATCCGATTTCAGGGTGATTCCGTCACTCGAACATGACGGAAATGCTTGTGCATGCTATTCGAACCATTACCGGTCTGCTGATACCAAAATCGTCATGATACGACAATTTTTTTGACACGGGTCCAGAATTTTCAGTACCACATTGCTCATGTTCTCTCTCAGACTTGAGGTGCTCCATAATTCCAGCTCCATCCTCTTAGACACCCCAAAAGCAGCATGAGACTGGGTCACCGAAAAGATAGATTTGAAGTGCAATCTCCTGCCTACATGTGCTAAAGACAATAACACAAAGCCGCAGGAGCTTAAACCCTACTTTGAGATAAACATGGGCTGGGTGACCTCTGCTGGGCATTATTGGCTGCAGGAAAAGCCACATGTGAGGAGACGTCAGAGCTTTTCTAAGGGAAAAACACATTGAGAGAAACCAACAAATGAAAGACCTGGGAGAAAGGATACTTGCCATTGAGCAGGAGTATATTGCTACCAAAGATGAGAAAATGCTGCACCAGCTGGCAGCAGTCAGGACATCTTTCCATCAAATCTGACTGAAAGAAGCTCGACAAGACTGGAATGCCTCCAATAGATGTTTTTATGAATGGGGGGACAAGTCTAGGAAGCTCCTCCACTGGCTGGCAATCATCACGGACGTTGGGCTAGAGTGATCCTGACTAAGAGGCCCGCTAGAGGGCATGTTTGCCAAGGCAATGGAGATTGACTCCAAGTTTGCCAGCTACTACGCCTGGCAGCAAAGGTTAGCTCATGAGTGCCCCATGCCCTTCTTGAAGACCTCGCACTTGAGGCGTTAAGTGAAGCAGACAAGGAGCTCTTGACCAGCCCATCACGGTAAGGGAAATTGAGGTGGCTATAGCTGGGAAAGATGCCGGGGTCATATGGGTTTCTACTGGAATACTACACTAAATGTAAGTTGATCCTTTCATGTTACTTACTAAATATTTGTCAGAAAACTATTAAAAAGGCCTGCTTTCCAACTGAACTTGATTTGGTCACCATCGTGGTCATTCATGAAGACCATTTTGCTCAGTCATAAAGAGGAACACCTCCTGAACTAGAATTCCTTCTATTTTCGATGTCCCCCATAAATGATGAGATTAAACACGAAGATCCTGGCCAACTGGATCTGCCATGGGGTAACCTCGCTGGTCCACCCTGATCTATGTGGCGTCATCCTCAGCCAAAGCACCTGTCACTGTCTCTGCAAGGTTCACATGGCTTTGGAACTGTGTAATAGACTGTTAGGCCCTATAGCCCCCATGAACATTGACTTCAAAAAATCCTTAATTCTCTTGTCTGGCCTTTCATTTTTAAAGTCCTTGGCTGCATTACATTTCGCCCCTGCTTCCTGTCCTTTATAAAAACACTACATGCTCAGCCTCATGACCAGGTAAGACTACATGGCATTACTTCACCCTCATTCCCGATACAAAGTGAAGACAGACGGGTTGTCCCCTATTGCCACTCCTCTTTTCATTGACGATAGAACTTTTGGTGACATGGGTAAGAGGTGACGCCCAGATATGGGGCTACAGATGGAATGATGTCCCAGAAGACCAGATAGTCCTATATGCTGATGAAATCCTCCTTTTCATGTGTTGCCCCCAATAGACAGACCCTCGCCTCATCCTCGTGCTAAAACCATACGGCAAGGCATCTAGCCCAAGAGTTAATTGGTCCAAATCATAACGGTACCCATCAGTGGAGATAGAGAAACGACAGACAGGTATTCCCGTCTTCCTGTTGACTTGGATTGCACATCACTTTAGAACCAGGACTCACATGTAGTCTCAACCTCACCCCGCTGTTATCTCAGACATGGAAAGACCTTTACAAACTGCCCAGTCTAACCCTCACTATACTGGGCAGGGTGGGATTTTAAAATGATCGTTCTCCCGATCTTTTTATATGTTCATCAAAACTTCCCCCTGGTGATACCCCAAAGCTGGCTCGCCACAAGAAGGCAAAGATACACACCTTCCTCTGGGCCAACCAAACTCTCCACATTGTGTTTAATAAGTGCACCCAATCCACTTGTGATGGAGACATGCGTGTGGCAGACTATAATAGTGGGCATCCCAGATTCAGGTGGTGAATGTCCGCCGGTTTGGCGGCTATTATGATCCGGTGTTTCAGGTTGAGTAGTTCTTGCTTCAATGATGCACCCCCCGAAGTCTACTGTCTGGTTATCCTCTCAATACTCTCTTCCAGAAATCATAAAGTTGGTTATCCTTTGTTCGCAATCTTCCCCCTGCAGGCAAGGCAGATGGCTGGAGCATAGTGCTCGCTTGGAGGGATTTGAACCATAGAACCTGATAGGTGTTTAGAAATTGGGGGATGTCTGGCATGGTGCACAGATGAAATCACTCCAGGCTCTTCTGGAAAAATCTCCATATAAGCCAATTCTATAAGTACTTGCAACTTTGCCATGCACTGGCAGCGCACCAGTCCCCCTGAGCGACTTACGGCAATACAGTCCACTAGAAACGGACATTTCAACAGGTCCTCTGGAGAAAGGTGGCATCTGGCACATCTACAAGTTCCTAATCATAAATTCACCAGCACGATTTCAGATGCTCGGGGCGTAATGGGGAGGCGGGCTAGGGTCTCTAGACGAGAGTGACTTGATGGATGCCTAATGGGCCCGGAGAACTGGTCATTCCTCAAACCAACATCTTTTACAATTGAAATATCTGAACATGGTCTACAGCATATGGGCGTAACCTGCATGCCCCAGATGCAATGCTAGCGACTTTGATTTCTTTCACATGACTTGGAGTTGCCCAGATATAGCACAATACTGGTCCGCTTTCCTTCCTACTCTCTTCAAAGTAAATAGGAGACCAGTTGACCACTCCCCCGTATCGCGCTTCTGGGAATCCTAGTGGGCATTGGTGGTTAGAGGGGGTAAACATGTCTTAGTTGGTATTGGGTCGATCATAGCTAAGCAAGACATTGCACAGCACTAGAAATGCCCCATCCTCCTCCATAACCAAATGACAGACAGCAATGGATTGGTTTGCAAAATTGGAGTAACCTATTTATAAGACGGGAGACTTCATGCGTAAGCACTTAAAAACCTGGAGAAAGTGCTGAGATTATTCTAACCTTATTAATGGCTGATGCAATCTCAAGTATATCACTGAACTCTAGGATGAATTAATTACTCTTGTGAATAGATTGTGATTTGTTCATTTGTTATGATTACATTAAAATAATACAAATGTTCTTATAAAAATAGATACGTTTCGCAAAGTGTTGTCAGAGTCAAAATGTATGGGCTATCGACACCTCTAAATTTGGTTACATGCGCAAAAGTTGGTTTTACACTCAAAAAATAATTCATTTGCAGGAAGACTTTTGTATCATAAAATATACTCACAAGTGCAAGTGGTGGTTCCGCAGGTGGATTATGTTTGTGAACAACCACAAACTTTCATGTTTGACAGTAATCAATTAACCCTTTCCAACCCATTCCCCATTAGAAAAGGGTGGAAATATATTCCTGGCAAAGGCAAAATAAAGGGTGGGTAGGACTTCTTAAAAGTAGTGGAGTGGGGAGACAGGGGTTTCTCCATGGGGGAAAAACAGAAAGAAAAGTTTAAAAGTGAATTTGCACTTGCTCATGTGTATATTTACTGCTGTGGAAATGGAATGGAATTCATAAAATGTTGTAAGGAGCATGCCCTGAAACCTGGAACTGTCATAAATTTCCAGGTCTACTTCTGTAAAGATATGTGAATTCCTGAAAGTCTTAGGGCCAGATGTATCAAGGCTTTTGCGACTCGCAAAGGCTGAAAATCGCAGATTTTCAGCCTTTGCGACTCGCAAACGGCCGTTTTGCGATATTTCACATGTATGAAATAATCGCAATTTATTTAATCGCAATTATTTGCGAATCCTTCTTTTGCATAGCATTTAAGGAATCGCAAATTTTGCGATTCCTTAAATGATATGTATGACACATTTTTGGTGTGCGAATTTGTGTAAAAAAATCGCATTTTACCATCAACTTGTAGTTGGTGGTAAATTGCGATTTTTTACAAAAAAGCCCTAATTGGCATTTGTAAGGGTGGCATGTGACACTCATACATGCCCATAGGGCATGTATGTGTGCCACATGCACACACATGTAGATTTGAGGGGTGCAGCAGGGTGTCTTTGAGACACCCCTGCACCCTTGAAATAATTCTCAAATTGCGATTAGCAAATTGCGAATTCGCAATTTGAGAATTACTGCACAATCATTCCTATGGGCCTCCTGGCCCATAGAAATGAATGGGAAAATTATTCCTTAATTGCGATTAGCAATTTGCTAATCGCAATTAAGGAATTTTAAGGAATCGCTAAAAAATAGCAAAATTCTACATACATACCATTTTGCACTTCTCAAATAGCGATTCCTTAACAATCGCTATTAGAGAAGTGCAAAATGGTTTCTTGATACATCTGCCCCTTAATTCTTCATCCATGCAAGTCATAAACCTGCTGGTGCACTTTTTTTGACTTCCTTTGACAATGGGGGTGATTATTATTTTTCAATGTGTTGCTCATATTGGTTTAACCACATCCACGCTCAGGATGGCTTCCAGTAGCTGTGTGCTCATGACGGAACGTTGCCGCTCTACCCACACACGATTAATTCCCCGCCTGTGCGGGAAAATTAATCAGTGGGCGGAGTTCAGACACTTCCCGGCCGTCATGAGCATATGCCCACCGTGATTCATGATGGCTGGGAGCCGTCCGTGTACCCAAGCACCACGCCCAACCCCACCCCCCCTCGCACCTCAGCAGAATTTGCCACGCGGCGAAGGGGTTAACCTGATTCTCCTTTGACGTGTTTTAGATAGTGGCATGCAACATACCCATTCTATTACATTATGCCTTAGAGTAATTGTGTTTCTTGCGGTCCTTAAACATTTAAACAGTAGTTTTGCAAAAATATCAATGGGCTGCCTCCATTTTTAGGTCGAGCCTAGCACAGCGCGCATGTGCTGCTCTAAGGGAAGGCCTCTTGGAATCACTCCAGACTTTCTCGAAACTTGTCCATGTGGTTTTTCAACTTCCACACATTGTATTGGCCTTTGTGTGTGACTTTCAAAAATGAAAGCACACAATTGGCCAAAGGCGGGTGCATGTCCCACCTTTTCTGTAAATGTCTACTCCCACGGCATCCAGCTGTCGGGAGCGAGCAGCGGCACGCAGGGTGCCAGCTGCATTCCTCTTCGTGGATCATTAAACACAGCGCTGTTGCTTTCAGTTTAGCAGCCACACTTGTTTTTTTCACCCCCCACCTCACTCCGACGGCATCCAGCTGTCAGGAACGAGCAGCAGCGCACAGGGTGCCAGCTGCATTCCTCGTCGTGGATCATTAAATACAGCGCAGTCACTTTCAGTTTAGCGGCTGTGCTTGTTCTTTTTACTCCCCACTTCTCCTCTCTGACCGTGCCCCTCTCCTCTCCTTACCCCCCGCAGCCTCTCGACCTTCTCCAGCAGTTTCACATCCGTATTCTCTCACTTCCACCTCTTTTCTCGGTTTGATTTTCCTTTACATCTTCAATTAAAGCCCCCATATGCCTTCCACTAACCCTCATTTCCCCTGCTCACTCATGTTAACTAAGTCTTTACTCCCGCTCACAAATTCCTACCTCGGCTCTGCCTTGCCCTCCTCGGCTTCCCTCTATCCCCCTAAGTTCTCTCTCACCCCCACAGCCATAGATGCCTTCCTTGCCCACTTCACAACCCCTAACTTCCCTTCCCACGTTGCTTCCACAAAACCACTCTGCACTACCCTTTTACCCCTCACCCTGAAAATGTATTCTAGCTCACTTCCACACATTCCCTCCTGCACTCCCTTTCGCGGCCCTCCCTTACTCATTTGCCCCGACACTCCGATTCTTTGCTTGAGTCCTATCTTGCCTCCACAGCTTTCACTGGGTCCCCATCTTATTTCCATGCCGCTCCCCTTGTGCATTTACCCACTCCTTTTACTATCCGCCCCATCCTCACCGCCCTACTTCGCCTCCTTCATTCCTCATCTCTTCCTTTATCACCCCTTATTGCCCACATTCATCCCCAGCTCTCTTCCACTAAGATCCATTCATCCCTTTCTCCCCCATCATACTAACTTACTCCACGCCCACTCATTCCTTCATCCTCGGTGTTGTACGTGTAGCACATGCTCCGCGTTTACCTTGTATTGTGTGCATAACTCTGTGTACTCTCTTTTCCTGGTACTTGATTTACGTGTACTCGGATGTTTCTATATCTTTTCACCCTTTTTAAACGCGCTACCACCACCTGAATGACTTCCATATCAACCTTGCATGCTGTACGTGTACTCTGTGCTGTGTGGCGGTCGTGTGCGCATGCTTTGTGCTAGGCATGTTTTCTGTGCAATATACTACTACCTTGTGTTTTGTGGCATGCCTTGTTCTGTGGTCTTGGTGCCGTACATCTACCACCCTCTTACCTGTCTTTTACATGCACCCTTTCTACCCCATGCTTTGCTTACACTAAGCTCTGAGTATGTATTGCCACAACACGGCACGATGTGAACTCTGATGTGCATATATTTTGAAACATATTGCCATGTGCTCCATGTGTGGTGTAAATTCTGTATTCTACACTTACTCGGTGCTATACACACATGCACTCTGCTCAACTTACACCATGTTTCCGAGGTTTTACATGTATTTGTGCTCTTTGCAGGGGAATGTGTTCGACCTCATGGTCACAGGTCCAAATCCCAGAAAATTCACTCTGCCTTTCATCCTTTCTGAGGTCAAGAACATGAGTACTATTGAGATCGGTAACCATTAGACGTTTGTTATTCAGCGCCAAGATGCCCCTTTGAGGGTGAAAGTGTGTATTACAAATACACGTTACGTTATGTTACTATGATGAACTGCCCCACCTAACAATAAAAAACTATAACAAAAAAGCAATAGAACAGGCAGGGAAAAATTGACAGCGTTGTATAAACAAAAAAACTAGAACACATTTTTGGTGTTAATTCTGGTTTTATTAGGGTCCTTCAGTTGTATATATTATGTTTTCTAGGTTATATATTAGGTGACAAAAATGGTTATAACACTTTTTTTATTATAACTTATAACTTTTAAACATGCTGCACAACATTCACAATGCTCTACAACACATATTAAAAACGTCAACAAAGCCAATAGCTCCGTCTAAACACTTATAAGGCCCCAAAGACGAGACCTATTGGCTATGCCAATGCTTGTTGTTAAAGTTGCAAATTATTTTTGGGGTATGTTTTATTTTGAAAGTAAACAAAGTAAATGATATTTTAGCAAAACTGTCTGCAAGTTTTGTTCATTCGTTGCAACAATTTTTTTAGGAAACCCAAAGTTGGCACATATGGAGTACTCCTGATAGTGGGTAGTGAGAGGGTCTACGTTTGACCTGTAAAGATGTTACCTTTTTTCAGCAGGAAATTAAACTACTGCACTAAACCTCTGTTACTGCCATACACTTTGTAAACACCTCAACTAGTTTTCCAGTTAGTGTTTATTACTTTAAGCACCAAGCTTTGGTAAAGCAAATAAGAGCTCCCATTTAAAAGACAAGTGCTGGCGTAATGGCTTGTTTTGTGCTCCAGTTTATATATCTGTATTTACATTTGCTGTTCTAAAATACTCATCTGACATATTGGAACAGTAAATTAAAAAAGGCAAAATGACCACCTGAATGGTATGACGTGTGCTTAAGCATTTGCAAATGGTAATGTTTTGAGAATGGTCTAAACCCCTTTTCATCATTCTGCGTGGGGTGACAGATGGGAAAGCGAGTGATTCAGCAGCAGTGAGTGAGTGAGTAGCTGGTGAGCTCTTTAACCAGAAGTGGGGGCGGGGCCATTTATATATAAAAAAATATTGAATCATGAGGTGGTTATCAGGGTAAAGGAGAGGAAGAGGGCAAAGTGATGTACTCACATTGAGTGCTTAAACAAAGCTAAAAAAGTACTTTCCTCATGTCAGGAGTGTAAGGATACATGTCTTTCAATTAAAATTGATGAAAAAAAGCTGTTGTACTCCAGGAGGTTATCGGCAAAGGCAACTAATCAGGAGATGTGGTAGACAGGAAAGCCACCTAATGATGAGCAGGAGCTCGACCCAAAACGCACTTTATATATTGCATTTTAAATAATAGGGGCCTCATTTATGAAAAGTGACGCATCGCTGCGTGAAAACAACGATGCGTCACTTTTCACTGCGCTCTCCCTGCAACACTAACGAGGCATCATATTTACAGTATGACGCATCATGTCGCAAGGAGTTACAGATACGTCAGTATTTCTGACGTATCTGTAGGCACAAAAGTGACGCATTGCTGGAGTGTGTCACAAAAGTGACGCAACTCCAGCAATGTGTACTTTCACATGGGCAAGTCCCATGTTGTTAGTGCCTTCGTCAGTCTTACGCCTGCTGTGAGGCAGGCGTGCGATTTTGAGCATTAGCGTCCAAGAAATAGCGCAGTGAAATCTTATAGATTTAACTGCGTCACTGCGTCTTTCTTGCGTCAAAACGCCCCCCTTGCATACATTAAACCTGGGGCAGGTATAATGTGGCGCAGGGGTTTACAAAGTGACGCTTCTACCTAGATGCGTCACTTTGTAAATATGGTGCAACATGGCACATTTTTTACTCCGCTGGTGTGTCACAAAAAGTGAAGCACCGGCGTCGTAAAAGTGACGCAAGGCCTCATAAATGAGACCCTTGGTTTCTGGTAACACACACATGCACCTGTCTGTAGGCAAGACCTAAAAACTGAGCAGTTTACTGAATGGAAGAAACAGCGGGATGCTGAGAGAGGAGGGTCTGAGAGCAGGCCGGGACTTACCGTTTCGGGCAATCCCCCGGTGCGCTGCAAGGGTGGGGGCTGGTTTTGGGGCCACTGGGGGCCGTTTTTGTGAAAGGGCCGTTTATGCAGCATAGCTGCAAAATCGGCCCTGCAACAAAATCAGCCGAAAACCGTCCCGACAAAGAGCACAGACGTCCCCCGGGGGGGCCGGCCGAGCACTTTGCCGGGGCCGGTTTTGGTTCCCAGTCCGGCCTTGTCTGAGAGTCCCGAGAGTTGCTAAGCACATTGACAGAAACAACTGGTGACATAAATTGGCTCCGTCCTCGAGATAAACAACACAAAACAGGTGCGTATGCAATGGCTAGCACCAACCATTTCGCTTGTGTAAATGCGTCTATATCTGGCCTGCTGTTTCTCAATGCACACTAAGAGGAACACCGGCATTCCTAGTTTTAAAACAACAGTACACCGGCTCAAAACATGTTTGTCTCTTCAGTGCTGAGAACCACGGAGCAGGAGGAACAGACATATTTCAAGCAGGAAGGACACGGGAAGCTAAAGAAAGACCACTGATTGGTGAGGACAGGCCTGACTGAGTTTGAAGAGGCGCCCATTTCAGAGCGATTTCTGGGACCCATTATCTGTACTTGTGAGGGGAGACGTGCAGTATGCTAGAGCGTCGACCTCAAAGCTGGGAACCGGATTCGAGTCTCAGCAGGGACACTCAACATCCCGTGATTCTGGGTAAACCACATAATCTTTCTGTTCCTAACAAAAATGAATGTTTCCGTCTGTAACACAACTGGTGCTCATGTAAAGCGCTTTGCTATCTTCGGGTCGAGTTCGCACTACATAAAACTCACAAAACAAATTACCTTACACTGTAAAAAAACAGAAAAACAAACCCTATTTCATACAAAGTGTGAGCACTCGGAGAGAGGGCAAAGCGTCATGTCAGTGGTGTCAGCCTGCTTGTAAATGAAATTATGAGCTCTAAACGATCACCATTGTGGCGTAGGAGGCCTCCAGGAGCTTGCCTCTCTTTCGGCCCTGACGCTAGCATTGGCTTGGACCTGTGAAATAGCTAAGAAGCTTTATTATAATAAAACAATGGCAAAGCCAATAGGACTGGCCTTGGAAAGAGTGTGACGGTTTCAGTATTAAGTTTTTTAAAATATATTCAATTTGCAAAATAAAATAGCTACAATATAATAAGCCTGGTAATAAAGTGTACTCCTTTTGAGGCGACAGTGCACATTTTGATCACTGTCACTCACAGTGCAAAACAGTCAATGGAGGAAGTGGGCTGACCCATTTCTCCATACTGTGGGGTGTAGGGGTGGAAGCATAATGTGAATGACACTTGAATAGACCACTGGATGAAGAGAGCTGGCTAATCAAAAGCACTTTTATGTATGTATGTATGGCTGTATTTTTATTATGAATTGTTTTGTAAAACACTAAGGGTGAGGTAGTTGGCTACACAAAATTCTGCAGACACTCCGCAACTCCATTCCATCTCACCACAATTAAGAAACCAGGAACTTCACATACCCTTGATAAAATGACAAGTATCACTTTTATTACATGCTAAAATGCACATAATCATCTCACAAAAGTGAAAATGAAAATACAGCAAGGAGTTAGAGAGGTGATGATTTTGATGTCCACACTAACCTAGGGAGCGAACCCAGCAGATGCCTCGAACACAATGAGGACATCATGCTGAATGATTGGTGGTGGTCCCATCCTCCGAGCACCACCCCAAGCACAGTTAAGGACAAAAAAAAATACAATCCCAAACAAAGGCCTTGCAAAGCATTATGGGACGATATTCTAGAGTGCAGTGAATATTATAGTATCCAATATCAAAACACTCCTCAAGGGGCAGGCTCTCCGGCTCAGCTGGGAGCTAATACTATAACATTCACAAAAATCTAGAATCTCGCCCTAAAATGCTTTGCTGGGCCTTTCGTTGGCATTGTATTTTTGCCTATAACTTTGCTTGGGGTGGTCCTAGGAGGAAGGGACCCCCACCGAAACGTTCAGCATGATATGCTCTTTGTGTTCAATGCATAAGCTTGCCCTCTCCCTAGGTAAGGGGTGACCCCAAAATCATCACCTCTCTCATTGCCTAATGTTTTTCAAAGTTCACTTTTGTGAAATGGTTATATGCTTTTTAGCATGTAAAAATAAAGTTGATTTACCAAAGGTTTGTGGGTACAGTAGGTAACTCCATTGTGTATGAAATGAGTAGTTACCAAATCTCAGCAACTTCTGCTAGTGGAGTTCATTGCCCGGGAACATGAGGCTTCAGACGCTACCTTTGGTCACGAGCGAGAAGGATTGTTCTTCTGTGGATGCAACTGAACAAGCCCAGAAATGTATTATATGAGAAAACACCTCACATAGTATGTTAAATGTCAAAATGAGAATATAATAAGAACAGTTTTACAGCTTGAGAGTGAGAGAAGCAAAATCACATCTGGCCAAAGGGAGAGAAGCAGTAGACGCCTGAAGCACAAAAGAGTTTGGTAACAGCTCAATTTTTACTTTGTGCTCTGATCTGCCTCAGTCTTTGTAGGGTGAGGAATGCTCAAAGCCCTCTCATGCAAAGGGTATTTTCGCAACAAGTTGCCATCTACCTGCCTCATGAATATTAATGAGAGTGAAATCATATTACGACACCTTTTGAAATGTGATGAATGCTAGATGGGTGCCAACATTCGCATTCGTAAAAGGCCTACATGTGACCACTACCCCTTAAAGAGGCAGAGGCCACCTATGGCATAAACAGTGGCATATAGTGAAGGCGAAACCAGGGAGTGCATGCACTGTCACTTCCCACCAGCCTATGCTAGCGACTGTGAAATGTCAACTTTTGACAGTTTGCACTTTACAAACCACCTTGTGACTGTGACAGAGCATTTGTGCATTAGAGCTTGTGGCAAGGAACACCCCTGGGTTGCCCCCTTTCCCATGCAACTTGCAAGGGGGGCACAATACAGTACTTGTATTCTGATTTGTATTTGCCCACTATGGATGGTAGTGCACTTTTATGATTTGAGAATTGGGACTTTGCTAAGGATGCTGGATGATGTGTCATGCCTGTACAACAAGTAATACATAAGAAACCAGATGGTATGCCTGAGATCAAGGGCCTTATAACAAAACATTCCCCGGGACTCAAATGGCACTTTACACCTGCTTATTGCGTCCCTGGTGCACATTGGTATTATGGAAAGGCCCATAGAAGCTTATGCAGCCTCGTCTATAAAATAAAACTTGCCGGCGCACATTGTGCGATGTTGCAGTGATGAGAGGGGTATTCCCTATTTTCCAGTGGGCATGACCCCATGCAAATGAGGGAACACGTTGTCTCCGCACCAGCACCGTATTACAGACACCTGAGCAACAGGAAAGGAGCTGTCGGAGGTGCACTGAGTGTTTGCCACATAGGCATGGTATGCTGTCAGGCCCCCCCACACCTGAGGGCTCTCCTATGGAGGTGAGCACGAAGGTCTCTGGAATCACCCATAGAGCCCCCTCTATGTGGGTGCAGTTAAGCAATGCACTTGCCTGTGGGGCAATCCCTGCCCACCTTTAACACCTTGGCTGCTAGGCGTTTTCCCCCTCCTGTGCTGGGAATTACCATTCAGCTCGTCATCAGCACATGACACCCGTGGGTGATGACGAGCTGAGCTCGTCATCAGCATCGAAAGGGTTAAACAGACACCCGCGCTCAGATTCGCAAAGGTTTAGCGTCAGGTGATCGTTCATTTTATTATGAAAACCTGATGCTCAACCTTTTTGGGATTAATAAAGCAACGCCAATTGGTATTAGCATTTTTTGGATAGTAAAGTAACGCAAACCAGCACAAAATGCTGCTTTTACATTAATTTACGTCAAGGTAGTGTTACATGGGTGGTACTTGGGCGTTCCTATGCACCCACTCTTGTTTTATGATGCCAAAACGTAATGCCACTGGATAGTAGGCATTACAAGGAGAAATATTGTCAAGGGCACCAAATGGTAAGGTAAAGCAATTAAACTCTTGGTAACGCAGTCCCTGTAAATAACAAGCACACATTGCCCTGGGCTCACCGGATGACAGGTCGCAGTGGCCCTGAAAGGAAGGAGAACCATTATACGCAAACTGGATTACCTGAAAGGCCCTTAATTATCCTTTCCATTAGGCACATGCAACATAATGACACATTGGCACACACCTCAGTGACATCACTGGGGCACTGAGACATGTAGAGCAGTAGAAGTTGTTCCTTGGCAGCCATACAGTTAACTTCTGAGAGTGCCACTGGGCAGCACACAATGTTAACAAGCAGTGTGAACGGATGGAATGCCCACTGGGCACAGTTGAGCTGGCAGGCGGTGAGTGCTGCCTCCAGACACTATTTCAGGACTGATATAAAAATAGCTATAAATAATTTCTGCAATTTGCCACATTGGTGACAGACATGTGTTCCCAAAGTCACCCAGTAGGAAGGTTGCAGCCAGAGGAATATTCCCTGCCTGGCCTCTAAGCCATTTATGTTGACTTAAGGGAAGTCACCTTGTCCAGGGACAGACATTTTTTCAAGAGGGGGCGTCACTTGGCGTTCTATCCACTGGAGTGGTCAGGGTGCAGCACAAAGGATGCAGTAATCTAGATGAGCATCAGTTTGTCTGTGGATTTATATAGCGCCAACCAAACCCATCTGAACATCAGAGAACAATGGGGTATATTACCAAGGCGGGCAATATGTGATTATCGACGCTTTAGCGGCCGTTTTCGGCCGCTAAGCGGCGATAATTCTATCGCCCTATTAGCAAGCTGTCGCTAACAGCAGTTAGCGACAGCTTGCAGGCGATAACGAGCGGTTTGGGGCCCGCTTTGCATGTCAGCGATATTTATCGCTAATGACATGCAAAGTGGGCGTACCCAACCTGTTAGCGACTGAAAGCAGTCGCTATCGCCTATTTGCAAGGCTGGCGTAGCGATGGAAATATTTGCCTGCTCAGACCAGTTCTTAGCCATTATATCCAAAGGGAGGTGGATATAATGGCTAAGACCCTGTTAGCGATAATGCATGAATATCGCTGTATTCTCAGATTTCGCCGCTATCGCCGGAAATATTATCGCTTTTGAGATAAACGTTGCTAATAGCACGTTATCTCAGCGATAATATCCAGCGATTTTTTAAAGACGATACAATTATTGGAATGGACATTCCACCAGTTCCGCTGATAACCTTCAGAAAGGCACGATCTCTCAGGGATAAGTTGGTTCATAGCCATTTAGATAACCCATTACCTAAAAAGAATACGCTGACTGAGATGAAAGGCTTCTTCCCCTGTGGAAGATGCAAGGCGTGTGCATTTAGTAAAAGAGTTCTAGGCTATGACATCCCAGGCTTGAAAGAACGAAAAACCATCAATAAATTTATATCATGTCAGACCACACATGTGGTCTACTGTTTAGTCTGTCCCTGTAAACTAAGGTATATAGGAAGCACGATAAATAGTGTCAAAATGAGGATTCTAGAGCACATGCGTGCGATTGTGAACAAAGATATGAGTTACCCAGTGGCGAGACATTTCGCCATCAAACATCAAAGCAATAGAGATTTACTCCAGTACTTTGGATTAGATCACGTACCCCTTCATGCTAGAGGAGGAGACAGGGTACTCAAACTAAGAAGGTTAGAATCTAGGTTCATCATCGATTTGCAAACTAAGACCCCTAGAGGTCTTAATAGTGGTGAGGAATTAATAGTTCACTTAGGGAGCTAGGTTGAGCCATTGATACACATAATTTTCTTACACATATAACAACTTGAGCAGGATAAATAATTTGTAACAGATGAAGGGTTAGCCAATACACGACAAGATGGTAGTGAGATGTGGCGGTTCCACAATCAGGAATCGCCGTAGGCCGATCCACGGCTAAATTCAAACAAATAGTGTGCCTTAAAATCAATTTGGGTAACCCACAGAAATACGCCAAAATAAGCGACTGTACAAAATGTAAATATATCGATGTAGATATTGTAAATAATAATGTAGATATGTATAGAAATGTTTTATATGTTTTTATATGTAGCTATTTTTGCGATTTTGCACACTACAAGATGGCGCCCATTAAATATTCGGGGCGAACAGTCCTACATTGCTTTTCATAACTGTTACGTATAGTTAAAATGCCGCCCCAGTTTGCATTATGTAAACACACTGAAGAAGGGAAAACCCCAAAACGCGTTTGTGAAGCGTTGAAATAAAACAGAAAACTGTGAGAGAACCCCGCGAGTGCTGCTTATTTTCTTCCCGGCTGGGAGAGAGTAACTTTGGAGCGTGCTATATATATATATATATATATATATATATATATAAGGTGTTGCTGGCTTGCTGCTATACGATGAAATAAACCTTACAAATCTGCGAAATAATTGTGGTGTAATTTGAGAAACCCGAGAGTGCACGAAGAAATAACTCCCCGAGGGGAAAATGGAATGAATATATATATATATATATATATATATATCATGCAGGAGGCTGGCTTAGTATATGGTACACACTTAAAGGAGTGACGCAACTTGCATTATTCCAGGCAACCCTTATGGTGACTTTAGTGGTCTTTCATAGCCTTAAAGCTCTCAAAGTGGTAGCTGTGGGGAGAAGCCTTCAGGCTTATCTTGAAGGATAAAATGGAACTTGGACCAAAGGACTCAAAGGAGCGGGGAGAGCCAGGAATCACCCAAGGCAAGTACCCAGGAACCCCACAGAGGCTGTGTGCAGAATGGAAACACAGCCACGTGCCCAAGGGAAGTCAATGGTGATGTCACATTTACAGTTTTAAGAAAAAGGACCCTTCCCAGAGGACCCTGAAGAAATCCTTTGAAGTAGCCACCCCAGCCGTGGGTCCCACAGTAATCAGGTTACCTGCACCAGAGAAGATGGGTGCATAATGGTGAAGTGACTTCAAAACATCCTATAGATAACAATAGAAGAAAGGCCTTTGAAAACGTCTCTGAAGATGTCTGGTGGAATCCAAAGGTGGATTCTTGCAAGCAGAAGGGAAAGAGACTAGAGTGACCTGTAGGCACGGAAGCACAATGCCCACCCTTGGCAGGGTGCTCAGGAGAGTTGACAAGGCCTTGCCACTGCAGCTGTTGGACCAGGCGATGCTGAGGAAGACCAGGAGCTAGCTGTCCCACGTCGGGTGACAGAGTCTAGATGGGCAACATGCCTTGGAAGCTGCAACTGGTGTGGAAGACGACAAGATGCAATTGTTGATTCTAGCAAAGTCCAAGGGACTTACCAAGTGCAGGAGAGTTAGAACAGGCCCGAGCAAGTAGAGTAGGCCACCAAAGTAAAAGAAGACCCTCAAGAGTACCCACAGGCTGAAGGCACAGTAGTGGCAAGAGGCCCTAAGGCAGCTCACCAAAGATGGAGGCCCATGGTGCAAGGGATGCAGTGAGGACGCTGATCTTCGAGGTATGAGGTGCTGGAAGCTGGAGCTTCTTCAAAACCAAAGATCTGTGGAGTGCAAAGGCAAAAAGCCTTGGTAACCGCAAGTTGACCCGGTGCACTGGGGTTTGGTCCCAGCAGCTTTGACAAGGGATACTGTCCTCACAATTACAGGGAAGACAGGTCAGGCCTCTGGAGAGCCACAGAAACACCACCTGTCTCAGTAAGTCAGTAGGACATCAGGAGCAGCAGACTGGTCAACTTAGTTGCAGTGCCTGTAGATGCAGGGGAGTGACTCCTTCACTCCAAGATGTTTCTTCTGATGTCCTTGATGCCCACAGGTCTTCTGGAGAACCTGCTTGAACTTCAAATACAGACAAGGCAGAAGACTTGCAAAACAGCGAGACCAGGAGCAGTAGAAGCCTTCCTTGCTGCACTCTCGGTTCCAGGCAAAGTCTAACAAAGTCCAAGTGTCCAGACAGTCAAAAAAAGTCTTGGTTTCAGAGCTGAGTCTTGTTTCACAACGAATCTAAGGACCCACCCACGGGGGGGCCTTAAAATACCCAAGGAACAGGGTTGGAATGACTCGAGTGGGCACCTCCCAGAGAAGGGGCTGGACAGAGGAGAGGATACTCCCCTTTCCTTTGTACAGTTTTGCGGCAGAGCGGGAACCAAGGGTTCCTGAACTGACTAAAACTGATGTATGCAAAGAGGGCACCAAATGTGCCCTTCAATGTAGTCTGGTGGCACTGGAAAGCGTCCCCACCCCAGTTCAATACAATAAGTCTTGTCTGGGAGATGGTCACACCACCCTGTGACAGGAAACCTATTGTTCTACCTTCCCCTGCTCAATCTCAGCTCAGGAGCAGGAGGGCAGTACAGTGTCTGTAGTCAGCAGCAGCACCAGCTTGCTGTCAGACCATGAAAGGCTGGTACTTGGAGTACGGGGGCTCCCCTAAGGGCTCCTCTGTGCATGGGATTATACCTCCAACACTAGAATCATACCTCCTACACTGGAATCAGTGTTGGGGTATGATTCCAACATGTTTGATACCAAACATCTGTATCCGGTATTTGTAAAGCATGAAATATTCAACCCTGGGGTCTCAAGGCGCAGGGGGACTTCAGGTTGATAAATTGAGCTACTGCCCAGAGTCACAGGGTGCTGAGCTGAGGAGCCGCTGGTGCCAGGGATCGAACCGTGAGCCCTGTGTTCCAGAGTCAGCTGCTCTGGCCGCTGCACCACACCTCTTCCTGTGCCACATGACCAGGTTCAGTGCCACCATTATATAGTTATGCATCTCGTAATGACTGATGTCCATTATATGTCTTAAAATGGCTGGCCACACTTACAAAGCCTGGAGAATCGACTCTGGGGTTGCTAGGGGTGTCCTGTTCAAGCAGGGGCACCCTCACACTTCTAGCCAAGCACCCTGCCCTCAGGACTGAAGGGCCTACCATAGGGGTGACATAGGTTTTAGGTGTAGTGACCTCAGATATTAGAAAACGTATATATAAGTCATGAGATGTGCAAGCACCACCTCACACAGGTTGCCAAGGCACGCCAGTAGTCTAAGTTTAGGTGGACTCCCATGGGTGGAAGAATATATGCTGCAGCCCATGGCAGACCCCTGGTGTATACCTATGCCCTGGGTACCTTAGTACCGTATACTAGGGACTTATAAGAGTACACCAGTAGCCAACAGTGGAGGTGCAATAGTGCTTACCAAAGCCATTTTGGGAGAGAGAGCACAGATGCTGGGGTCCAGGTTAGCAGGATCCCAGTAAACTACAGTCAAAACACACTGAAACCAGGCAAAAAGTGGGGGTATCCATGAAAGCAGATTCTACTTTCCTACATATATGCATATATTAACTACTGGCAGTCACAGTAGGAACTAGTTTCCATAGAAATACCTTTTTTTTACAATAACTTTGGCACACTTCTTCAAGAAGTTTTCAAAACTAGTACGCCACTAACTTCAGCTGCTGTCTTTAAAGTTTTGGGGTGATTTGTCAAGCAGGGGAAGATAAAAAGGGGGAGTCCCAAAATGTGTATTCCCCATGCAATTTCACAGCGGGATTTTGAACACAACTACAGCCCGAACCACTGGACGGAATTACACCACATTTGTCAGAAAGCTAGCTCTTGGTCGCGAAAGCGTGCTATTGTAATGTGATGTAAGTCCGTTCAGTAGTTTTAGAGATATTAACTGAAATCCAAATTTGCATAGCTAGAGACGCTGATCCTCCACGGATCCGACAGTCCCTGTGCTGAAATCAGATTGGCTGCCAACACTGCAACTAGGAAGTATTAGCAGCCATTTTGGGACTCGGACTAAGCCATGTCCCCCCAAAAAAATTTCAAAAAAGAAAAGGGGTCAGGCTAGGAATACCCTGACCCCCTGACCTTTGTGATGGAGGCCCCCTGGGATGCTGCCCGGGCAAAAAGCATTTTTCTTTATGTTTTGACAGAAATTGTGGGCAGAACCATGATTTCGGCTTCCTGCACTTGATTTTGTGGGTGGGCTTGGTCACTGGGGCATGCTTTTCTAAATGTAAATTAGAGGGGGGCACATGCAGTTTTACCCCTGGGACCACCACCTCCCCAGGGTTGTTTTTTTCAAAGGGCGGCCACCCTCCAAAGGCATTTAAAGGCCTTGGGGACCACCATCTCCCATTGGCTTATGAATTAAAAAAGAGGGTGGCCGCCTGTAAAAAGCTGCTGTGACTCCCAAGACTTTCGATGCCTCTTGGTGCAAACCACCTCTAATTTACCTTAATATTACTTATCAAAATAACGAGGCAGTCGCTGGAAAGTGGAACATGAAGAACAGGTTTATTACTCCAGGAGGAGAACACATCACTTCTGACACCGGGGCTATCATCAGGAGTTGCTCTAACTGCATCTCATTTTGGCTCTTCCTTTTATAGAGATTTTACACAATGCATTGTTGTCATGTCAGCCCACCTTTGTTATATCAACATGTTTATACAAGATTTGAGTCCCCGCTCCGAGCGTGTTGTCATACAAGCCCCACTGTTATTCTCCTCCCACCCGGGTCAAACAGACAATATTATGGTATAACAGGGCCTTGCTTCAGGGTCTAAAACATGTGAGACCGGCCAGATCTAAGAGTCTGTTCCGTTGATAAAACAGGTTCCATTGTTGGTGAAAACAAGTCTTGCTGTTTGTGGTGCAATAAATCATGTCTGCAAGGGTCATCTTAGTATCTGAAATCTTTGGTTAGTACACACGTGTGGGGAGGGGAGAAGAATGCAAAAGTTCATAAGTTCATTAGTTATCGAGGACAGGAAGAGGTGGTGGTTTAGCCAAAGGGCTCCAAGGGTTGTTGTGGCAATAGAATGTCTCTTTGAAGATACCATCAAAGGCATGCCTGTTAGTTATGGCCTACACATATCAGGTTTGGTCAGAGGGCCAGAAGGGTGCTAGTGAGGGCAGGGTGAGAAAGAGGTGACCATCAGAATACAAAATGGCTGCGGTTGATCAAAATGACTGCGGCTTATGTTAATGAAAGAACTTTCGCCAGACAAGATGGCGCAGATAATGTTCATGCTTGTTATTTTAATTCTAACACGCCTGGACCCCATCCTACTTATTAATTGCCCCAGGGACCGCCATCCCCCGTTTGCACAAAAGTACTGAAAAAATGGGAGGGGTACCGCATAGTCTCCCCCCTGGGCCATATTTGGCCCTGGGGACCACCACCTCCCTGAGGCATGGTCCAATGCAAAGTGGGAGGGGGGGGCTGTGTGGCCCACCTCTCAAGCCATATATTTCCCCAGGGACCACCACCTCCCTGGGGCCCACTTTTGGAAACTTAAGAAGGGGGTCCATGCGGCCCCTTCTCCTGGAGTAATAATGGACCTAGGAACCACCGCCCACCAGGGCCTGCTCCCTATGTCCCAGGGATCCCACTCACACCACATAGCTGTTTGCTGTTGATTGGCAGGCGCTTTGGAGGCTCCCACCAAGCAAGACCAAAAAGTAACTACTCCATGCGGGCAGGAGCAGGAAAACTGCTACTACTCACTGGGAGCACAGTTTTCTTCTGTTTTCCTGCCCACTGTCAAGTGGGTAGGAAAACTGATAAAAGGATAAAACCATTATGTTGGAATCTGGGAATTAGATCATGTTCTGACGCAACTAGAATCTTAAAAAATGGTAACACACAAAAAATGTATTTAGTGTTAGTAGATTTTTATTCTCTGTTAACCTAATACGAACAAAGAAAGGCCTAACATTTTAACATATTGCCATGTAATAAGACCCTAAACCTGGGAAGGACCGGGCCTTATGTGGTTCGTATCGACCCATCTCGCTTTTAAATGTCGACCTCAAGCTATATACGGGGATTCTAGCGTCCAGACTGGGCCAGCATCTCCCCGGACTGGTGGAGGCGGACCAGGCTGGCTTTGTACCCGGCAGACAGACGGTTGACAATACCAAGCGGGTGACGCATGTTCTGGAGAAGGCCTCGCGGATCCCGGGGGAGCGGATGCTGCTGTCAGTTGATGCGGAGAAGGCCTTCGACAGAGTTCATTGGCCGTATCTCGAACTGGTTCTCAGGAAACTGGGAATCGGCGATAAGTTCCGCACCATGGTATTCAACTGTTATAAGCATCCTTCAGCGTCGGTGCGGGTCAATGGGTGTAGCTCCAGTGGCTTTGCTATTGAACGCGGCACGAGGCAGGGCTGCCCCCTCTCGCCGCTTCTGTTTGCCCTCTACATGGAGCCGTTTGCTCAGAGGATTCGCAACAACCCGGACGCTATTGGGGTCAAAATGGGCCAGTATGTCCATACGGTTAGCCTCTATGCGGACGATGTCCTGTTGACCCTGGACGACCCTAGGAGGTCGTTACCTGCTTGTATCCAGGAGCTGGACACCTTTGCACATGTGGCTGGCTTCAAAATGAATATGAGCAAATCGGTGGCGTTGGATGTGTCCCTGGCTGCGGATACCAGGAGGGACCTTTGTGAAAAAGGTACAGGCAGAAGACCTTTTCCGAAGTTGCCCGGCATTAGCCGCCTCTATACCCACTTAAGTTTACCAAACAAAGAGGCAGGCGCTGGAGGTTTGGAAGGCAGGAAACAGAAGTTTTATTCTCTCCGGAGGAGAAACACATCAGTTCGGACAGCAAGTATCGTCACGAGGTGCTCTAACTGCATCTCCGAGGCCTGGCCTCTTATACACAGGTTTGTTACTTTATTGCATAAAACACATCTCTGTCAACCCTTTGTTGTACGG
Organism: Lissotriton vulgaris; assembly: GCF_964263255.1. Lineage (NCBI taxonomy): Eukaryota > Metazoa > Chordata > Amphibia > Caudata > Salamandridae > Lissotriton > Lissotriton vulgaris. The sequence continues at coordinate 55,720 of NW_028254497.1, forward strand.
AAAGACATCCTCAGAATCCCCGCTTCAGGCCCGTTCCCACACACATTTACAGTTGAAGTCCCCACCCCGGTCACAATAGGTGATGATCGTCACGCAGCTGGACGTTCCGCCGATTCACGGAATGTGTGAGGTTGATCGGATCTCACGGGGTGGGGGGTTTGATCAACTCTTGGATCCTTTGATGAGGGAAACTTCCTACTGTACAGGAGAGGGGGGCAATAACAGTATCCGCAGGGCCAGGTGGTGGCCTGGGAACGAGGAAGACAAACGGGCACAAAGTAAAGGGGGGCGTTATCAAGGGATCCGGGACCATGAAAGGGATGGAGGGAAGTGTCGCGCTGGGAACAGGATGGGGTTTCGAGGCAGAGCTGCGTGGAAGAGGGGTTTATGACCCAAGGCATGTGAGAGCGGGGGCTGGCAGCATGCAGGGGGTGTGCTTGTGAGGGTGAAGAGCCGTGCTAGGGGTCAGCGGCGTGCAGAGTGTGGTTCTGACCAAGGCACCTAAAATGGCGGGTGTGCACGACAAAAAGTGTGGCATCGGGAGAGAAGGCAAGATAGCGCAGATAATGTTTACCAAATCGTATTAATTTTCCACAGTCCTCCCTTTAACATTACTGAGACATCTTGCTGGCCTATTTCCTACCATGTCGATTGTGGCAATCATAAGTAAAGAAGTAGGAACCCAGGTGACGGAGCTATGCATAAACATTACAGTTAAAATCTTTCATCTTAGGAGGCGGGCCCATCGCTGAGCCCGTTGCAGGAAAGTCATAGTAATGCAATATCGGACAAGAATGATTTTGTAGTGAAAGCGTTGGGTACATTTCATAGATGCTTATAGTCATTCGGAATATGAACTGATAGGCGATCACATATGTAAGGTCATTTTGTACTTGGTTGGAGCATAATCAATACAATGGTAGCTGGGAGAGAAATGAGACGTAGTAAAAACGATAATCAGGGGTGTCATTGTTCGAAGAGGAGGGGTGTTGCTTTTTCCAGTGTCTTATTGTCGTGGACCATTATCAGTGAGTTCTCAGCATTCTTTGTCGTCTTCTGTTGGCACTGTTGAGCACCAGCGGTGGAGCTATGCGTTCAGCTCTATTCTGGGTCCTGCGCTGCAGGGCGTGACCTTTTCCTCGTTTTTCTGGTCAAAAAAAGGTCCTTTTTCGCCCTGTGTTCTCACTGTTCTTTCAGGGGTACCTTAGACAGGGCACCCAAGTTTCATTTTAGTTTGCAACAAAAAACCCTAGTCAATCGGACTGCAGTTTTTGCTCTTTTTTTGAGTCAATTGTCAAAGAGTTCAGGTGGAAGAAGGGGGTGTGTGGGTAGTCCTTGGGGTAGGTCGGAGGAAGAGGGGATGGAGCAGGGCCAGATCGGGAACAGACCAAGGGGACGGAAAATTTCAGGTAGGTGGGCCCATGACCGGGCTCAGAGGGCGGGGACCCTTCGGCACATGTTGATCATCGAGCAGGGGCATTAGGTCAGCCCTTTCCTTTCATTTTGTCGGAAACAGTGCCTCGTCCTGCGACTCCTTACTGTTGCAGTCCCGCCTTGGTCGATGTCGCTGGTGTTCCGCGATCTGTAGTCAGGCCGCGTGCTCCCACATCCGGTCTCTCTCTCTCCTCCAACGGCGGTACCCTTAAATGAGTTTGAAAAGACAGTCTTTAGAGAATTGGCAGTAGAAGGTAATCACACAAGTCTATTTCTCTCCCAACTCCAAGCAACTGGGGAAACATCCGTTACATTGGGGATTGCAACCAACGTATAGATAATTGATGATAGGTTTGCTGGATTCTCTACAACTTTCCATCGTAACTATTTCTTTGGCATTTGTCAGTATTACATTCATTGTCGTGGTACGAGGTCTGACAATCTTTCATTGCATTCGTTTATCATTGTCACGTCAGCTCTACTGGCAGAGACCCACTTCTCTAGTACGAGTCTTACAAAGCTATACCGTTCTTCAGGGCTGTGTATTTTACGAAAAAGTGCAACGTGCTATCACCATAGCCTGATGGATATCTCTCCGAGGAATGAGCATGGGCTAAACAATTTTCCATTATATCGATGCGTCCTATCTTTCAGCTAAACATTTTACTCTCGACAGGGTTTACTGCAACAATTTCTTCACTTCAATCTAATCTTAACCTTGCAAACATCATTCTAATTTCTACATAGTCTCTTACAACCTGGCTACTTCATAAAAACGGGGGGGCGTTGCGACAACTATTCGACTCATCTTTGGGGTGACCGGGGTTTTATGAAAAACAACTAGGAACATAGCAAACTGAGGTGAGGGACTACCGTCTTGTTTTGAGTCGCAAGTGCGTTATCTAGCAGAGGGCTACAGTTCAGTTGGTAAGCGTTCAGGGACATTTCTTAACTTCTAAATTTTGTAGCTTGTTCAGCAAAAATCATTTCTAGGAACAACGGTTGGCCTGGGTCAGCCGTAAGTCAACCCATCTCTTACAGCCAGGGGTGAGCCACATTTTTCAAACTCTCGTTCGGGGCAGCTGATACAAAACTGGGGGCGTCCTGGGAAGACGGGGATGCTTCGATCACTTTTACTGTTTGGGCATTTGAGAAAATTCGGGACGGGGAAGGTCGCGTTACCTGAGGCATTTTATCATAGAGGCCACTGACATGCAGTTCCCTGATTACGGGTCAGATTAGGGAACCTTAGTCGTCTTACCTGTCCTTTCTCTTCTGGCCAATCTAGTTTTATCAATATTTAGCAGAAAGGAGAGGTAGTAACATGGCATCGATGTAATTTTATTAAGACAAATTTGTGCAAATACTTGCGGTATTTGGAGCCAATTGGGTGGTGCACCGAGGATGGTGGTTCGCCAGTTAGGTGCCAGTCGTTGAGGAGTGAGAGTGTGGAGGAGAGAGAGAGAGAGAGAGAGAGAGAGAGAGAGAGAGAGAGAGAGAGAGAGAGAGAGAGAGAGATGCAACAATAGGCTAAACAGTACACGTGAGACATGGAGAGTGGTCGTGTACTAGGATAGGCTATTCGGCGCATTACACGACATGAGACATTACGGGTCTGGGTTAGGATTTAGGAAGCATGCAGTTTGACAAAGAGACATGCATTGAGAAAAAGGGGGCACCATTGTGTCGCACTCCTCGCACTCTCAGTCTTTTGCCTAGTTAAGTCAATGCTTCAGTCGCATAGAAAACATTTTCTCAGTTTCAGACATACGTGGTCTGTGCTCATTCACGCAACACGGGTTAGGGGTGATCGCATCTCATCATATCATACAATGATTGGCTCTTTCGTTACAAGAGCAGTGGGTGGGTGTCTTTAGGTGCCACCTTGCTGTGTTCGTCTGTTTCATGTATCAGACACGGCGCGACTTCGGATCTTCACTATACCTCAGTCGGGATTCCAATGTAACCTGTAGAGGGAGGAGAAGAGGGGAAGGGAGGGGAACAACATTCGAGCATGTCACATGTACGGGCACGAAAGTCCTTTACTTACCACCTACTCGTCTTATCCTCTCGGGATATAATCTCTGAGGTCTTGGTTTCCGAGGCCAGGGGGGCGGGCAGTGAGGTAAGGATGGCAAGCGATAGGTTGTTCATGAGGGAGACGGTCCGAGTGTGGCATTATAGGTCGTGTGTAGGGAGACGTTAAAAAATCAGAGGCGCTTAGTGCGAGGTATCTAGTTTGTAGATGTATCCAGCTAACGGGGTCCTTAAATCATTCCCCATGCGGTGATGTCCTAAGGCATATCGGCTCTTCGGCCAACCCTGTTCCCTAGCACCCTTGAGTACCATGCCTTTATAACATTTTATCATTTACACCATGTCACTTTACCCGTTCTCGGAAGTCGATGTCCTTCTTCATGCGTTTGTTCCTGAGTCAGCCGCACATTTGGAGGCAACGTAACGTGTCTTAGATTCGATCATTAATCCGGGGCTGAGCAACCATCTTTTAATAACCTTAAAAAGAGAACAAAACAGGTCGTACAGAAAAACCTTCCCGCTGATCCCATATTTACAAAAGTATGTGATACCTGTTCATAGTTTGAAAAACCTTTATTAACACGATTTGATCAGCATGTAAAATATGAGAGTGCAATCGTATTTGGCCGGACACGGCGTTGGTTGAAGCACGTACAGTATGGGGCCATTTTGCCGCATTAATAAAACATTTAAAAAAGGGTCTGTTTTGTAATTTTGCAGGAGAATAAAACGTCTATCAATAGTTGAGGGATCAGGGGGCATTCGTTTCATAATTGGAAGCATAGTTAGACTAGTGGCAATCAAATTTCCTAGATGCATACTGTGGGCGCGTGTCATAAGCGACGTTATGTATCAGTTACAATAAATAATCGTACATTGAAACCAACATTTTAACGGGATCATTTTACATGTTCGCCAAGTGAACCCTCCCTCTTTTTCGTCAAGTGTACAAAGGATCATATACATATTTCAGAACATCGAGTCTTATTAGCTAAAAAAAACACCACGAGGTGTTCGTGAGTTCCTGTTGAAACCGGCGCCATTTTGGGCGAGGTCGGGTTAGTCCGGAAGCAGCATCAGGGACAAAATGTCTCCAACAACCGGCGGTTGGACCAGAGTTCCTTTCGGTAGTTCAAAAAGACTTGTGCTAACAGAAGGGGCAGGCAATGTGGAACATCAATCAAAGGAAAAGGGGGTGGGAAGGGAAGCAAAATTTCCCCTACCGGGTCACGTTGAGGTTCAGCCGGAACTTGCTCGAATTTGTTAGCCCACAATCTTTCTGGATGGTTCAGACTGAAGCTGGCGCTGACACGAGGGCACCACCATTTTGTGGCTACGTCGGTAGTGATCAAAGCAGTTGTTCCCCACCGGAAGCCTGTAGGGGCCGAGGGCTCCTGGGACTCTTGTAGAATCTTCAAGGTTGTGGAGATGCTGTCGGAGGTGGGGACTCGTGCCCGGGGGGGCAAGCGTCCTAGTTACAAAGACTTCTTAGGGCGAAAAAAACAGAACTGTGTTGTTGGAGCAAGACATTCGGCTTGGGGCGCTAGGGTGCAGCTGTGATGCCTCCACCAGTACACTTGAGGGCCATCGTATGTCTTGTGCTGCGCAAGTACGGTTTGCGGGCCATTCTGTGTCCGGTGCTGCGCAAGTAGGGTGGCCGGCCATTCCATGTTCTGTGCTGCGCAAATAGGGTGGCCGCCCGGCTGGAGGATTTCTGCGCCGGGCCGGGGCTGGGAAACCTCCACCTGGGGAGGCGAGGGAGGCTCGTCCGCGTCGCCTCCCTTCCCCAGCCCACCCTGCACCAGTTTTCAGCGGAGGTATTCGTGATGGCCGGACCAGAAGATACGAGGGAGGGGGTCATCTGCATCCGCCCCCTCCCTACTCGTGGCCCGGACCGTGGCGGTGAAAACCAGGAATCCTAACCGCTAGACCATATGGGAGAAGAGGATGGGACATGCCGGGCCCATGGTGCCTTCTGGGCATCCCACCGGCGACCTCCGTGATTGCTGGCTGTCGGCAGGACCCCGCCCCACACGTGCTGGGTGTTTCACCTTCCGGATGGGCGTGACCGGCGACCTGTTGCATTTTGGGAACTTCCGGAGTGGGCGTTATATGTATTGTATTGCTCTTTTTAGTATGGTTTTACTTTACTGGAATTAAATCTTAACTTATATTGACAGAGACTTGGCTTCCTTGAATCTTTTACTACAAGAACCTTACTGCAGTGGGGGTAGGTATTTATGTCTGGGTAACGGGAGGTGGTGTGTCCACAAGAACAGTTTTCCTGAACGGGGGGTTGTCCATGCAGGCCTGTAATTGCTTTTGTCCACAGAGTGGGGGCAGCAGAGAGTAATCAGTCCCATTGCGCTCAAAGTTTGAGTTCATTAATGGAATGTGTACTAATCTGTCCGAAGCTACTCTGCGTGTTGTTTCTGTATGTTATCCGAAAGGGTGGCTTTTGTGTTCGGGAATAGTAGCGGTAGTACGGGGTTCGTCACCGGGTAACCTAGAGCTCGACTGGGTTTCCCGTCCTAGCGCTGTTCGCTCTATGAGAACTCAAACATGTCACTGAAATCGGTCTGGCGAAATCTGTGCCATCGGGCGTAATCAAACGTGGTGGTTCTATCCGGCCTGTCTGTGTCAGTCTGATTCGTCTTTGTCTCTCGCTTTTTCCCTTTCTGTCGGCCCGTTATTTCTGTCGACTCTCTGTTCTTACCTGTGTTCAGTAGAGTCGGGCATTGGGCTTTCCAGTGCCCGGAATATTTACAAAAAGCACATTGATTTTGTCCTAAGTCTGTTCGCCCTGCGCGTAATGTCGGGGGGTTACGTTCGGGTCGTCGTGTCTTGGGGTTGTCCTGTCGGTACATCCCCTTACACTGTCCCCTTCCTGTGTTTACCCCTTGGAACCGGGTCGCCGCTATCCCTTCCTTTGGCCTATCAGGTGCTTGGAAAGCTGTCTGTCACACTTCTTTACTTACTCTGACTTCGTCTCTTTCTTTTCGTTGCGTTGCTTCTTTGCGCCACATACCGAGACTGTCGAGCATAATAGGCGTTGTCTTATTTCTACAAAGGGCTATTTCTAACGTTTCTATTTTATCTAGGTCGAAGGATCCTATCAGTGGCCACTGTTTCTCTTGATTTACTTTGGTATACTTGTGCCATAGCTTACTATAAGCTATGGTAACTAATCCATATTTTGTGTACATGTCTTTATTAGGGGTGCCTTCCAGCGGAGCTAGATGGTCCACCTCTAATAAACGGTCCGGGTTGAACCAGCTACCAATCAGTGAGGAGAAGATAGACATGACGGATCGCAATGGGGTCAAAAGCCAGTACTACCTATCTCATCACTGCGTGCAAAGACTAGACAGAATATTTCTATTCTACGTTGTTTGCAGGCAGTGAATACCTCATGAACAAATATCAAACGGTCAATGTTCGGTCAATCAAACAATCAATGGGGAGAATAAGTAGGCCCGCAAAGGTCTGCGTCACCTACCCTTTCACTATCTGCAAAGAGGGAATCTGTTCTTTCCTGTTTGTAGACAGAGAATCTCCAGAAAACAATCCGCGAACAGTAGTTCGGGTTCAATCAATTAATCAGTGTGGGAGAGGGAAATCTCCCGAAAACAATCCCCGAACCGTAGTTCGGGTTCAAACAATCAATCAGTGGGGGAGAAAGATAGGCGCGACGGTTGCGTTACCTATCCTTCACTGCTTGCAAAGAGAGAGCCGGTTGTTTTTCCGTTTGCAGACAGCGAACCTCCGAATCAAATCAACAAAGAGTAATACTAGTATTTTTCAAACAATCAAACAATCATTTCGCAATTTGTCGTGTTTACACGACCTTACCCGGACCGCATGGTCAGTTTCTTGTCTTCCAAATCCAGCGCCCGATCGTCCTCTTTTCTCCGTATTCCTCGTGGCACTCCTGATGGTTCCCAGTCAGGACCGTAGATCACTCGAGAGAGGTCTGTTCGGAACCAGTGAAGTTCGGATGATCGGCTGCCAGACGAGGGTCTATTGGGCAGGAGCTCTCCCGATCGTTGCAGTCGTTCACTCTGTCGTCAGGACCTCTCCCACTGGATCCACGTGTCGCTGATGGGCCCCACGTTTGGGCCGCCAATTGTGAAAAAGGTACAGGCAGAAGACCTTTTCCGAAGTTGCCCGGCATTAGCCGCCTCTATACCCACTTAAGTTTACCAAACAAAGAGGCAGGCGCTGGAGGTTTGGAAGGCAGGAAACAGAAGTTTTATTCTCTCCGGAGGAGAAACACATCAGTTCGGACAGCAAGTATCGTCACGAGGTGCTCTAACTGCATCTCCGAGGCCTGGCCTCTTATACACAGGTTTATTACTTTATTGCATAAAACACATCTCTGTCAACCCTTTGTTGTACGGAAAGACATCCTCAGAATCCCCGCTTCAGGCCCGTTCCCACACACATTTACAGTTGAAGTCCCCACCCCGGTCACAATAGGTGATGATCGTCGCGCAGCTGGACGTTCCGCCGATTCACGGAATGTGTGAGGTTGATCGGATCTCATGGGGTGGGGGGTTTGATCCACTCTTGGATCCTTTGATGAGGGAAACTTCCTACTGTACAGGAGAGGGGGGCAATAACAGTATCCGCAGGGCCAGGTGGCGGCCTGGGAACGAGGAAGACAAACGGGCACAAAGGAAAGGGGGGCGTTATCAAGGGATCCGGGACCATGAAAGGGATGGAGGGAAGTGTCGCGCTGGGAACAGGATGGGGTTTCGAGGCAGTACTGCGTGGAAGAGGGGTTTATGACCCAAGGCATGTGAGAGCGGGGGCTGGCAGCATGCAGGGGGTGTGCTTGTGAGGGTGAAGAGCCGTGCTAGGGGTCAGCGGCGTGCAGAGTGTGGTTCTGACCAAGGCACCTAAAATGGCGGGTGTGCACGACAAAAAGTGTGGCATCGGGAGAGAAGGCAAGATAGCGCAGATAATGTTTACCAAATCGTATTAATTTTCCACACCTTCAGCGACTATTCCCCATGCAGTGGTCCTCGTCTACGGTGCCATACCTGGGGATTCTGCTGGCTCCCACATTACCAGAGATGGTTGCGGCCAATTACGCTTCCCTTAGCAGGAAGATCAAGGAGGAGCTTGGCCGCTGGAGCAAGGGCCTGCTGTCCTGGCTGGGTCGAATCGCGGCGGTTAAGATGATGGTGTTGCCTCAGATACTGTATCTTTTCCGTGCCCTGCCTCTCCAACCCCCGGTGGGCTGGATCCGACAAACGCAGGCTGACATCTCCCGCTTTGTCTGGCAGGGCCGCAAGCCGCGGATGAAGAGGGTCCTCTCCACGCTTGCACCGGAGGCAGGGGGTCTTGGTATCCCCGACCTCCGTAAATACTTTCAGGCGGCACAGCTGCGATATCTGGTGGAGTGGAGCAGGTGGGAGTCCGACAAACACTGGCTTTTTCAAGACCAGGCGGTGGCGGGCCGCACCTTGCAAGAGGTTCCATTCTTGCGCCGTGCGAATCGCCCTCCCAACCTTTACGCCTCTTTTATTACGCGGGTCCCCCTGAGGGTGTGGGATGCAGTCTGCGAGGACCGGGGCCTTACCACCTTCCCTTCGCCGTTCACGCCTATAGTGGGTAATCCAGACTTCTCCCCGGGGATGGAGCCGGGAGCCTTTTCCCATTGGGTGACCGCGGGCTGCAGGGTGCTCTTCCAGATCTACGGGCCGGAGGGCGTGCTCCCTTTTCAGCAACTTCATCAGGACTTCGGCCTGACGGAGCTGGACAGGTTGCGTTACATGCAGGTTCGGCACTGGGCCCTCCAACCCCAGGTGCGCGACACTGCTGCTCGTCAAATTACGCCGTATGAGAGGTGGTTAGTGACCCGGACCTCCGATGCCAAGCTGATTACCGATTTGTATAAGTACCTACAACCCCCGCCGTTTCACTACTATAACCCGGGGAGGGAGCGCTGGCACAGGGAATTGGGCAGGACACTCAGCCACAAGGAATGGGACAAAATTGCATATCGGGCGCGGCACTCTGCATATCATACGGGCCTCACGGAGACCTTTACTAAGGTCTCCACTTATTGGTATTACACTCCGGAGAGACTGTATGAGATGCATAGACACACTGACAAGGGGTGCTGGCGGGGCTGCGGGCAGGAGGGTACCCTCTCACACATTCTTTGGGATTGCCCCGTGCTGACCGCTTACTGGAAGGAGGTTTTGGACGAGGTGGATAAGCACTTTGGGATAGAGCTGCCGCGCTTTCCGGCGTATGTCTTATTGGGCCTCCCCAACGACCTAATGTACCCATTGAAGTCCCGTAGGGGTAGGCAGATCGCGATTGCGCTGGGGTCTGCGGTCCAGAATATCCTTATTCACTGGCGCACCACCACTGTCCCCTCCATTACGGGTTGGCTGCATAGGCTCTGGCACGTGTTGGGTATGGAGAAGTTGTCGCTTACGGTGGCGGGGGAGATAGACCAATTTGAAGAGCTGTGGCAACCCTTCCTGGCGCTGCTGTCCACTGAGTTCCGGGAGCTCACATGCCCGAGGTACCTTAGACTGCTTAGGCTGACGCCACCGGTGACCCCGGCGGACTAGACTGACTGAGGGACGGGGTCCTGGGGGGGGGGTGCGGGCTTTTTGGGGGGGATAGTCTTAGTACGGGGCCATTGGACGGGGGAGTTGGGGTATTGTTTTCTTCCCTTTTTTTTTTTAGTGGGGGACGGGGGGGGACGGGTTATGCTTTGTCGGATTGCTACTGGCTTTCATTGCTTAGATTTGGGGTGTTGGATATGCGCACAGGGGTTACACAGATTGCATTCTTTTTTGCTTGCTTTTCATTTACTGTGCTTTCCCTCTGGACCAACAAACTGTTCTTTGCCATCGCTCCTGAGTTGCATCTTTTTTCTTTTATTGTACTGTATGTAACCCTAACCTCCTATCCCCTTCCCCCATGTTTTTTGTATTAATAAAAATGCTTTAAACCTAATAAGACCCTAGTATGAATGTAGTCACAACCTTTCTAATCCCATGTGTAGATGCTAACTTGTAACATCAAGGAAGCTCTGATACCCCTGGCACTCTACAATATCGATGTTTGGACTTGTTTCTTTGATAGAGAAAATGAGAAGTACATGGGATCAGCTTGTAGATTTTTTCACATTACAAATGCTTGCACTTTAACCAAGGCAAATTTGAATTTGAATTAATAATTTGCAAGCCACATATCATATGGTTACGTAGAGGCTGTCTGTAAAAACAAGGAATTGTAAACATCCTAGGCACCACTTGCACTTTAACTATTGTGGTAAATATTTGATTTACCGTCCTAATTTCTATGCAGGTAAGTACTTAAACAAAAATAACTCAATCGGAAAGAAAGACGCAGAGTCCGTGGTGTTAGAGTTCTTAGGGGTTTATTCCTTAAAAAGGAATGGTTCTCGAACCGGATATCGGGTTCCTGACACCACTGGGGTTCAGGAAGGGATAGAGCATACTTTATTGACAAGACATAACTTTTATACTTAAATCATACAATAGATACCAATACAGGAGGCGTAACAGCTGAGAGAAACAAGATAAAAGCATACACGTGTTAGCAATACGTAATCAAAAAGGCGTGGACTAGGCGTGAACATAGAGGTGTGTGCTAGAAACGTCACATGAAAGTGTCACAAGTAGGTGGGTACATAGCAGAATCTTGCAATGTCAGCAGAAATCTGAGATCTGGATGCGCGCGCAGCTGCATGACGTGTGATTGACGTGGAGCTGGAGGGTGCAGGGGACTTGACATTTACACTAGCGGAAAGAGACAGAAGTCTGGCATGTCAGATCAACTCGTACCTATATCATATCTGATATCTGATGTTTGGGAACCATATTATCTAGAGGGAAAGGTCTCTTGGGCAGAGGCTATTCTATACTGACCGTGAGTGCGTGTATAAGCGTCTACGTGTCTGCATGAGATGCGAGGGGCATGGGCCTACCATGGTAACAGGAGCTATGAATTACTTGCACGGAGACAGTGAGGCCGGGCCCTTTGCTCTGCAGCTGGAAAGATGTTTACTTGAACTAGTAGGCAGGAATGTATTTCTGAGGAGCGGAACAGATAAGTCGAAGGTTGAATACAGTCTTGGCAGGCAGCAGGCTGGGCTAAGCGCCGTTAGCCGCACAGGAAGTAAGGCAGGGGTCACGGGTACAGAGGCAGCCCAGGCTGAGGCGTTCAGAGTCAGAAGGCAGGAAAAGGCTTGATGGCAGAATTCAGGGCCTACTTCGCCAGAGCTGAAAAACGTGTAAAGTACACCACATAAAGACGTTGGCAAGGCATACTTAGGAACGGAATATTCAACCCATTCAGGGTGGATCTGAAAGAGGACATGTTAACGTTGGACGCAAATGTATTTGCATCTTCATAGCTGGCACAGGAGGGAAGTTACATGCACTTTAAGCTCGTACATGGAGACGGTGGGGTACACGTTAGGGAACATTTCTTGACCATAAAATTTATATTTCCTCATTCCCTCCTTGTTCCCTACGGACCCTTCATGATATATCGATCCTCATGAATCGATCAGTCTGTTCATGTAACATCATTTGCTCTTCTTTCTTCTTTTCGCGTTTTGAGTGGGAACTTGAATGCGGAATACATGATGTGGCACATAGACCACAAATAGCTGGCCCACATTGTAGGCACAAGCAGCAGCTGAATACTATGAGAAGGGCAATGCCTAGGAAGGATAGGATCTTCCATCCCCAAGTGGTCAACGTTGTCCAGAACCAACCAGACCAAGTCCAGGTGCCTGGATTCTGATGTATCAAACTTGCAATTTTATGAAGACGTGTGATGGCTTTATATACTGTTGGCGCGTTTTCTGGAATGAAAACACAGCAACTCGACCCGATGACCTTACAGGCTCCGCCCCTATCCACTAGGATGACGTCAATAACAAGACGATTTTGAAGAACAACAACCCGCATGGCAGATTGCTCCTCTGTTAAGTTGCCTAGAGCGGAAGTAGTTTCATTCACTACTGCTTCGAGGGTTCTAGTTAATTTTCGTATCAGTTTACTATTAAAAAAAGTACCTAAGTAGGGGAAGAAACCTTTATTGAAGTCTGTGTATTGCTCCCATGCCGTTTCAGTATAGTCGACAATCGGGAGATCTCTTCGGAGTCTATTGTTTACTAGATTTGTATTTCTGTGATAATCAGGAGGGGCTAGGAAAACAGGTGGCAGAAGGAATGCAATGTAACAGGTACCATCCCAATCTGGAGGTAAGCGTATGTATGCGGTATGGCCACAAACAAAGTAGGAATGGCGAGTAGCTCTAAATGTAGACCTGCCTTGATCACTGAATTCGACCACAGTAGTGCATTTACTATGACCTAAGTGTACTGAACCCTTCTTTCTGACACATAAATCACCCGTGACTGGTAATACTGCCATAGCAGGGAGAACTGGTGCAGCTTCGGATTCAACAGTAAGAATCATGAGGTTAATTGTATAATTACCTAATCCATATACTTCATTTTCTAGATCAGTTCCTATTCTAATGGGAAGTCCCTTCTTGTCGGGATAACAGGCGTTAAGCAGAACTAAGTTCAGATTTCCCCAAACCCAATTTCCTTCGAAAACAGCAATATCAGGATCTAAAGAATTAATTATTCCAAACCATGCTCCACATGAGCCATTGTGAGTGAACGGGTATGGGAAAAGAGGCAGAACTCCCTTGTATTTCTGATAGGGAGGGAGTCGGCCACATATCCAACAGTTTGTAGCATTATTAGTCTGATGGGAGTGATGTAACATACTAATGAATGTGTTGTTGCGCAGCGCAAGTCTGTAAGATAGCTCGTGAGGGGGTAATTCACTAAAAGAATGTTCGGCAGTGACATTGTAAGCAGATTGTTCACGCTTGAAGATAGGGTAATATATAGGCAGCAATATACTGGCCGTAATAATCAAGAGACTTAGAAAAAACATAACCAATAATGTTACTACACAGTGACTACGAAGTGATTTACAATATGCACGTTTCTTGAATTGTCTCTCTCTCTCTCTATCTCGGTCTAGGGGATACATGTCAGAAACTAATTTAACCGATTCACCTAGGGGAGGACTTAAACAATTAAACTGTCTGACTTGCTAGACCGCAATTTCGTTTTATACTCCTCTTGGGGAGTTTTCTCTCTCTTGGGAACTTTAAAGTTACTAGAATCGAGGCAGTCCTTTGAGGGGGTGGAAGAGTCAGTTTCTGGCAACAGTTCATTACATTTTTTAATATGACTCGTGTGGATCCACCCCTTTCGGCCCTCCACTTTAATTGCCGTCCTCGTGGTCAGAAGGACGATCTTCGGCTCCTTCCAGCGGGGCTCCAGCGGGCTTCTCCTGTCGAAGTTGCGGATCAGTACAGTGTCACCTGGACGGACATCGTGTGGCTTTACATCAGTGTTGTCGGGAAAGGCTGCGGCAACCTGTGAACGACATGATTGGAGTGCAGACATCAAGGAGGCAAGGTAATCTGTCAGCATATTACAATCAACATCGGTTATTTTCTTAGGCATGGGCGTCCCCCACATATTTGGTGGTCGGCCAAAGACCACCTCATACGGGGATAGTCCTGATCTCGAATGGGGGACCATTCTCATATAGAACAGTGCAACTGGCAGGGCGACTATCCAGTCGACCCCTTTCTCTTTACATATTTTCGCAAGGCGTGTTTTCAGTGTCTGGTTGTGTCTTTCTACAAGGCCAGCTGCCTCGGGATGTCGGACACAATGGAATTTCCACTGGTATCCTAACAGAAGTGAAACCTGCTTCATGAGCTCGGATGAGAATGGCTGTCCGTTATCTGAGTACACGATACGAGGCAAGCCGTACCGTGGGAAGAATTCACGAACCAGCTGCTTGGCAGTGGTCGGGGCAGTGTAATCTGGGACTGGATATGCTTCGGTCCAACGGGAAAGTGCACAAACAACTACGAGGACATACTTGAATCCTCGACAACGGTCCATCTGGATATAATCCATCTGGAGAACTTCAAAAGGGTGATCGGGAGGATGAAATCCACCTTGCTCTACAGGGACGCTTTTACCTGGATTGAACTGACAACAGATCATGCAAGTACGCACTTTCTGTTTTGCTGCTGCTCGTAAATGTTTGTTGTACCAGAGATTCTGTAAACTGTCTAACATAGCTTTTTCCCCTAGGTGTGCTGGACTATGTGCTGTATTTATTATGACTTGAACCATAGAATCGGGGAGAAACCATGTAGATTTTCCCTTCGTCATCCATCCCTGATCTGTCTGGATCCCTCCTAGTTCAGTCCATTTCTTGATTTCATCTGGAGTAGCATGTGTCTGAATATCGATTACATCTAGTGTGGGATCCCTAACTGTCATACAATGTGTCGGCACTATGATCTTTGTTACATCAGTTGTCTGAGTGTGAGTCAATGCTGTATGTTTTGCTGTTTGGTCTGCCAGGTCGTTACCCTGGGAAATGGAGTCTGTAACTTTAGTATGTGCTTTACACTTCATGATGGATATGCCTGAAGGCAAATGTATTGCTTCTAACAGTGCTTGAATAAGGGGACCGTGTTGAATCTTGGCACCGTGAGAGGTCAAGAAACCTCGTTCTTGCCATAACACTCAGAAGTCGTGTACGACTCCGAAAGCATAACGTGAATCTGTGTATATGTTAACGTTTCTGTTCTTGGCTAGTATACAGGCTCGGGTTAGAGCGATAAGCTCCGCTGCTTGAGCGGACAGTATATCAATACGATGTGTTTCTTTGACTTCAGTTTCAGTGGTCACTGCATATGCGGCTACTAATTCTCCTGTGTTTGTTCTCATACATGAACCGTCCACGTAAAGTGTCAGGTCCGGATTAGTCAATGGAACATCTGTTAGGTCTCGTCGGGGCTTTGTTACTGCATTAATGATCTCTATACAATCATGCTGGGCTGAATCTGTCGTAATCGAAGGTAACAATGTTGCAGGATTTAGAAGGTTACAGCGTCTGATTTCTATGTGTGGCTGGAATAACGTTAATTCATAACCTGTCAGTCGTGCTATAGTCAGGTGTTGAGTCTGTGTTCGGTTTAGAAGGACCTCTACAGAATGTGGAACTTGTACTGTCAATGGATGTCCTAATACTATTGAGTCGCTCTGTCTGATTGCTAGGGCTGTCGCTGCAACTGATTTTAAGCACGCAGGGAGTGCCTGGGCTACTGAATCCAATGTACTTGAAAAATAAGCACAAGGCTTATGTGAACCTGCTTGATCTTGAGTGAGGACAGACAATGCTGTACCATCACGTTCTGTAACAAAAAGTGTGAAAGGTTTGCTGTAACATGGTGTTGCTAAAACTGGTGCTTGACATAAAGCTGTCTTTAATTCCTCAAAGGCCTGTGTATGTTCCTGAGTCCAAGGGAGGGCAGTCGAAGTCGCTGCCTCCTGTGTTGTCAACTGAATGAGTGGTTTAGCTAGAAATGCATATTGAGGAATCCATTGTCTGCAGTACGAGGTGAGGCCTATAAAGGCCCGCACTTCCTTTTGTGTCTGGGGTTGTGGCATGTTTACAATTAACTGGATGCGATCAGGAGTGAGCTGTCTCCCCACTTTGGACAGCAAGTGACCCAAGTACACAACTTGCTGAACACAGAATTGTAGCTTCGAAGGGGACACCTTGTGTCCCTTGTCGGCCAGAAAATTTAAAACTGTCAGTGATGCTTGTTCACATTCGGGTTCACTTCGTGCGGTGATCAGCAGATCATCGACGTACTGTAGTAAGGCAGTGTTAACTGGCATTTGGATACAATCAAGTTGTCTTTTCAGTGCTTGGCTATAGATGCTGGGGCTTTCTGTGAATCCTTGAGGTGCGCGTGAAAATTTGAAACTTCGTCCATTTAAACTGAATCCGAAGAGGTATTGGCTCTCTGGATCAATGGGGACACTGAAGAAGGCGTTCTTGAGGTCAATTACAGTAAAGAACGTCGCTTCTGAATCAATAGCAGTCAATAAGGATGAGATGTCGGGAACCACAGGATACTGTGGGACAATGCATTTATTGAGTTCTCGTAAATCAATCACCAGCCGATATACTGGCGGTGCATTGGGATCAGTACGTTTAAGAATCGGAATGATAGGGGAATTACAGATATTGGAGTCGGTTTCTATGACCACTCCTTTGGCAATGAGCTCTTCAATGATTTCCAGTAAAGCCACTACAGCATCGGGTGGTAACTTGTATTGTCTGATTCGTGGTAAAACAATTCCTGGTTTGAGTGTAACACGGTATGGTGTAATGTGCATACAACCTACATCGGTTGGGCCTTGTGCCCACAGGTGTTTCGGTACATTTTTCAATCTGACATCTAACTCTCGTAATACATAGTGACCCTTAAAGTCACGTAGAAAAAGTCTAACTCCTTCCGGAGAACAACATATCACTGCTCCTAGAGCCTTCAACGTTTTGATACCTAGCAAGTTTTCTGGACATGATCTCGTGAGTAACAGGTCTGTAACGCGTGATAATGGACCTACTGCTAGGGGGACTGGTTTCAATACTTCATTTACAATAGGCTGTCCTGAAAAACCAAGGGAAACATTCTGTGAGCCTGAGAGGGGTGCCCCTGGGACTTCATCATGGCTGATTGTTGTGCGGCTTGCCCCTGTGTCAATTAAAAACTTTCTGTCTTTTCCCAATACTTGACTGTGTACATAAGGACCCTCTTGATCTACAGGAATCTCAATAAGAGGCAAGCCAACCTCCCTCTCTAGGCTGTTTCATGTGTATCGCTGATAATCGGGATAATCAGATTGGGCATACTGGTTCATCTGTCGTGAAACTTTCTGCGTCGCGGCAATGGGCTGCGGCAGTGGCTGTGATACCGCTGCGGTCTGTGCTGTATGTGGTGGAGCATGCATAGGCTGTGAATTCTGTGAAGTCTGTTGCTGGACCTGGTCTTGTCTAGGCGGATGCGGTCTTTCTTTAGTTTTACCTGTTGCTATATTGTGTTTCAGGACCGGACATTCATGTACGTAGTGACCTGGCTGTTTGCAATAGTTGCATGTCCCTTTAACGGGAGCTGCTGCATTACCTGTCTGGGTCGTACCCTTCCTCTGACCGTCGGCTGGAACCGACTGTGCCACTAACCTTTTCATTTTCGTGTCTTTCATACGTCTCTGTTCGTGATCCTGTTCTTCTCTAATTCTGTTCTGGTGGTATTGTAACATTTGTAACATCTGGGATGGCGTATTTGCTTGCCATGTACTTTCAACTTTATATACACGGTTCTTAACTTGTGTCAGGGAGTGCTCGACTAGTTTTGTTACAAAAAGATGTGGGTATGACTCGCTACCTGGTTTCAGGCCACTATTAATAATGAAACATTTCTCGAATCTTGAATAGAAGTCACTAGTATCTTCATCGTGTTTCTGTTTACAGGCTGAGATTGCGTCCCAGTCTTCCTTTTTAGTTGTCAATAATCTTGGCAAGACCTGTACTATTAAACTTGGTAATGCTTTAGCTTTGTCCCCAAGGCCTAGCCCTGGGGTACGACCTTTTTCCTCGTCTTCTATTTCAGTCCATATAATCTTTTTATCTCCCACCTCCCATTCTTTTTCCTTGAGTTTCTCGTAAATGCCGGTGGGCAGCAGTACTTTTAATAATTTCATAATATCCGTATACGTGTAATCTCCCATGAGTAACATGTCTTTAAGTTCTCGGTGAAAACCTGCAGGGTCTTTATCGTGACAGGGTACTAGTTTCTTCATTTCTAACAATTCTAACTTTGTTAAAGGTGTGTACACAAACACACGTTCCAAGGCGTTATTGGCATTCATAACTGGGTGTACTTCTCGTAAAGGATTCTGCCTGTCAAAATGAAACATTTTTCTTTCTGGGGGCGGAGCTGAAACATATTGTGGGCCTAAGAAAGCGTTATATTTGCGTCGTTGTTCTAGAATTATTTGAATTAATCTGGTACTTAGGCCTCTCCATCTATTCATAAGTAGCGCTTCTAATGTATCCGGTAAGGGACCTGGATCAGAATGTTGTTGTCTGTATAACGTGATGAGATGCTGAATCATGTATACACCGGCTAATTTCTGCTCGTCTGGGGAAAGGTTCAGAAATGTCTGTGCTACTGTATCATCATTGTATGTGCTAGGATTGTCAGCCCATAGTACTGCTGACCGGGCTAGTTCTTGTTCATCCATAGAATCGAGTACATGGTACCCCATTCGTTCTTGAAGAATTTTATCGGTGCCTTGAAACAGATATTCAGGAGAACTCGGTTTTGATATACCAGAGAGAAAAACTCTCTTGCTTTCTGGGCGAATGCCTTTCCTAAGGTAATTTCCCTTACCTACATACGCTATCATCTCTTTAGTCGTGTCTGGTTCTTCAGGTCCGTCCTCCTCGGGGGAGTCATTCCTGTCCCTTTCTTTTTCTTTTTCTTGTTCTTTTTCGTGTATTTCTATTACTGCTTTTCTGATTTTCTTGTACATGCTTGCTATACAATTCAGTTTATCATGTTTTCCCTCGGCTATATTTTGACCCCACTTGTTTAGTGTTTCCATCTCTTCCTGGTCTACTCCAGGCCTGTCTCGTTCTCTTATTAAGCAATTTATAAAGAAACGTAATATACAACCTTGAGTGTCAACTTTCTGGTGAGCCAGGGCCTCTTTAATACTTTCAGGATTTTCCCCAGTCTGGACAAAATGATATATTCTATCTAGGTGTTCAGTCATTCCTGGAAATAACACTAGGTAATCTGCAACTTTTCGTAAGCGTAGCGATGCTAACAACATTCTATCGTCTTTACCGGGTACTGGATCATATCTGCAAATTGGAAGGGGATCTTTAAGCATGTCGAAACGTGGAGTTTGGGGTGTACGTTGCCTCATTATGTCCCTTAGGTTCAATCTATGTGTTGGCGGCGGAGTCTGGAGACCTCCTGTCGCACCTCCTGAGGCGGAGACTTGAAGATTGTGTGTCTGTGGAGTCGGTATCTGTACCTGAACTTGTCTCCTACTAGGATCAGGCGCAAACGGATTTAGAATATTAATCTTAGATGTGGGAAGTGGTGGAGGTGGAGGAGCAGGTGGAGCAGACTGTCGAACGGGTGAACTTTGTTGCGGTGATGACTGGACATTGTCTTGGAGTAGGTTGCCACCTCCGTCACCGTCAGTAGGCGGTACGTGGGCACGTGGATTGGTGTAAGCGGGAGTCACATCGTCTAGATAGGAAGCAAGGAATATGTCTTTGGTGGTTCTGTGATTTACTTTAGTTGGAACCAATGGTGGCGGCAGATCTTTCGGTATTTCTGAAGTGGCTTTAGGCAGACCCTCGGCCACAAAATACATGCCATTTGCAAGAGTGTTTCGCATGCGGTCTACTTGTTCTGCTTTTACTCGGATCCCTTCATTAACTAATTCGTTTTCTCGGACTTTATCCGACTCTTCTCTATGTCTGTCTTCTTTTCGGAGTGCTTTTTCGGCACGTTTATGTGATTCTTTTCGCCAAAATTCTATGGCGTCTTTCTGAGATTGTCTGGCTTTCTTTTTCCATAGCGCTTCTTCTACCTTCATGATGCACTCGGCATCCCATGTTCCTGTAACGGGCCATCTGTGTCTCTCGTCTAGGTGCTTGGTATAATCGGCCCATAAATCTAGGTACAGTATGGCATCTAAGCCATGCTTATGGTACATAAAATTTCCAGGAGTGTCCCTAGGTGGGATAGGAATCTCTTCCTCTAGTATCCCTTTCCTAGTTCCGATCTGTCTTAATTTATTGAAAAACGGCATCTTGTTACTTGGTACTGGACACTCGATACTTGTTACTTACTCTGAACACAGCTAGTTACACAAAAAACACAGTAATGAACATCAAACAATCACTCATACCACGACATTAATTACATGAAAACATTTTGAACACATATGACTACCCACGATACTAGATGTACTGCTAAACAGCACAGATACACTGTTGGAGAACAGTGCAAGAACTTGAATAACTGATGTACTGCTAAACAGCACAGATACACTGTCTAAAACAGTGCAGACCGCGTTTGTGTACCCAAACCCGTCTTTACCGGATACATAATAATGCACCCGTCTAGATACGTCCCAGCAATGGTACTCACCGGGAAGCACGGAACAGAAGGCCTCGGAAAACTCGACTGGACTGGACCGGACTCGGCTCGACTCGACTCGACACGTGGATACTTCGGAAACTGGTGGGCCTCTTGACACCTCGGACCTTGCTTCTTTCGGCTAGGCTCTGGTCGGGATCCTCCGCACTCCTCACCGCCTCGTCTGGGTGCTGATCGCAGTCTCCGTCACCTCCGTGGGCCAGAGGGAGATACAGGAAATCCTGCGGGTACGCGTAATTGTCCGTCTTGACTTATGGCAGGGGGCAAAGGTTGCAACGCACCAACCGGCGCGTGAGGTGGGGGAGGGGTCCCTGTTCGGGCGCCAAAATAATGTGGTAAATATTTGATTTACCGTCCTAATTTCTATGCAGGTAAGTACTTAAACAAAAATAACTCAATCGGAAAGAAAGACGCAGAGTCCGTGGTGTTAGAGTTCTTAGGGGTTTATTCCTTAAAAAGGAATGGTTCTCGAACCGGATATCGGGTTCCTGACACCACTGGGGTTCAGGAAGGGATAGAGCATACTTTATTGACAAGACATAACTTTTATACTTAAATCATACAATAGATACCAATACAGGAGGCGTAACAGCTGAGAGAAACAAGATAAAAGCATACACGTGTTAGCAATACGTAATCAAAAAGGCGTGGACTAGGCGTGAACATAGAGGTGTGTGCTAGAAACGTCACATGAAAGTGTCACAAGTAGGTGGGTACATAGCAGAATCTTGCAATGTCAGCAGAAATCTGAGATCTGGATGCGCGCGCAGCTGCATGACGTGTGATTGACGTGGAGCTGGAGGGTGCAGGGGACTTGACATTTACACTAGCGGAAAGAGACAGAAGTCTGGCATGTCAGATCAACTCGTACCTATATCATATCTGATATCTGATGTTTGGGAACCATATTATCTAGAGGGAAAGGTCTCTTGGGCAGAGGCTATTCTATACTGACCGTGAGTGCGTGTATAAGCGTCTACGTGTCTGCATGAGATGCGAGGGGCATGGGCCTACCATGGTAACAGGAGCTATGAATTACTTGCACGGAGACAGTGAGGCCGGGCCCTTTGCTCTGCAGCTGGAAAGATGTTTACTTGAACTAGTAGGCAGGAATGTATTTCTGAGGAGCGGAACAGATAAGTCGAAGGTTGAATACAGTCTTGGCAGTCAGCAGGCTGGGCTAAGCGCCGTTAGCCGCACAGGAAGTAAGGCAGGGGTCACGGGTACAGAGGCAGCCCAGGCTGAGGCGTTCAGAGTCAGAAGGCAGGAAAAGGCTTGATGGCAGAATTCAGGGCCTACTTCGCCAGAGCTGAAAAACGTGTAAAGTACACCACATAAAGACGTTGGCAAGGCATACTTAGGAACGGAATATTCAACCCATTCAGGGTGGATCTGAAAGAGGACATGTTAACGTTGGACGCAAATGTATTTGCGTCTTCATAGCTGGCACAGGAGGGAAGTTACATGCACTTTAAGCTCGTACATGGAGACGGTGGGGTACACGTTAGGGAACATTTCTTGACCATAAAATTTATATTTCCTCACTATGTTAAGACCTTAATATTGAGTTTCTTTTTCTCCCTTGTCTTTGCCGGTATTTCGTACTCTAAGAACCTAGCCTGGAAGTCTAAAAGACTTTTTTAAATTTCCTTTTAATGTTTGAATCCGTAAATGACTTACTTGTTTTAGAAATTTTAATTGCTAAAGGTTCCATTCTGGCCCTAAAATTATGCCTCAATAAGAAGCACTAACAAATATAACCAAAGCTGGTGCCCCAGTAAAAACAATCTTAACTTCTTGGGCTTAGCAAAGGCAATGCAAATGTTTTTCCTCTCGTATTCCACATTGAAAAACTATATGAAACCTTTAATGGAGGTGAATGCTTCATTGATCCACTGG
Organism: Lissotriton vulgaris; assembly: GCF_964263255.1. Classification (NCBI taxonomy): domain Eukaryota; kingdom Metazoa; phylum Chordata; class Amphibia; order Caudata; family Salamandridae; genus Lissotriton; species Lissotriton vulgaris. The sequence goes on from NW_028254497.1 coordinate 78,247, forward strand.
AGTGCAATCTGATTTGTAGTGACTGCGATGAGTGATTAGTTCTCCCTTTAAGTAGCATAAGTATGCAAATGCCCAAAATCCATAGCACCACTCACACATACACATAGATGCACACAGACCCACTCACAGACTCACATATGCACTCACACACGTACTGCCAGACCCACACAGGCACTCACAGACCGACTAACAGATCCACACAGGCATTCACACACCCATTCACAAACCCACACAGCCACTCACACATCCACTCATGCACCCATACAGTCACGCATACACCCACTCACACACCCACTTAACCCCTCACATTCCCACTTGCAGACTCACAGCCACTCACCCACTCACACATCCAGAAAACTACTCACACACCCACTTATAGATCCATACAGCTACTCACACACCCACTTACAGATCCATAGTCACTCACACTCACTTAACCCCACATACTCCCACTTGCAGACTCACAGCCACTCACACACCCACTCACACATCCAGAAAACTACTCACACACCCATACAGACACCCACTTATAGATCCATACAGCCAATCACACACCCACTCACTGACCAATTCAGCTACACAACCACTTACACACCAACTCCCACACCCACAAAACCACTCCCAGACGATGTCATGATTGATGTAATATGTGAGGTCATAAACAGTGCATTTTAGGACACGTAATTTAGAGTTAGTTCAGGTAACTATAACTGCTGAATTTCAATGGTTGTGTACGACTGAAATCTGAGCCTAGCTATAACATCCCTGTAACCTTTGGTTTTTCAGTGGGAAAAAAAAAATATATATATATATATCCTGAGCAACTCAAACCACTTCCTGATTTTCCGCAGCAGCAAACAGGTGAGGAAAGAGACACAGACCTCCGAGGTTTTTCCAGTGGGCAAGCGGACTACAACATCCATGATGCTGCGTTGACAGCCACGCCCACAGGGGCGGTTTGTTGGAACTTTAAAATGCCCGCATATCAACGCGACATTTCATTCATTTTGCAATGACACTGAAGAAAGGAGTGCTGTACTGAAACGCATCTGGCCGAATATGAAGCTGCCTGTTTTCAGATGTGGTACCTGCTGGCAGAGTGCTAACTAAAATAAAAGTTGGAACTTTACGAGCTTCCTGCGGTCTCCCTCTTAATTGGTGCTACCTGAATGATTTGGATTTACACAGCTCTTGCACAGCCGGTGAGTGAGGCCCACTGCTGGAGACGGGTCCGTTTTGGTTCCAGTGAGGAGCTAGAAGAATCGGGAGGAAGGGATGTCAGCGACAGAACAGGGCTGCCGCTTGCATTAAGTTCGAGCCAACACCCACAAAGCGAGGCAGGCACCGCGCTGAAGTTGTGCACTAACCCACTAGGGCTTAAATATTGCTACAAGATATGGAGGAATGCGCAACCACTGGGGAAAATAGAGATAGCAGACTACAACATCCATGATGCTGCGTTGACAGCCACGCCCACAGGGGCGGTTTGTTGGAACTTTAAAATGCCCGCACATCAACGCAACATTTCATTCATTTTGCAACGCCACTGAAAAAAGGAGTGATGTCCTGAAACACGTCTGGCCGAATATGAAGCTGCCTGTTTTCAGATGTGGTACCTGCTGGCAGGGTGCTGACTAAAATAAAAGTTGGAACTTTACGAGCTTCCTGCGGTCTCCCTCTTAATTGGTGCTACCTGAATGATTTGGATATATATATATATACATATATATATATATATATATATATATATATATATATTCACTAAAAAAACGTAGGTTTCAGGGACGTTAAAGTTAGTTGGACATTTAACTCCATAGAATTTTGCCTGCTGCCAGGCTGCAGTCTGTGAATTACACAGAGGATAGGGTTAACCAAGCGCTCTCCACAGCTCTGCCTCTGTTCTCCCTGCAAACGTGGTTGGGGCGTTGGGGACCCAAGGGACTTCTGACTTTTCAATTGGGAATGCTGCCTGCCACTACACGGCCCCCCCCTGACTCGGTATACCAGCCATTAACCCCGCTCTGAAACTTACCATGTTGTTGCATTCTGGGAATTGCAGTCTCGAATTTGACTACAGCTGTTCCAAATCAGGTGGGGTCAGCTGATCTCCTACTACCAGGAGCACCGGAGTATCTTCATGGAGGGAAACGGCACCATTCTGTTGTGAGCAAGCGTCCGATGAAGGCAGAGAAGCCGAAATGCATTACGCTGAGCAACTTATAAAGAATAAAGAAATCCCTTCTGTACCCCCACGGTGTCCTTGAAGTCTTTTCTATCCTTGGGCTTCCTCCGAGCATATTTTCCGCGTAAAGCCAGAAACGCGGCACAAGGACCCGCCCTACAAAGAGCCCTGGGAGTCACTGGCAACCAGCTTTTGCTGCTTCTCCTGTTCGAGGTATCGAATCACCCAGGACCGCCACGGGAACAGGTCAGAGATGGGGCTGCTGCCAGGCTGCAGTCTTGAATTACACAGAGGATAGGGTTAACCAAGCGCTCTCCACAGCTCTGCCTCTGTTCTCCCTGCAAACGTGGTTGGGGCGTTGGGGACCCAAGGGACTTCTGACTTTTCAATTGGGAATGCTGCCTGCCACTACACGGCCCCCCCTGACTCGGTATACCAGCCATTAACCCCGCTCTGAAACTTACCATGTTGTTGCATTCAGGGAATTGCAGTCTCGAATTTGACTACAGCTGTTCCAAATCAGGCGGGGTCAGCTGATCTCCTACTACCAGGAGCACCGGAGTATCTTCATGGAGGGAAACGGCACCATTCTGTTGTGAGCAAGCGTCCGATGAAGGCAGAGAAGCCGAAATGCATTACGCTGAGCAACTTATAAAGAATAAAGAAATCCCTTCTGTACCCCCACGGTGTCCTTGAAGTCTTTTCTATCCTTGGGCTTCCTCCGAGCATATTTTCCGCGTAAAGCCAGAAACGCGGCACAAGGACCCGCCCTACAAAGAGCCCTGGGAGTCACTGGCAACCAGTTTTTGCTGCTTCTCCTGTTCGAGGTATCGAATCACCCAGGACCGCCACAGGAACAGGTCAGAGATGGGGCTGCTGCCAGGCTGCAGTCTGTGAATTACACACAGGATAGGGTTAACCAAGCGCTCTCCACAGCTCTGCCTCTGTTCTCCCTGCAAACGTGGTTGGGGCGTTGGGGACCCAAGGGACTTCTGACGTTTCAATTGGGAATGCTGCCTGCCACTACACGGCCCCCCCTGACTCGGTATACCAGCCATTAACCCCGCTCTGAAACTTACCATGTTGTTGCATTCTGGGAATTGCAGTCTCGAATTTGACTACAGCTGTTCCAAATCAGGCGGGGTCAGCTGATCTACTACCAGGAGCACCGGAGTATCTTCATGGAGGGAAACGGCACCATTCTGTTGTGAGCAAGCGTCCGATGAAGGCAGAGAAGCCGAAATGCATTACGCTGAGCAACTTATAAAGAATAAAGAAATCCCTTCTGTACCCCCACGGTGTCCTTGAAGTCTTTTCTATCCTTGGGCTTCCTCCGAGCATATACATATATATATATATATATATATATATATATATATATATATATATATATATTCACTAAAAAAACGTAGGTTTCAGGGACGTTAAAGTTAGTTGGACATTTAACTCCATAGAATTTTGCCTGTTATAGTTAGTTGAGCTAACTATAACTCGTGCGCCCGCAATGCACTGCGGATGACGTCACATATTACATCACTCATGACATGATCAGTGACATCACTGATGACATCTCAAATGACATCACTGATGACATCCCTGATGACATCATCCAGTGAATGTGTGTTTCTGTAAAGCTTAAATATTTTTCATATATATCTATGCCAAGGTGTATTGAAGCATGAGTGGATTTACAAGTGCCTGAAGGGATTATTTAGTAGGTGCGTGACTGACTGTGTAAATGAGTGATTGAACGTGTCTTACTAAATGCATGGGTTAGTGACTAAACTGTGTGAAAGTCTGTATTAGTCTCTCAGTTGGTGTATAAGCGGCTGCATGAGTTGGTGAGTAGCTAAATGAGTGTCTATTGATTTGTTATTGATTTGTTGTCTGAGTATCTGTATGGGTGCCTGAGTGTCTGTGTGGGTGGGTGGGGAGGTGTGTGACTCTGTGCATAGATGTCTGAGTGGGTGATTCACCGATTGTATGGATTCAAAAGGGCATCTGGGAAGGGCTGTATGGGTGAGTTAGTGTGTATATGGGCGTGTTGGTGAGTGAATGAATGTCTCAGTGGTATATGTGTAAGTAACTACATATGTTTTAAGGCAGTATATGTGAGTGTTGGAGTATATAAATGACTAAACGTGAGAGTAAGTTATTTGAAGTCTGCTTGTATCAGTGATTGTATAAGACAGTAAGCATGTGTTAGTATCTGTATAAATAAGTGATGTGGTGTGTGTGTATAAATAACTGAGTTGGTGTGTATAACTGTATACATGAGTAAATGGGTATGCTGTGCCTTCTACGAGGCCGGGTCACCCCTCCTGCTGCCAAGCGCCTTCCTTCCTGTCTGCCAGCCTACCTACGCGACCCAGCCGCCGCTGAGCCGCACGCCGCCTCCGCCGATTCCCGCCGCTGCCTCCCTGCGGCCCCGCCCACCTCCAGCCCATTGGACAACCCGCTACCCGCCTCCCAGCTGACCCGCCCTCCTGGCTACGGACTTAAGGAGAGCGCTGCTGACATCGCTGGAGTGACCACTGTGCCTTCTACGAGGCCGGGTCACCCCTCCTGCTGCCAAGCGCCTTCCTTCCTGTCTGCCAGCCTACCTACGCGACCCAGCCGCCGCTGAGCCGCACGCCGCCTCCGCCGATTCCCGCCGCTGCCTCCCTGCGGCCCCGCCTACCTCCAGCCCACTGGACAACCCGCTACCCGCCTCCCAGCTGACCCGCCCTCCCGGCTACGGACTTAAGGAGAGCGCTGCTGACATCGCTGGAGTGACCACTGTGCCTTCTATGAGGCCGGGTCACCCCTCCTGCTGCCAAGCGCCTTCCTTCCTGTCCGCCAGCCTACCTACGCGACCCAGCCGCCGCTGAGCCGCACGCCGCCTCCGCCGATTCCCGCCGCTGCCTCCCTGCGGCCCGCCCACCTCCAGCCCATTGGACAACCCGCTACCCACCTCCCAGCTGACCCACCCTCCCGGCTACGGACTTAAGGAGAGCGCTGCTGACATCGCTGGAGTGACCACTGTGCCTTCTACGAGGCCGGGTCACCCCTCCTGCTGCCAAGCGCCTTCCTTCCTGTCTGCCAGCCTACCTACGCGACCCAGCCACCGCTGAGCCGCACGCCGCCTCCGCCGATTCCCGCCGCTGCCTCCCTGCGGCCCCGCCCACCTCCAGCCCATTGGACAACCCGCTACCCGCCTCCCAGCTGACCCGCCCTCCCGGCTACGGACTTATGACGCCCCCTCAGCGACCGCCTAGCGGACGCGCGCAGCGGGAGCACCGACTGAGCGCCGAAGGTGCGCCAAAGGTAAGCCCGTCTGCGCCCGTCCGCGCCTGGACCGCGCCCAGCGCCAGGACCCCTGGCCCTCGCAGACCCCAGCCCACCCGCCGGACGTACGACGCCGCCGCCGCCCTCAACGCACTCAACGCCGGTCGAGCCCCGGCCTGCTACCGAGCCACCCCGAGACGCACCCACGGACCCTTCTGCTGCAACTCCTTCAAGTTCACCTGCATCCCGACCCGCACCACTCCAGCAGTGCCCAAGACCTCGACGAACAACAGCAGCAGCCACCTGAGATGCATCCTGCTCAACACCCGCTCCCTCCACAGGCACGCCGTCGAGCTCTGGAACCTGCTTGACACCACAGCCCCAGACGTCGCCTTCCTCACGGAAACCTGGATGAACGCCTCTTCAGCGCCCGACATCGCCATCGCCATCCCAGACGGCTACAAGATCATCCGAAGGGACCGCATCAACAACACCGGAGGAGGCATCGCCATCGTCCACAGGAACACCATCCGCATCACGACCAACACCGATGACACCCTCGCTACCGCCAAGCACCTGCACTTCCAGGTCCACATCAACCCCAAGACCACCCTCAGAGGCACCCTCATCTACAGACCCCCTGGACTACGCACACAATTCAGCGAAGACATCGCCGACTTCATCAGCCCGCACGCCCTCTGCTCCGCTGACTACATCCTCCTCGGGGACCTCAACTTCCACCTGGAGAACAACAACGACCGCAACACCACCACCCTGCTGGACAACCTCGCCAACCTGGGACTCAAGCAACTGGTGACCACCCCCACCCACTACGCCGGACACACACTCGACCCCGTCTTCTCATCCAGCAAGGACATCGCCTTCAGCCACGCCACCGGACTCCACTGGACGGACCACAGCTGCGTCCACTTCAGCTTCGCAAGGACCACGATCCACCACCACCAGCAACAGGCTGCACGCAGAAGCTGGAACAAGATCACAGCCGACCAGCTCGCATCCTCCCTGAGCACGAACCCTCCCACCAGCACAACGAACCCTAGCCAGGCGGCCACCAACCTCACGACGTGGATCAGCGACTGCGCAGACGAGCTCGCCCCCCTGAGGACCCCGCCCAGCAGACCCGGCAGCAAGAAAGCCCCATGGTTCACCGACGAACTCAAGAGCTCCAAGAATAACTGCCGAGCCCTCGAGAGAACCTGGCGCAGAGACCCAACACCGGACAACATGACTGCCCTCAAGCTCGCCACCCGGAGACACCACCAACTCATCCACGCCACCAAGAAAACTGCTTTCAAGGAACGACTGGACAACAACGCACACAACAGCAAAGAACTCTTCAACATCGTCAAAGAGCTCTCCAACCCCAACGCCGGAAACAACGACATCACCCCTTCGCAAGACCTCTGCAACTCCCTTGCCTCCTACTTCCACAACAAGATCGCGGACATACACAACAGCTTCAGCACTCAACCGACGCACGCCACGACCGAACCACCGCCCCCCACCACCACCCTCCGCGCCTGGACTCCGATCAGCACCGAAGACACCATCCGCACGATGAACTCCATCCACTCCGGATCTCCGACCGACCCCTGCCCTCACCACGTCTTCAACAAGGCCGACGCTATCATCGCACCCCACCTACGGGACATCATCAACACCTCCTTCGACACCGCTACCTTCCCAGAGAGCTGGAAGCACGCCGAACTCAGCGCTCTACTCAAGAAGCCATCGGCTGACCCCACCGACCTCAAGAACTACCGCCCCATCTCGCTGCTCCCGTTTCCTGCAAAAGTCATCGAGAAGACCGTCAACAAGCAGCTGGCCGCCTTCCTCGAGACGAACGGATCCCTCGACCCCTCGCAGTCCGGCTTCCGGGCCAACCACAGCACCGAGACCGCCCTGATCGCAGCCACCGATGACATCCGAGCACTGCTCGACAATGGAGAAACAGCGGCCCTCATCCTCCTCGACCTCTCCGCGGCCTTCGACACTGTCTGCCATCGTACCCTAGTACAACGCCTCAGCAACGTCGGAGTCCAGGAGAAGGCACTGGAGTGGATCATCTCCTTCCTCGCCGGAAGAACACAGAGAGTCCGCCTCCCCCCGTTCAGATCTGAAGCCACCGAAGTCATCTGCGGCGTCCCTCAAGGCTCCTCGCTCAGTCCGACTCTCTTCAACATCTACATGAGCCCCCTCGCAGACATCGCACGCCAGCACAACCTCAACATCATCTCCTACGCCGACGACACCCAGCTGATCCTCTCCCTTACCAACGACCCCGCCACCGCCAGAGCCAACCTTCACGAAGGGATGAAAGAGGTAGCCGATTGGATGAAGAACAGCCGCCTGAAACTGAACTCGGACAAGACGGAAGTCCTCATCCTGGGATCCTCACCATCCGCCTGGGACAACTCCTGGTGGCCCCCCGCCCTAGGAAGCGCACCCAAACCAACAGACCACGCACGCAACCTGGGCTTCATCCTGGACTCCTCCCTCTCCATGACGAGACAAGTCAACGCCGTCTCCTCGTCATGCTTCAATATCCTGCGCATGCTACGTAAGATCTTCCGGTGGATCCCCACCCAGACCAGGAAGACGGTCACCCAGGCCCTCGTCACCAGCCGTCTGGACTACGGCAACACCCTCTACGCCGGAACCACCGCCAAACTCCAGAAGAGACTCCAGCGGATCCAGAACGCCTCAGCACGACTCATCCTGGACATCCCCCGTCGCAGCCACATCTCCGGACACCTGAGAGATCTGCATTGGCTCCCGGTCAACAAGAGAATCACCTTCCGTCTCCTCACCCACGCACACAAAGCCCTACACGGCCAAGGACCAGGATACCTCAACAGCCGCCTCAACTTCTACGCTCCCAAACGCCAGCTTCGTTCGACCAGCCACGCCCTCGCCGCTGTCCCCCGCATCCGCAGAGCCACCACAGGGGGACGATCCTTCTCCTACCTCGCCGCCAAGACATGGAACTCCCTCCCCACCCACCTCCGCCTGACCCAGGACCACCTCGCCTTCAGGAAGCAACTCAAGACCTGGTTGTTCGAGCAGTAGCAGATTCCCCCCCCCCAGCGCCTTGAGACCCTCCGGGTGTGTAGTGCGCTATATAAATACGATGATTGATTGATTGATTCTTTGCATGACTGACTAAGTGTGTGACTAACTCTATGGATGAGTGGCGGAGTGTGGCTGTATGTATAGGTGTATGAGTGCATATTATAGTACTGTATTGATGAGTAACTGCATGTATAAGTGACTGGATGTGTGTGTGTAGACCTAGGAAATAGTGGGTGGTATGTGGTATCTGGCATTGTTGTGTGTAGGGTTTCAAAAATAGTAGTCTGTATTTTAGAGTGGGTGTATCAAAGTTTATATTAGGGCATCAGTATGTGCATCCGATTATCACGTGGATGATGTCATCAGTGATATCATCAGCGATGTCATTTGAGATGTCATCAGTGATGTCACTGACCATGTCATGAGTTATGTAATATGTGACGTCATCAGCAGTACATTGCGGGTGCACGAGTTATAGTTAGCTCAACTAACTATAACGGGCGAATTTCTCTGGTTTTATATGAGTCAAATGTCCAACTAACTATAACGTCCCTGAAACCTATGGTTTTTTTTAAGAATTTCAAAGGTTTTTTAAATGCTAATTTCTAACTATAACATCTGTAAAACATATGGTTTTTTTCAGTGAATTTCGAAGGTTTTTTAAATGTTGATTTTGTATTTTAATATTTATAAAACCTATATTTTCTCTATTTTTTTGTAATATTTTGGAACTCTATTATCCTTTTTTTTAACTTTAAAAATGATGTCATGTTTCATATCTTCAAAAAAAATATGTAGATATTTTTTTTCTCTTGGGAGAAGACTAGAGTCCCGTACCGGTAGTGTACCACGCTCTATCAGCACGCGAATCCTATCCGCTATATTGCTTACCTCGTAAATGATGCACATTTTGTATCTGACGGGTTCGTGGCACCGCGTCCCGCGTAACATCATATATGTATGAGTTTGCGCCAGCTGCTACTTTGGTATGCGACGGGTATGCAGTACCAAGCTGCGCATTACGTCATGTACATATGGGGTCGCGTCTGCTGCGTGATGCGTGTGCAATGAGCGCACGCTGCCAGGCCCTGTGTTACATCATAGACGTATGGTGTCGCGCCGGGTACGCCATTCCCTCATTTTTTTTATGTCTCAAAACTATATCTAAATAAGTTTAAAGTGTATAAGAGAGCAAGTGATAATCTAAAATATTTTAAACATTTATATATTTCTAACTGTAAAAAACTTATATAATGGTAAATATATTTTCTGAAAATCAAGTGGGTGCGGCCTTCTTGCGCGATCGATGCGCGAATGCCATGTAAACTTAAAAAAAAGCATTTGATTGGTTTATAACATTTCCCATTGTAACAGTTGGAGGACCCCACCCCTTTTAGTCATTCTCTCTACAGCGTTTGATGAGAGACACCTCTTCTGCTTAAATAGCTTTTTAAAAAAGTTTTTTGCTGTGTACACATATCTTATACTACACACAACATGCAACGATCATATTGATCAATATTCATGGTCTGTATAGTAGCCTTCCACTTGTGATGGCCATGCATCTGAAACGTTACATCAAAAAACAAATGTTTGTTACACAAAGCCCCTGATGTGTGTGTGTGCGCATTATTGTGCTGCCTTTCAGCCTGGGTATTGGTGGCTCAAAGGGGCATCATCAGCCACGGGCAGAGTGCACATCCTAGATCACATGTGACAAACAGTAAAGAGTGATGTGTAGATTTGTGTTGCAGTATGCTCTGTTGTCAGGCTTTACCAGTATAGTACTGTGTCATATGTGAAACTTTCAGATTCACGTTTGACATGCATTGCTTGACTGTAATGAGCGTTATCACTGTGTATGACGCAGCCTCACTGCTGATCCTCCCTCCATCCAAGCACATTCACTTCTGTGTGCTTCGCGATAGCAACACTTTCAATAATACCGCACACCATTGACATGCATGTCTGTGCATATCCATAAGCTTGACAACGACATGTGATGTTGGCCAGTCAATGTTTTCGGACAGTATCTCATTAGCGATAGTTGCCGCCCTCCCGGTACATGCTACATTAATGTAAATTGCGGATTGTGCGACGTCAAAACTGCAACAGGAACACACACATAAGTACACTTCCTTATCAGGCAGGAACTGAACAATGCCCAGGTCCCTGGAATAATTATTCACACCCCTATGCTGGCCTGGCAAACGCAAGCCCAGCCCACTTTGCATACGTATAAATACGATAACGACGACGCCACATGTCCCAGTTCTTCCACACTGCCTTAGGTGATATGGCCGCATCCACCTCGCATATCACAATGCTCAATTAAAAAAAGGGATTCATGAGGTGTACACCATCTTGGCAATCAAAACTCGATGTGAATTGTGAACCCAGCTGGCCGTCATGTTTGGACACACAACAATGACAGCAGGTGAGCAGTGGGGCCTGGGTGCACAGGGGCTGCAATTGAGTGCGGTGCTGCGGGAGGGGTGGGGTGCATCAGCCTGGGTGCGCATGTGCGAACAAGCGATGTTGCAGTGCGTAATGATGTGATCTCTGATGACAGTGGGCAGCCCTTCCCTACATACACGTGGCGTTGGCTTTTGGGGCACTGTAGTGAGCTGATTACTAAGTGTACATGCACACAGGCTTGCGCCACTGCATTACACACACACATTTTGCTTCTACCATGCGCTCTGTTCCTTTGTATGTGAACGTTGGCATAACATATTATTATTTAACCTTGTGTATTCTCGTACACTTCAACTCCTCTTTGAACCACGATTACCACTAACAGTTGGTAGATCGTACTTCAAAAAGGAAGGATGCACTCAACTGTTGTTCTCTATTAAGCTTGAAATAAACCTTCATTTACCCCAAGACGTTTCCAGCATTATATTATTTCTCCCTCTTCAGACACTGAGTTAGTTGCACCAAAATGGGTGGAGCCGGTGCTCAGGCAGTGATGAGCACTGGGCATTCTGACGCCTTCCATCGTGGTATCAAGACACCGTCCCCGACCGGAGACCTGCTGTGCCACCCTGAGAGAGGCACCCCGGCGTCTGAGCTCGCACCGTCACGTCTTTGGACACACCGGTGGTGGCAGGTGAGCAGTGAAGCCTCGGTGCGCAGGAGCTGCAATTGAGCACAGTGTGGGGGAAGGGGCTGGGGTGCAGCAGTCTGGGTGCACTGGTGCAGGCTCGGCGTGGATGGCACTGTGCTAATCCTATGCTTAAAAACTTTGATATAAAAACAGACATTTGAGGTGAGCAGATCTAGAGTGGCGCTGGTGTTGAGAGTGCTCTAACAGGAGCTGCTTTCCACCTAAACTGGAGAACTACCCAGTGTTCTCTTCTTCTTTTTTGCATATATATATATATATATATATATATATATATATATATATATATACATATATATATATATATTGCTCTCGAGATTTCCTTTTCTTTCCTCAAGGAAAAAGATAGCAGCACTCAAGAGGATTCGGATGTCCAAATGTTTTATTTCGTGCAGGAGCCACACAGACGCGTTTCGGCGTGCTGCCTTTGTCAGTGTATAATGCACTCCATTTTCAGCATGTTAATAAAGTTTTTCTCTCTCTCTACATCATATTAGCATGGACATAGACATAGGACATTACCCCTCTACGACCTTATGGGCGCCATCTTGTAGTGATGTTATTACACAGTTTCTTTTGAATGCATTGATTGTACAACATTTCTCATGCCTACAAATGGGTGGCAATTCTGCGTCAGAGGGTATAATTATAATAAAATGCAATGCAAAAACATTGTTATTAAGCTGTGGATCGGCTTTTGTCCCATGTTCTACCATAGCCCATGTAATTATAGTTTCAAAGTACACTGAGACAAAATATCTTTTTCAAATCAGAAAGAAAACAGATCAAAAGATCAGAACCCACAGAACTTCAAATAATGATAATTCATGGCAATACATAATCTCATCAGAAAAAGACATAATATTTTTCAAAGAAGCTACCTATGGCTACAGAGGTCTCAATAAAACTTCCGAAAACCAATATAGCTAAGAACAGCCAGCAAAATTACATCAAATGTCTCCCAATCATGGTAGTCTATATGATGTTAAGTAATTCATGTCCAAAAAAGGCTTTCAAGATCTCCAGATACAGTCTCTCTTACTGTGCAAATTGCATCATACAGTATAGGCAAATTTTGCAGTTCACATAAATCACAGTCCAACATTATTTGCCCAGATGGAAAGCCATTTCTTCCCCGCTATTCAGACCTCGAAGGTGTTTAGTAGATAGGTCAATAATGTACCTAGACTCAAGTCTGCGTAGTCGTCTAAGTCTGTCTCCACCCCTTACACTCGGTTGAATGGTGTCTAAACCGAAGTACTGTAGCTGATTTCGGTCTCTATTGTGACTCTCTGCGAAATAACGGGCCACTGGATATGATGGATCTGCCTTGTCTATGGCCCTCAGATGTTCTAATATTCGCAGTTTCAGCTGGTTAATGGTACTGCCGATGTAGTGAAGGCCACATGGGCATACCAAGCAGTAAATTGCAAAGGGGGTGCTGCAGGTGATGAACTTTTTTATATGCATCGTTCTACCTGTGTCTGGTATGACATAGGATAGAACTTGTTTGCTACCTGAGCAGGCTTTACAACGCCCGCAGGGAAAGAAACTCCTCATTTCTTTCAATGTGTTGTTTCTAGGTGGCGGTTTCTCAAGATGGCTGGTAACTAGTAGATCCCCAAGTGATCTAGCTTTGCTAAATGTCACCAGTGGGTATGCGGGCAGGTCTTCACTGAGCACACTATCCGTTTGGAGAATGTGCCAGTTTTTCTGTAGCATGGCTCTCAGATCTTTTGCTCCTGAGGAGAAGGGAGTTATCATTCTGAATATATATATATCATTCTGAATATATATATATATATATATATATATATATATATATATATATATATAGATATATATATATATATTACCTACTGGCGGTCGCCAGTAGGTATATATAGTTAGGATTTTTTCTCTATGGAACTTTTGAAAATTCTATGTCTAATAACTTTGGCGTTTGTGGACGGAATCGGCTGAAATTTTCAGGAAAATGGCACATTTTGTTTCTGAGCAGCCCTTGAAAATTTGGGGGGGGTTCGGCAAGGGGGGGCCGAGAAAAAAGGGGGGTCCCAAAACACGTTTTTCCCATGTTAATTTCCATAGGGCGGTTGGCCTCACTTTTAGCTCGAACGGCTGAATGGATTTCCACGAAACTTGGCAAAATTGTAGGGACTGTTAGCCCGATGTGCCTTTGCTAGGTCTCAATATATGTGCTTCAGTGGATTTTGAGAAATTAACGTTTAAATCAAGATATATATCTGTAACAGCGCTCCGGGCAGCGATCCGGTTAGCGAACTTTTCGCGTATCGGAACTTTGCGATGCGAAGCTGATTGGCCCTCCGGTGTCTGTCAACATTCTAAACAGTCCGGAGCGGCCGCCATCTTATCTCTCGGTAGGATCGAGAGAGAAGAAGAGGTGAAAAACGAAGGGGGAATTTAATGAAAGGGGGCAAGGTATACCTCTCTTGACCCCCTAGGAATGATGTTGGGGTTATTAAAGGGTCTCGTGGGGAAAATAAAAAAAAATATATTTTTCACGGTAGAAGCGCTTCCCGAGCCGCGAACTGGGCCGCAAACTGGTAGCGAAACGGGAATTCGCCATTTTGTGTTTCGTTTTAATTAAATTACTAGGTATAAGGGGGTGCGGGAGACGTATCCTGACCCCTTATGTTTTCTGAATATGTTGATACATGTCTTCCAGCGGCTGTGCGTGAGCTTTTTTTTTTTTTTTTGCTGCGTGACGTCTGTTAACGTTCGATTCGATGGAAATCAGGAAGTGTTGACCACCATTTTGTCACTGCGAGTAAATATTTTGTTATAAATGAATCCTTATTGATAAACATTGTCTGCGCCATCTTGCCTTTTTGTCCAATGCCACAATTTTGTCGTGCACGGCAGCCATTTTAGATGCCTTGACCAGACCCACTCTCTGCACGCCGTCGATTCTCAGCACGGCTCCCCACCCTCGCAAGCATCTCCCCCACGCACTGGTCACCCCCGCTCTCTCTCTCATGCATGGGCCATATACTTCCCCCCATCTGCGCTGCTCTTCCCTGAGAATCACACCCTGTGCCCGCCCGACACCTCCCTTTCACCCTATTCACTACCGCACCCTCTGACACTCCTCTTCCTCTGTGTCCGATTGTCCAGGCCGGACCCAGGCTATCACCTAGCCCTGCGGATGTAGTTTATGGCCCCAGCTGTAGAGAATCCAGACATGCCAACCCTCCCGATTCAGGCGTGAGACTACTGATTTCAGTGCTAGTCTCCCGCCTCCCGATTCCTGCAAGCAAAAACCCGGGGGCATATTACCAACAACTAGCGATAATTTTTGTCTCTAACTTGTTTAGAGACAAAAATTATCGCCGCACATCGGCGATTTTTATCGCAGATAAACCTTGCTATTAGCAAGGTTTATCGCAAATGCGATAAAAAACGGCCGCAATGCATGAATATCGCTGAAAAGTCAGCGATATTCATGCTTTATCGAGCAAATGCTCTTAGCCATGTTATCCACCTCCCATTGGATAACATGGCTAAGAACTGCTCAGGGCAGGTGTTAGCTTTTTGAGATATTCGCGCTTAGCGCGAATATCTCCAAAAGTTGGTAATAGGAGATAGCGATGTTAGGGACTGTTTCCAGTCGCTAACATCTTGGCACGCCCACTTTGCATGTCATTAGTGATAAATATCACTGACATGCAAAGCGGGGCCCAAGATGGTCGCTATCTCCTTTTAGCTGTCACTAACTGGTGTTAGCGACAGCTTGGTAATAGGGAGATAATTTTATCTCCGCTTTCTTGGCTTTTAAAGCCAAAAAAGCGGAGATAAACCCCCTTGATAATATGCCCCACGATTCCTCGGGGGTTTCAGCTGACAAGGCTTGGTATTGTGTTACGTGGTAATTCTTTCAGGAAACGTCAGAGGGTCGATGCAGGGGTTCTAGAAGGGGTGATAAACCATTTAAGCCTCATGAACAAGCGCATGGTCTTTTAAAGATCTGTGAAGTACTCGGGGCGGCGGTGTGTGTGTGCCCTCTTTCAGGAGCGGGCAGGGGGGCACTGCCAGCAACTTGCCAGGCCAGGCAGTGTTGAACACGTGCATCACCCTTTCTCTGCCTGCTATTGCGCTCCATGCTTCGGAAAGGTAAGAAAAAGAACGTGCATTTGAGATTGAAATGTCGATCCTGTTGCAGTACACTTGCAAAGCCCACACATGACAATAACCCGATTCAAGGCCCCATTCACCCGATTTTTTAAAAATATATAGCACTCCAACAAAGTTGGATTTTAAAACTTTATTAACTTTTAAATATAAGGAACGCAACAAAAACTGTAAATATATTTAAAAAAAAATTGAAATTAACCAGAACTATAACGATAAGAACAACAACAACAATAATATAACTTTTATTCCTAAATTACGCAAACATTTAGCTAATCTGCTAAAGGGGGGAGTCGCCATTTCTTTACAATAATCAATAATGAAAAATCAACATCAATAGGGTTGTCCGTTTTCTCGATGCAGCACTATAGTGCAACATACACAGCACCTGGGGTGTCAAGAGTGAACAGGTCCTACCTGCTTAACCAATGACTGACAAATGCTATATTAAACACTTACTATGTATAATACTTGCGTTCACAATAGTTTTACTTTATAAAACAGAACAAAAGATGTCCCCTGTAAGTAAACCCATATTAGAACATTGGAATGTTGGGAGCTCCATTGAAAACAATGGAGTGCTCTGGGCTTATAATAGCTGGTATAAGCCTGGAGCTCCAACATTCCAATGTTTCTTTGTTCACAGCTCTGGCTGTGAACAAAGGCTTCAGGGAACCTGGGGGGATTCCAATCTCCTCACGCTCCCAAAAGGCTTTGTTTTTTTTGTTAGAACATTCTGTCCTCTAGTGACAGAATGTTCTAATAGCCTTATAGCCCTTCGTAGATGGGCTATACCGCTATTAAAGTCTCTCTCCCTTGTTAAAGGCCCTCGCCTTCGGCTCGGGGCCTTTAACGCTGGAGAGGGCCTTTAATAGCTGGTATAGCCCTCTACGGCAGGCTATAAGGCTATATTAGCTGTTTCAGTTATTGAACATCCTAAGGTTTTATGACATGGGGAACAGTGGTGATATCCTGGGTGGGTGATGGAAAAACATCTACAAAGAAAACTATTACTATAACGATAACAACAATAATAATATAACTTTATTAACTTTTAAATATAACGAACGCAACAAAAACTGTAAATATATTTAACCATTTTTTGAAATTAACCAGAACTATAACGATAACAACAACAACAACAATAATATAACTTTTATGCCTAAATTACGCAAACATTTAGCTAATCTGCTAAAGGGGGGAGTCGCCATTTCTTTACAATAATCAATAATGAAAAATGCACATCAATAGGGTTGTCCGTTTTGTCGATGCAGCACTATAGTGCAACATACACAGCACCTGGGGTGTCAAGAGTGAACAGGTCTTTCTTTGTTCCTTAAGATGTTATCTGTGTCAACCTCTTCCGAGAATGTTGATGCGTTAGGATTTCCTTGTGTTTCTTAATAGCATTGGTGTCTGCACACTTCTTTGTCAATTCTGTGAACATGATAACTGTTTCATAAACAGACGATATCTTTGTTTAGTCATTAGTGTTAAGTGTGTCTGAAACTACAGTGCCCTTCTGTTTTTTTTTCTTCAGGCTCTACAGAGTTTTGTGTGTTGTTCTTTTGAGCGACAATTATTCCAGAGGTTTCAGGTTTACTTGTTTTGTCCTGCAGTGAGTTAACAGCTTTAGAGACTTCATGTTTATTTGCTATGTCCTGCTGTTCGTCAACTGCTTCAGAGACGTCAGCCTCATTTGTTATGTTTGACTAGATCGTGGACCTGCCCGGCCGCGCCCAAAATGGTGCCGGTGTAAATGGGACTCGTAACTGCTTGTTGTGTACTGGTTGCCCAACCTTGATATCACGAGATACATATGCAGTTTTGAAGCACATGGCGGAGGCTTGTCTGCTGTAGTGGGGCGCCCCTTTATCGTTTCAGTCGCCATTCCGCCCGCTTTTGGTACACTGTGCCTTTTCCGCCATTCAGCTGTTTAGCGCCCGCTCTTACGGCTACAGCGTCTCGCTCACCATGTAGTTGAGTTGCTCCCACTCTTGCGGTGCAGCGATAGGCGGCTTCCACAGGACTCTTAAAATGGCGGCCGGCTTTTCGGATTTGGGCCTGGTCCAGTAAAATGGCCCTGGGACACCTTGGAACTCGGACGCTTGTCTGCCAGGGCTTGGGTTCCATTCTCGAAAGCGTCCCCTCAGCCTTGAAGATTGTACAAAAGTCTTGGGGGCCGTCGACTCCCGCAGGCTTCCGGTGGGGAGCGGCTGCCATGATTGCTTGCGGAATGGCCACGACGGAGCTACGAGATGGTGGTGCTCTCATGGTGACGCCAGCTTCAGTCTGAAACATCCAGAAACAAGGTGGGGCTTTCATCGTTTGGGAAAAAAAATGTTTTAATCCAATGAAAAGTGTTATTTCTAGGTCACATGACCTAGTCTTACATCATTAGGAAAACAAAAGTAAAATGAACCAATGAAAAGTTTTATTAACAAGTCACATGACCTATTATGCTTACGTTACGCGCTGCGCGGCGCGGCGCGCTCTGGATCGTTTCCGGGAAGCTGCGCCTTGCGCACCGGAGCACTTCCGGGTGCGCTAACGCGTCGCGTCATATGACGCATTACGCGACAATGCAGGTCCAGAATATAGTCAAAATGTCTCCACCAACCAGCGGTCGGAATACAACCGCTTTCAGCAGTCCAAAAAGTTCGGTTAAATCTTAAGAACGGGAGCAACTCAACTACATGGTGAGCGAGACGCTGTAGTCGCAAGAGCGGGCGGTAAACAGCTGAATGGCGGAAGAGGCACAGGGTACCAAATGCTGGCGGAATGGCAACTAAAACGGTAAAGAGGCGCCCCACGACAGCGTATCTTCAGGTCAAACGGATTGTGGGACAAGGTCCAGAACGGAAGAGTCATTAAAAGGGAAAAAATTCCGCCGGACCCCGGGAGCCGGCCGCCCATGTCGGGGGCGATCTCAGGCCACACCAGGGCAACACGACTTGGGGAGGGGGCAGGAGCCAAGCGCCCCCTCTCAGTCCGCGCCATCTCACCGCCCCTCGGGGGCCTCCGTCAAGCGGTTTAGGGAGGCACCGTATCACATTGTTTTCCAATGCAGTCAGGTCCACAAATGGACCCCACTTACTTTGAATAGTGAAGCTTCAGCAGGTGCAAATAAGGTTTAAACAGTGTTACAAGAGCTGCTTAGAACTCTGAAGTATGGCACTCAACAACCAGGACTTATGCCATTTGTGTAAGGCAGTGATATGGAAGCAACTCAGGGACAAAAAGCATGAACGAACATTCACGTATGAAAATCTTATTTGGGGAAGGTGTAGAATCCAAACGCCCCCTCCCAGTTCGCGCCACTACACCGTATGTGGAAAATCTGAAGCCATCGTTCTACAAACTCTCAACGCTTGCTATCAGTGTATGAGTTTCATGCTTGATCGATTGAGCTAGCCGGATCGGGCAATAAAAAGTATAAAATAGTTATGTAAATAGTTATTTAATAAAATGTTTTACCCTGTTTCTTTGCTGGTGTGTTGTCTATATTTATAATATTTGCATAGGGTTTGTCGTTATTTTGGGCGGGGTGGGTGGCGGAGTCGAGCTGTCTTGCAGCCCTCATGGTGTGGAGCTCAGTTCATTTCACTATTTTCGTATTTCTCATGAAGGGTTGTTCCTAATGTTTGTATTTTACCGAGGTCAAAAAGAGATCGAATTAGTGGTCTACTGATTTTGCTCGATTACTTTTATTTTTTTACACGATTTTTCACTATCTGCAAACACTAAACAGAGTATTGCGACTTTGTGCTTGTTTGTAAATAGAGAATGATCCAAAGAGAACCAATTCTAAAACAGTAAATGCTTGGATAACAATCAATCAAATGGAGAGATAAGCAGGTACGACGGATTACAACAGGGGTAAAGGTCTGCGTTAACTACCGTTCACTATCTGCAAAGAGAGAGTACTACTAAGAGAAAAGAGGGGAGGGGAGGGGGGGGGCAGCGTTCAAAGCACATCAGCGTGCATAAACACGAAAACGTTTTTACCTATCACGTACTTGACATTTGACAGCTTTTGATATTTGCTATTAAAAAAACATTGAAATTCACAGAAAAAACCATAGGTTATAGTCGATATATAGTTAGGAATTTGCATTTACAAAACCTTGAAAATTCAATGAAAAAAACCTTGGTTTTAGGCCATATATAGTTAGGGATTTGCATTTACAAAACCTTATTTTACTCGCATAAAACCATTGAAATTCCATATATAGTTAGATGCGCTAACTATATATCGCGCACCCGCAATCCACTGCTGATGATGTCACATATTACATCATTCATGACATGGTCAGTGACATCACTGATGACATCTCAAATGACATCACTGATGACATCTCAAATGACATCACTGATGACATCACTGATGACATCTCATTTGACATTACTGATCACATCACTGATGATATCATTCATGTGATAATACGATGAACCTCTTCAGACTCTAATATAACCTTAGATACAATCAGTGTAAACAGACACTCACAGACTGTCACTCATCCATGGAGTTACTCACACACCTAGTCAGTCATGCAAAGAATCAATCACACCTCCATTTCCTCAACTATACAGTTATACAAACTTTACTTATTCAAACATATACTAACACATATTTACTCTCTTATACAATCCCTGATACAAGTTCACAATGATCCATACAGCCACTCACACATTCACTGGCTCTTATGCACAGTTATTTATATATGTCAACTCTTACATGTACTGTGTTTTACATATGTACTTACTTTGACATGTAGCACTGAGATATCCATTCACTCACCAATACACTCATGCACACAGTCAACCGCCCATACAGCTGTTTCCACATGCACTTTTGAAACCATACATCTAGTGAATCAACTGCTCACACATCTATGCACAGAGTCATACACCTCCCAGTCACCCACACACACTCTCAGTCTCCCATACAAATACTTGGGCAACCAATCAATAACCCATAAACTTACTCATATAGCTACTTATCAACACATGCAGCAGTTTACAGAACAACAGACATAATGATGCACAAATTAAGACAGTTTAGTCACTAACCCATGCACTCAGTGAGACACATTTAATCACTCACTCATACAGTCAGTCATGCACCTACTATATCCTTCATCCAGACACTTATACATCCACTCATTCTTCAATATGTAAGACATATTTTAACTATACAGAAACATACAGTCACTGGATGTTGTCATCAGTGATGTCATCAGTGATGTCATTTGAGATGTCATCAGTGATGTCATCAGTGATGTCACTGACCATGTCATGAATGATGTAATATGTGACATCATCAGCAGTGGATTGCGGGTGCGCGATATATAGTTAGCGCATCTAACTATATATGGAATTTCAATGGTTTTATGCGAGTAAAATAAGGTTTTGTAAATGCAAATCCCTAACTATATATGGCCTAAAACCAATGGTTTTTTCATTGAATATATATATATATATAAACACAAAGATTGTGGCTGTTCCCGAGCCTCTGATTTCGGCGGGCTCACGGCCGGGGTAGCCACCCCCGAAGATCCGACACGTTCAAACCCAGCGCAATCCTTCCTTAGATAGCAGACAAGGAATCACACAGGAGCCGTGGCCTCTATTCAAGTGCAGGTTTATTCCAGACACAACGTCCTACGCGTTTCGGAGTAAGGTTACTCCTTCATCACGTGATGAAGGAGTAACCTTTCTCCGAAACGCGTAGGACGTTGTGTCTGGAATAAACCTGCACTTGAATAGAGGCCACGGCTCCTGTGTGATTCCTTGTCTGCTATCTAAGGAAGGATTGCGCTGGGTTTGAACGTGTCGGATATATATATATATATATATATATATATATATGAAAAGGATTTGCTGTGTTTCACTCCTCAGTCCATACCATCATACAGTCCCAGAAGATCACAGACAAGGCAGCACTCTTCCTCAGCAAAGAGTTTCAGGCAAGTTTAAGTTGTTGTGGCATTCACCATTTTTATTTTTCCAGGTATTTCTTCATTTGGTTTCAAAAGTGCAAAGTGCAAGATATCCAGTGCGTCAGGAAATAAACAAAACGACCTACGCTTTTCGGCCAGAGGCCTACGTCTGGGTCATGTGATCAAAGGTGCAGGGTGTTTAAAAAGAGGTTGGTTGACCCGCCCTCCCTTGCAAAAAAAGTCCCATCTTACTTTCAGCTTTTTAAAGTAACAGTAGTATAAGGCACATAACAGATTGCATATGCTGACAGAGATGTTTCACTGTGCTCAACGGTCAATAGTATACTACAGGGTAAATGATCTTATAACAAATTATAGGTGGATGTAATCAAAATGCTGGTAAAGTACCCGCACAATTATGTAATTCACCAAACAAAGGTGTCTCTTTTACCGTTTCCGCGATAAAGTATCAAGAAGAGTTAATCAACCAAGAGGTGTTGTAATACATAATTGTGTTTTTACATCCTACCAACTCATTCATGTCCTACCATGTACCGCACTGCAGATATCATAACTCCAAACAGTGTTTTTATAAAGGATATGTATATATATATATGTATGAGAATAATCAGCTGTCCCAAATCATGGTGAAGTACCTGATTCTGTGAAAATATTCTCCATATTACATAACTTACCAATTTCAGGTTCTAGTTGGAGTTTCATTTCGAGCTTCTCGGTCAGATTAAATGTGATCATTAAATGCAATCATTGGTTTTAAACGATATATCAAATGCAGAGATAATCAGAGAAACATATGTGATGAATAAGACTTGTTCTTGAAAAGTCACCATTAATGCTATGAAACACAACATTAAGGAGTATATTGTTAAACGAAAAATTATTGCAGAACAAGTACTCTTGTGATTAGGTTGTTCCCAATTAAAGAAATGTATGCAGTTCAGCATCTGCATTGAGCCCCCACGGCATCTCACTTCCCTTCAAGGTGATCCATTTCGATTCTGCCTGTCTCAATAGACGATTCCGATCACCTCCTCTGATAATAAAGGGAATGTGTTTTATTCCATAGAATCTAAGATTGTCATAGACACCTTCATGTGTGTTCCAAATATGTTTGGTGATGGCATATGCAAAGTCGTTATTTTTGATTGCCCTTAAATGTTGAAGGATGCAAAGCTTCAATTTGTTTGCTGTGCTTACTATATATTCTTTTCCACATTTGGATTTAAGGGCATATACAACATGGGTAGTTTCACATGGTATCCTCTCCTTGATGTTTTTATGTTCACCCAGCTGAATGTCAATCTTTTGTTGATTTAAACCATATTTACAGGCTTTGCATTTTGGACACTTAAAGAATCATTTTGCTTTCAGCCATTGCATGTTAATTCCACCTTGATCTGTTTTTTGGTAGTGGCTATGTGTTACAATATCTCCAAGAGATGGTGCCTTTTTGTATGTTATGTTGAGATGATCCGATGTTATTTCTTTCAGATCCTCATCTTTCCTCAGAATTTTCCAATGGTTCTGGAGAGCATTTCTTATGGTCTTACTGGCAAAATTCTATTGTGTGATGTATCTCACTTTGTTGGTTTCAGGATCATTATCTGATATTGTGGTTGTTTCTTTGGGGTGTAGTAAGGTCTCTCATTTCCTTTTCAATGTCCTAGATTTCACATTGTCTACTACTGCTATGGGATATCCTCTCTGCATGAATCAGGTCCAACTCCGTAAGGAATTCTGTTTCTTTTGAGCAGTTCCTAGGCACTCTTCAGAATTCACCGTATGGAACACTCCGTTCTAGGCATCTGGGATGCGCGACATTGGCCGACAAGATGCTGTTACATACTGTGGCTTTACAAAACAAAGTGGCACATAACTTTTGATCTTTTATATAGATATGTAGGTCGAAGTAGTCAATCTTTTTTTGTTAACATTGTAGGTGAACTGTAGCTGAAACCTGTTTTTATTAAGATTTTTGAGAAAGGAATTCAATTTCTCTGTATTTCCCTCCCAAATTAAAAACAGGTCGTGTATATGACGCACCCAAAGTGCAATATTCTCCACCACTTATTTGTTTTCGTCAGATCAGATCTGTTCTGCCTCCCACATGCCCATGGTGAGATTCGCATATGTGGGCGTGAATGAAGTCCCCATCGCTGTACCCCTACTTTGTTTGCAGAATTTTTTGTCAAAACTAAAAGTATTGTTTGTGAGGGAAAAGTGTAACGTTTCCAGTAACATGTTTGTTTGTTGTATATATATCTGTATATTAATGTCTTACGAAATTGGCTAAGTCTGAGAACATTTTTAGAAGATGGAAAAATGATAAGCATCAACTGAGACTACTTTTGAGCAGTACCATGGAGAGTGAAGCTAACCCTTGTTCGAGCAGACTTCAGAACAAACATTCAACTAATATTCCTATCTCACTTCAATGGTGGAGATGAGCTACTGACCAGCACCAAAGAAATACCTACTTCTAGAGATCTTGAAGGGTTCCAACTGCCTGACCGCATCCCTTTCAAGACCTGCTGAATCATCCATAAGGCAGTTAATGATAACAGACTACCATACCTAGAGGTCAAGACTCCTGTTAAAAGCAGAGCTAGATCTACTGGCAGGGAGAGCTTGCTCTCTACAGTGACAAGGTAATTCAGGAATAGTGACTTAGTGTACACAAGAGAGTACCTGAAAGCTTTGATGAAGGAAAAGACAGAATCTGAGGACCATCGGACTGGGATTAGGACACTGGATATAAACTTGGCAATGCCTGCAAATGTAAAAACTAGAAAGACCTATAATGTTCAACAAGAAAAGGGAAGGAAATAAGAAAGTACAAAGCAAAGAAGTACAAAGCAGAAGAACAATAGATAAGTGATAGTTTGTATTTTCCATGGAAAAACAATATTTTTGTAAAGGAAAAAGTTCTAACAATAAGGCAAGCAGAAGTCTTTGAAGACACTCATTAGGGAAGAAGAGCACAGAGTGAGTCTCTATTTAAGAGGCACCAAGTCTCGGAACTCACTGGCACTCTTGGTAACAATAACCAAGATTTCAATATAAACATAACAGAAGGTGGCATGGTCAGCCTGGAAAGATGGCTGATGTGGAATAATGCTTCTCCGTGTCGTTCCAGTTCATCCACAACCATCCAACACAGCAAACCGCTGATAGTGCCTGATTCCCGCTAGCAGGAGTTGCGCTAAGCACCTGGGTGACCTTTCACCTGCTGCTCATCGCCTGCTGGCCACAGAGAGCCATGACAGAAGCAGAGTGGGCCTGATTCCGCCTGATCGCGTGTGGGCGGCCATCTCCTGCTGACATTCCTCAGATGCGGAGAGTGGACAGAACCGCTGTGTGGTCCAGGAGGGGACGACTGATTGTGGGGGCACCCCCAGTGATTGAGTCTTGTCAATGTAGAAGAGACAATCAGGATGGGGGAGTAGACTGTGACTGGACTGGGCCTTTCTCTTGTGACTACTGGGGCTGCGACTTGGCCTTGCTGACCTGTGAGATAGACTTCCAGTCCCCATGGACTTCACAAATTTGGTGCCTCGTATGGAGCCTCCTCACTCCACTTCATTTCTCTTGGACATACAGCTACCATGGACGTACAGAGGTCCATGCCTGCCTACACTACATGGAATGATAGGTTGTGTCCTCATGGGCCCTCTCAGCTGCTGCAGTTGGATTCTGGTGTGCTGTATTGGGCATGCTAGGCCAGATCTCACCTGCTGGATCTGGGCCCTCCTCATGGTGGCTTGCAGCTGCTGAACTGGTGAGTCACAGGCCTGCTTTTCTTGTGGCATGTGCTGCCCCTACTTAGGGCCCGGGAACAGGCCTTGCTATCTGCTGATTGGTCCAGGCTTGGGGGGGAACTGCAGAGTGTTGACCAAACGGGGTACTCTCTCATCGGCCCTCCGACTGACTTTCTTCCTGGTCTAGATTGCCCCCGCTGGGATTGGCCTCCACCCTGTTGTTTGGACCCCTTCCTGGGGGACAGTTGCCTGTGGAGTGAATAGACTCACCTCTCAATTGGGCTGATGCGTATCCTTTCTTGGTCCTTAAGGAGGGCTGACTTGGCCTGGTTTGTTTTCGAGGCATCTTCATCCAGACCTGGACCTTGATTGAGCTACTCTTAGTGACCTGAGGCTGCATATGTCCACCATCCTCTTCTCCTCTTGGCTGGTAGAGGTGACAGGTTGGCAATGGACGAATGTGCCCTGGACTTAGTTGTCAGCTCTCCTCCGGGTCCCCTCTGCTTGGCCCATCAGCACTATTTAGAGGCTTGGCCCCTCATGCGTGGGCAAACTCTATGAATGCTGCCTCCACCTTTCTTTTCTTTTGTGTATTGGATTGCTCACTGATCTGCAATCTGGAGGGCTCTGGCCTAGTCTGCTTCAGTCCCCTCATATCGATTTCAGGGGGCATAAAACACCTAGAGTCTTAACCCAACCTGGCTGCAATAGAGAGGCCATCTGTCTTTGCTACTTTCTTGGTGTGACTCCAGCTCAAACTTACAATGGTGGTGATCACTCCACTATTTTCCAGGTTGAACTGTAGCCATGCGGGCTGAACAGCGGATGTTTGTTGGGCCTCATTCTTTCTGGTCCGCTATCTAATCAGAGTCTTAAATCTGACAAGAAGATGTCACTACTCATGGGTCCTCTCCTGAGAACACTGCATTGTGTCTTTTATCTCAGCCGGACCCATAATAGCCAGTCTCCTTTGATAAACTGGATTAGATTCTTGCAGCTGTTCACAACACTCGAGCCACGATGAAGGCTAAAATTGATGCGATCTCCATAGACATTAATCTTCTTCAAGAGTACTATCACAAAAGGATAAGGTAGCGACCCATGAGCAGACCATAAACAAACTATGGCCTCAATGTGCTGAAATGGCTACATATCATCCTGGAACCTACTGACAGAATTACATTTCTTGAAGCTGTGCTGAGGACGCGGAGGGCCAATCCAAACGTAATAATTTCCGAATCATTGGCATGGCCATAATGTTGAAAGACACTCATTCGGTAAGGTATTTCGTTTATTTAATTGTGTATATATTTGATGAGTTTCTTTTCTCTGTGTACATATTTCATATGTTTTCTTGCTTTGCGCACATGTTATCTACATTTAACTCCTTTCAGTTGATATTTGAGAATCTGCTTTCACCAATATATTTTGTCTTCCTTTTAAAAGTGTTGAATTAATAAATGCACGTTTTCATTTTAAATGCACCTGAATCAGTTTCCTTGCCTCCTCTTGAGAATGCTGAGTTCAATTTTCTATGTGTGCCATTTAAGGTGCAGCTGCACATTTGCCTTGTCTTGAGAGTGCTTAATCTAAGTGAGTCCTATTGTTTCAAGTCATAAGCAATCCAAATACCCACCTGGCGACTGTAAACATTATGACTAGAAGATGGCGCGTTCAAAGAGAAAGAGAGCAAGGCTACTGTGCAACATTCTCAGGATAGAGGGAATCGGTCTCCTCAAGAGCGCATGAATAGGAGGTGTCCAAAGTCATTATATGGGGAGACACTTTGACCACTTTGATTGACTGGTGCGTCTATATTAGAGGATCTGATGCGGACTGAATCTGCCCTGCGAAACCTTTAGAAAAGAGAAATTACAGCCCCATCAACTTTCTTAACATTTAATGCAGGTTAAAGATGAACATGCTGACCTCAATGATTAGCTGAGGTGTCTCAAATCCGCAATATATTCGTCCCAAAATCACACCGAAACAAATAGACGAGGTAGGCTGCTGGCGCACTTGATTCACCATCACAGCCCTCACTATTCCATACATTCCACACAGGAATACTCTGAGACATTGGTTTTTACAAAATTACAAAAAAATATATTAATTCTGCATTTACAGAGTACTACAAGAAATTCAGATTCAGTTCCCACTTGTTGAAGTGGGTCAAATTAACATATGCCTCCTCAACAGCAAGAGTCAAAAGCAGCCGTCACATTTCAGACAGTTATTCTATTGCTAGGGGGACTAGACAGGGATGTCCTCTCCCTCCCTTCCTGTTCATATTGGTGGTAGGGACCTTGGTGATTAAGCTGCGGGTGAGCTGGGCATGGACCATACCACTGGGATATTAAATGCTTCTCATATCCTTATATGCAGACGACATTCTGCTGTTTCTCTGCTCCTTTAGCCAGGACCCTATACCTATTGCTACTATCCTGAATGCTGAACATGACTTCTCTGGTCTTAAAGTTAATCCCACCAAAAATGTATTTTTTCCTCTGTGACAGGCGCAGTCCCCCAAGAGCTTAGCTTTGGAATGGACCTCATACAATTGGCAACTTAATCCTTTAGGTTCCTGGGTATTAAAATATTGCACTCCCAAAGATTTATTGAAGGGCAATCTTGGTGGCACCATACGTACACTTGAAGTCCAAATTGCGTTTATTAATATCCAATCATTACCCGTAATGGGTAGAAGAGCACTCTCCAAGATGGTGGTTCTCCTGTGCTTGCTTTACCTCTCTCTGAATCTCTGAGTAGTTATCTCCCTAAGATGTTCAGAGAATGTAATACTATACTGCTTGAGTGAATATGGGGTACTAGGTCAGCGTATTACTCTGACCAACCTCAGACTTTCCAATGAGCGAGGCAGCGAGGTCGAATTTCATGCCTACTACTATGCTGCCCAACTGCAGTGGCCCGCTTACTGGCTGTTAGGCAAAGTATATAAGCAAGCAACCCATGCAGTGTGGACTATCAGCTGGTTGCACTAGTATGAGTGACCTGGTACCCCAAATTGTATTGAGAGCGCTCTACTATGAAAGAACCCACTGCCAAAGTATCCGAAATTTGTAGCTTTAGAAAAACATATAAGAACAGGAGCGCTATATAACTTAAGCTTATCCATTTCAGTGTACCGCTATTCAAAACAGAACTTACAACATTATCTTTACATTCAAAATACGACAAAAGTTTTGAAGAACATCACTTAATGTAGTAGGTCGGGATTCAATCGTTCTGTGTATTCTTCTTTTTATTTCTTTTTTTAACGTTACAACATTTAGTCCAGCCAACGCGTTTCTTTGAATAAGTACTTCATCAGGGTTTAAGTCTATCTCTGAATGTAATTCAGCTATTTCCTCTGATATTATTCCTCTTTCAAGGTAACTCCAACATGTTTTTAATCAAAGGCTAAAAGTCAGACCTGGGCCAGTGCATAAGAGAGTGTCAGTCTGAATATATGTGCTCCTATTGATACCTTCAGTGTATACTGAGTAGTTTCCGACCGACGGTATAGCCTCTCAAGCCCCACATGAGAAACCGAGTGAGGCTGTCTAGGCACTCCCTGGATGAGACTGCCCTCACATCATCCCAAATTAAAACTGGCACTCTGCATGGTGCCCTTTTCTCTCATGCCAGAGAACCTGCGCATTAAGCCTTACAGCTTGAAGTGGCGCGTGCTTGCTCGTGCAACTCTTTAGGATACACCAAGGCCATACCTGCTTACGCCCCGGCGATCCCACTGTTGGGTGTCCCTGCTCTCCCTGACATTGTTATTCTATGGCATTTGACCCACTGGAAGCGCTCTGGGCTGGTCTTAGTTGGGGTCTTGGGGACTCTTTTGTAGACTTTCTGGGCTACCTACAAGTAAATTTCTTACCTATAGGCGGATATGTGATGCGATATAGCTGATTTGGCAGACTCCACATCAGAGACCACTGCACACACTGCATTGCAAGCACTACACACAATAGAAAGGGAGCAAATTGATCACTTGGTTATATAAGGGGTTCTGGGAACATCCTAGAGTATCTCAGCTGCCTGTTAAGATTGCCTGGGAAACTGCCTTCAATGATAAGGATTGGCAAGCCATACTGGAATACCCTTTTAAGATGACACGTAACGTCTGGTTTAAATTTATACAAACCTGCATACCTCACTCAATTGAAGATTCCAGAAGCTTTTCCCTTCGGCTTCCTTAGAATGCCCCAGCACCATACCTCACCAGCTCACCTGACTCATATACTATGGGGCTGTACGAAACTACGGTCTTTCTGAACTGGGATGCTTTCCACAACTTCTCAATTTATTGAAAGGCCAGTTCTGGCCTCCCTGGGGTCATCATTCTAGGACTGTAACTCTGGCCAATGGAAGACAAACACACCTCTAGATTCCTGGACCTTGGTCTTCTGCTCGCGATGAGTTATTACTTAGAGCTGGAAATCCTCTGTACCCCCTCTTGCGGCCCTGGCATAAGAACCTCCAACACTGGGCTCAGGCTGAATGCACCTCTCTCCACACGGAGGAGAAACGTCACCTCAGGGGTATTCCACATGTAAAGGTCAGGAGGGCCGCATGCAGCCCCCGGGCCATTCTTTGAGTATCAGTTAGTACTTGCGCATTAAAACCCTGTTTTATAAGGATGATCTCCCTCCTTGAACGGACACTCCGTCAAAGCATCTGTCCCCCACTTTTCAGGTGACAAGCATTGTATTCAGTCCCGTCTTTCTTCTATCCATGGACACATCTGTCCGCCCGTGCAGTTTTATAAGTGGATATCCCCAGGGGCGCCCGGCATGGCTCGTGGGTGGTGGGGTGGTTGCGGGAGGTTGCGGGATAATCTCGGGGGTGTCGCGGGGTGGGTTTGTGGGAGACGAATATAAAATTTCATTAAGCATTGTGATTGGTCTGAATGCCGTAACACAGTGCTTAGCCAGGGGCTGGAGAGGTGGGCATGTTCTCAATGCAGGCTGTAATGCAGCCTGCATGGAAAAGGGGAAAGTGCGCCTGACTGGTTTGGGTGGTCCAAAAGGGCCGACCAAAACAGTCATTGCGCACTTAGGAGTGGGCAAACCACTCCTCTCCTGCCCTGCTCCAAGAGCAGAGTAGCCCCGCCAACCCGCCCGCCCGCAAACAGCAGGAAGCATAAAATGATAATAACGCAAAGTTATTATCATTTAAGTTTCTACTATGTACGCCACGCACTGCATAAAAGCAGTAGGGCGATGCTCCTCTGCCATTGCGGAGGAGCCGCCACTGGATATCCCTATCCTATTGATACGCATTGCGCTGCTCGATGTCTCTTCTTTGCTGGATCGGCTCATTGACATGCTTTGATGTTCCATTGTAGACCTCCTCCCACTACGTTCTGATTTCACTAAAGTGTTATTGTTAGAACTACGTGTCTGTGCTCCCTTTGGATCATCATTTAGGTCTGGGCACCGTTTAGATAATCGTTTAGACTGACTTGCTGTAAATAGACATTTGTTCAATGATAACTTACATTAGAATCTTGTTTGAACCATTAATATGTACCAGTATGGTAATGCAAGCTTCTACTGAAAACAAACAATAAAAATGGCTTGAACAAAAATAGAACACAAGAGAGGACAAAGGACACAGAGCAAGTTGAACAGGGCTCGTGGAAAACCGGGACAGGATTCTAGGAAACAAGAACAGGACTGACTGGAACAATGCAGATCAAAGAAGACTGAAATAAAGGGTAAGGGATCTGCACACAAAAAAGGAGAAGACTGATGGTGTGCAGGCTGAACACGGAGAAAAAGACGAGGAATCTGAATTCAAACCAGGGCTGGACAGGAAGTATGCAGACTGAACTAGGAACACTGCACAAGGAATCTGCATACAAACAAAAACAGGACTGGAAGTGTGCACGCTGAACACTGACATACAACAGGGACACAGGAATTGTAAACAAAAGGAACAGAAACAAAAAGGCTAAAGTAGCAAAACAGGTCATGGGAAAAACAAGTAATACAGAATGCCAAGGCACAAAGAAACAAGGAGCAAGACTTTGGGCACGATTCACAGAACTAACTTAAGACAAAATCCTAAACTTACTACCATTTTGGTATTCACAGAAGGCACTTACTCATTTCGGTATTCACAGAAGTTAGGAGTCCAAACTTTAGGACTCCTAAATACCTTCTGTGAATACCGAAAGTCTTAAAGTTAGGATTTTTCTCAATTTAGTATTAGTAAAGTTAGGACTCCTAACTTTAGGACTCCTAAATGCCTTCTGTGAATACTGAAAGTCTTAAAATTAGGATTTTTCTCAATTTAGTAGTAGTAAAGTTAGGACTCCTAACTTTCGGACTCCTAAATGCCTTCTGTGAATACTGAAAGTCTTAAAATTAGGATTTTTCTCAATTTAGTAGTAGTAAAGTTAGGACTCCTAACTTTCGGACTCCTAAATGCCTTCTGTGAATGCCGAAAGTCTTAAAATTAGGATTTTTCTTAGTTTAGTAGTAGTAAAGTTAGGACTCCTAACTTGAGAACTCCTAAATGCCTTCTGTGGATACCGAAAGTCTTAAAAATAGGATTTTTCTCATTTTAGTAATAGTAAAGTTAGGACTCCTAACTTTCGGACTCCTAAATGCCTTCTGTGAATACTGAAAGTCTTAAAATTTGGATTTTTCCCAACTTTACAACTACTAAACTGAGAAAAATCCTAATTTTAAGACTTTCAGTATTCACAGAAGGCATTTAGGAGTCCAAAAGTTAGGAGTCCTAACTTTACTACTACTAAATTGAGAAGAATCCTAATTTTAAGACTTTCGGTATTCACAGAAGGCATTTAGGAGTCCTAAAGTTAGGACTCCTAACTTCTGTGAATACCGAAATGAGTAAGTGTCTTCTGTGAATACCAAAATGAGTAAGTGCCTTCTGTGAATACAAAAATGGTAGTAAGTTTAGGATTTTATCTTAAGTTATTTCTGTGAATCGGGCCCTTTTTATTTATTTATAAAGTTTTGTATAGCACAAACAAGATCCTAAAGGGTATCAGAGCACTTCACAATATAGGGTAGGTAGGATACAGTTCTAAGAAAAGACATTAGTTACATATATGAGAGTGGCAAGGTAACGCTGGAGTTCATGGTTGCACATCAATGTAGTGGTCAATCAGGGCAGTGGGATAGTGGGCAGGTAAGTGAATAGGGCCTGAAGTCACTTAGGGCAGAAGCGTATTTATTAGTATTGTTTTCACTTCTGAAAGACTGAAGGCAAAGCTTCAAGGTAGTGCCAGGGCGCACTGAGTCTCAGCTGTAAAGTTTGCTGCAAAAATACTGAGACTAAGCACACAGGGTGGAAACAGCTGAAGCAATATCTACCCCAAGTACTGACAACTGTCCTACTGCTTGCAACACAAGTCTGCATCAAAAATTGTAGGACTGCGAGTAATAGGCTGCAATGCAGGGAACAACGGAATATCTTCAACTGCTTCAAAAAATCTTTAGAGAGTCAAACTAATTGTAACATCTGAATGTCACCCGAACTCTTCCAACCAAGCTGCTTTTGACATAACTTGACAGCTACACAGATCAGATTCCCTGAACTCATACCCTCTGACTTGCTCCACTTTCAAGCAGTGGAGCTAGTTCCTAGTACATGCCTTATAAAGACAAGCAATAAATGAATAATGTTGAGACTGTGATACTAATGGTGAACTTATAATCTAATTATTATTTATCAATGACATATCAAGCCTCAAGCTACCTGAAGACAGCAGCAGAAAGAGGGCAACCAGTTCAATCCGGGAGGCAGACATGCACCCAGGACAGAGTCTGTCCCCTCCCCTTATTCCCTGGGGGCACCTTTGGGGTAACTCTTCAAACAATGTCCCATGGAATGCTGTCAGGTATATGCAATCCAGATCTGACAGATTGTGTAGCCCATGTATCTATTCAGATTGATTCAAACACCGAATTAAGTTCTATTAAGTACTCCCTTAGAGCTGTGCAACAGGAGGTTGGTGTCTTGTGGTCTGAAATTAAGCCCTGCATCACATATTGTTTGCAGGAGGTAATTGGTTTTTAATGGGAAAGACATAGTATTACATTAAACCCCCATCCACCCACTGACCAGAATCCATAGGCTTTACCGGTACCGGACTGGTGGTTCATCTATCTCCAATCTTAATCCAGTTGTTGGACCTGGCCTTTTTTGCAGGGTTATCCCCAAACTTTTTACATTCTTCCTCCTAGCATTTCTGACCTGTTTTTATTGGCTTTACGGCGGCTCTGGGCACTTTACCACTGCTAACCAGTGCTAAAGTACATATGCTCTCTGTCTAAAATGTATTGGTGATTGGTTTATCCATGACTGGTCTATTTGATTTACTAGTAAGTCCTTAGTAAAGTGCACCAGGTGTGCCCAGGGCCTGTAAATCAAATGCTAATAGTGGCCTGCAGCACTGATTGTGCCACCGACATGAGTAGCCCTGCAAACATATCTCAGAGGCATGCACCCACTTGCCAGGCCCAAACTTTCCCTTTTACTAAATGTATGTCACCCCTAAGGAAGGTCTAGGGCAGCCCCATGGGCAGGATGCAGTGCATTTAAAAGGCAGGACATGTACTGGTGTGTTTCACAAGTCCTAATAGTGAAATACTGCGAATTCTGTTTTTCACTATTGCATAGGCGAACATAGGGATTGCCTTGAAATATCTTTTAGGTGGAATTTCTCTCTGGGAACAGATTTAAATTTGGAGTTTGGGGTCTCTTACCTCACAGTTTGAAAATACATCTTTTTGTGAAGTTGTTTTTTAAATTGCATGTTTGAAAATGCCACTTTTAGAAAGTGGGCATTTGCTTGCTTAACCATTCTGTGCCTCTGCCTGTCTGTAGAATACACGTATGTGTTGGCTGACAGTTGGGCTCTTGTGCAGTAACTCTAGACAGTCACACAAAGGGAGCTGAATTGTACCTTGATTTCCTGATGGCCCATCACCAGGCTGATGGACCTTCCTGAGCTGGAGTGGTGGGTGGAATTGCCACTGACACCTGAATCTGGCTGCGCCTGTCCTCGCACAAAGCTGTCTCCACCCCCCTGTAGTGTGTTTAGAGCCAGGTCAGTGAAAGGCAGGGTCTTGTACACTACAAGGACGTTCCTTTGATGTTCGGCTACTCAAAAGTCATAAAAGGGTATAAGTATTGGACCTCTGAAGCTCTCAAATCAGAACACTTTTGGACTAGAGGACATTCTGCCAGGAGGAAAAGCTGGATGCAGTAGGAGGAACTGATATTCTATCTGTTGCTTTGTTGTGCTGGCCTGCTGCTTGCTGCTTCCTGTCCTGGGAGTGAAAGGACAGGACTTTGCTTTCTACATCCTGCTTCCAAGGTTCTCCAAGGGCTTGTGCGTGCTTGCCTCCTATTAAGACGTCCTAGGGCCGTCAAAGACTTCACCCGCCAGTATCTGGGCTCTTCTGCTGAGAGTCCTGACTTTCCAAGTGGTGCCAATCCAGTTCCTGGGCCTTTGGAAGTGTAACCTGGTGATCTTTAAGAGAAAATCCACACATCAACTCCCACCACAGGCCCCAGCTCATCGTTGCAGGCTATCATGAAAATCACCACAGCGGGAGTCCCAAGGACTGTGTCACCGATGTCCGTGGCACCCACTCCAACTTGAACACAGCACCTGCTCTTGGCTGAGGACTCAATGCAGCGTCTGTCTTTCGACTGCAAAATCATTGCAGCGCCGCCATTGCCGCTGCCGTATCAACACAGTGTGCCTGGATTTTTGATGCATCGTCCATCAATGCTGAATCTTCATCGATACCACACCACAGTAAGGAACCGAGGCCGTATGTCCGAAACTGATACATCACCTCCCCTGTCAGTAAGGAACCGATGCATCACCTCCACTGCCTAGCAGTAAGGAGCCAACGCATCACATTCCCTGACAGTAAGGGACTGACGCATCACCTCCCCTGTGTAGTAAGGAACTGATGCATCGCTTGGCTTTTTCAGCGCCTCACCTCCCTTTCGCCTTTCACTGTCTTTGATTTTTAAATATTCTAAGGTACTTTGTGCTTAAACAAACACATCCACTGATTTCCATGGACTAAACATACTTAAACTTTCAAAAGGGATATTTTGACTTGTGTATGTTGGATTCTTGTCATTTTGGTCTTGTTTAATTCAGATAAATATTAGCTATTTCTCTAAAGTGGAGTGGACTCCTGTTGAGGTGTTTCACTGTCACTGTGTGTGTGGATAAAAATGCTTTACATATTGCCTTTGAGATAAGCTGTCTGCTCGTGCCAAGCTACCAAGGGGGTGGGCAGGGGTTATCTTAGCTGTTGCTTCCCTTACCCTGATTAGAGTGAGGGTCCTTACTTGGGCAAGGTGTAATACACTGCCAACTAAAGACCCAATTTCTAACACTTTACCCCTGGTTCAGGGAAGCCTTCTGTTATTCACACTCCGAATACTGCCCCAGCCCCTTCTCAAATACAAATACTGCGTTTGCTAGTAATCCCGTCAGCACTCCGAAATGATTTTATGGCGACCAAAATAAATTTGATCTATTCCTTAAACACTTCTGTTTGCCTTTCCTGTGTATTGCAGCTGTGTTTGCCAATGACCAGACCAAGACTTAGGGCCTGATTACGATGGCGGACGTACTTAAGTCCGTTCACCATAATCCCGGGGATTGGGAACGGCCGCCTATATGGTGGCGGTCCCGCACATGACATTACAGTGCAACCGCCACTGTGGCGATTGCAATGAGTATGTTTACCATTGCGGCAGGTGCTGCTGGCTGCAGCACCCGCCGCAATGGTAAAATGCATGTTGTGCATTTCACTGCACTACGTGGCAGGCACCATGCGGTGCCACCCACCTGGTGCAGGGAACTGTGGGGGAGCCCAAGTGCAATTTCCACATGCCCCTGCATAAGGGGGGCCCCCGAGGTACATCCCCGCCAGCCTATCAATGGAGGTTGAACCGCAATAGACAGGCTGGAGGGGGTGCAGCATCCAAATCTGGCAGGCAGTGCCTGCTAGGCACCGCCACAGTTTTGTGGATGCTGGGTGGGTCCGACAGGCAATCGTAATGATTGCCTTTGTCGGACCCGTGGCGGACGGGCTTTCCGCCCACCAGGCACACCGCCCGCCATCCTGATGTAGCGGGTGGAAAAAGGCCTTACGATGTCGGTGAACCCGCCATCAGCAGCCTGCCTGTGGCGGGTTCACCACCATCGTAATCAGGCCCTTAATTCCTACCATTTTACTTGAACAGTAACACAGAAAATTGGTCAGTCGCACTCACAGAAAATAACAATCCTCTCAAGCATAATTTTGGGGTGCTTTGTGACAAAATGAAAACAAACTCTGATTGTAAATGACATGCCTTATCTCTTGACCCAGAGACATTGAAACAAGCGGCGCACAATTCATTATCACATATAACTACATTCAATTAATGAGTTATAGAAAGGGAATGGCCAGTGTATACAAGCCCTCTCTCTTTTATCAAGGGATGATGGGTGGACTAAAGGACATTCTGGCTCAAGTCGTAAACATTGCGAGTACCTGTGATGAATTAATCATAGTAGTGGTATAACTGGATCGTCGCTTAAATGGAGAAAAAAGAAATGTGTCAAAATACGACACAAAGATGCTAATGATACGGATGGAGAGAACTTGGAGAGAACATAATGACAAGAAAGATGAAGGGCCGAACAGATAAAATTGGGTGGGGTAAAGTGTACATTTTCTAGACATGAATGCAACAAAAGTCATAAGATAAATCTGTGTATGTATTGTGGTTGCTCAGGTCAATTTATAAAAGACTGCAAGGCTGAGTGGAAAGATCAGTGACATCAAGCATTTATTAAGACAGAGGCAGTGGTGGCCCTGGGCCCTGGGGACAATGAAGAGTTGTAAAACTAGAGTCCTCAATGATTTACAAGACCGATTCATTAGGAGAGACATCATGAAAGGTCTTAGTACTATTAGCCAACTCACAATAGACATCAGTGGTCCAAATAAACATGTTAATGCAATTGGACATATCCGAGGTTCGCACAAAGAAAATAGCTGCCCTACTTGAATCAGGTGCTACTGGAAACTTCATGGACCTACAATTTGCTCAGTTCACAACTGCTCTGCATTAAGAAGAAAACATAAAAGCCAGTTAATGCCGTGGATGACAACACTTTGTCTTAAAATCTCATGTGCTACCAAACCTGCCAGCTGATCATGAGTACACTCGGAACGCATGTGGAGGAAATCCAGTTTGACATAATAATTTTCCCACAGTTTAACCTCAACCTATTTATGCGATAGCTAACCCTCCTTGACCCTATGGTACTCTGGGCAGCCAGATGTGATCAAAAGGGGCTTCAGTATTATCAGACACATGGCTTCCAAATTATAACCGAAGAAATGGCTGAGAGTTCACCTAGGCATTTAACAATTGCCAGAAAAGGTCATATTGGAGGGGTGTGTGGGGGCGGGGGGTCAGCTTTATTTATTTATTTATTTATTTTTATATAGCGCTGGCTAGACCTGGAGGTGTCAGAGCGCTTTAAATAAGGAACAGCGAGTTGCAATTTTCAAAAATTTTACATAAGTAAAACAGTGATTACATTGTAACAACAAGAGTTACTAGCGAATAGCACATAAGGACACATGATGAAGCCACAATAGCACAGTAGTATCCAGTTCTAGTGCGTGGAGTAACAGAGAGATGGAAAGGAAAAGAAGGGAGGGGAATGCCGATAGAGTCAAGGCAGGCAGGAGGGGGAAAGTCCATCAGGGGGAACCAAGCAGTCAGTGTGAAAGACAGAGAAACCAAGAAGAACCGTGAAAAACAATGTCCGATGTCTGGCTGTGTTGGTTGACGGCCGCCGGGTGAACCAGAACCATACTCCTTTATAGCTGCATAGGGCAGCGCCACCGGGCAACAGCCAAGGATACTCGGTCTCCGAGGTAAGTACAAACAGTTTTGGTTTCCATCCATGGGGCATCGTCAGAGTTCCATCAACGGTAGCAGTCCCGGTGTTACTAGGAAGCGCCATCAGCCTCATCCTCCAGCTTGCCCCATGAGAGGAGAGGTGGTAGGGACAGCTCCGAAGGTAAGCAGATCGACCCCAATTCCCAGAAGCAGAATTGAGAGAAAGGCAATTGAGAGAAAGGCAATTGAGAGTAAGGCATTGAGGCAAAGGCTTTTCCTGAATACTACCATGAATATCGCAATATCTTCAGTAAGGAAAAGACAAGTGTCCTCAAACCACATTGCAGCTATGATTGTCATACAGACCTGCAACCAGAAGTACCATTCCAATTGGCAGAATGTATACCATCACATAACCAGAACTAGAACACCTGTGACAATACATCACGGAAAATCTGGGAACTGGATTAATCAGACAATAGCAGTCAACCACATCTTTGCCTCTTTTCTTTGTGCCCAACAAGGGAGGGGAGTTACGAACATGCAAGGGCAGCTTCAGGATTGGCCGCAGGGCATGCAGGAAGCCTGTGCCTTCCTGAAGAAGAGCAGAGGAGCACGACGCGGGACACAGCCGGCTGAAGGTCAGTTTTTTATTATTATTTTTATTTTATTTTTTCTCCCTCCCGTCTTGACCCCTATGCCCCCCTTAATCTCTCCCTCTCGCCAGCCTTGCCACTTGTAGCAAATACCGGCCACTACTGGATGCAGCGAGCAATGGAAAATCTTCAAGAAAGCTTCTAACAACCATTATGGGGTCAAGCTGTTTGCACCAAGTGTATCTCCATGGAACTCTTCCAACTGTTTGTGATGTAACAAGTCAACTACACAGATCTATGGTCAATCATATTCCTTTAACTCATACCCTCTTATTTACCTTGCTTTCACACAGTGGAGCTACCTCCTGGACTCTGCAAGAGAAGAACATGCATTATAAAGGTAGATAGTATACAAATAGTTTTGAGACTGTGATACCATTCAAAGGTGAACTTCTAATCAAATTATTGTTCACTGTGCTGCCCTAGACAAAGGTCCCCCTTCCTTCTGCAAATCAGTACTGACTCTGCTCCTCATGGGAACAGTCCATCTTAAACTGCCAGGCGAGGCCTTGTTCAGAAAGGACCGCAAGCAACCTCAGACTGATAATGGTCTATTAGGCCTTGTCAGTGAGGTATAGCTTGGATCCTATGGCACAGTGAGCAAAGGACTCACCTCCGGGCATACCATCACCACTTAGGACATTGCATAATACACACAAAAGATGATGGGAAGAATGCTTGCAGATAGTCTAACCACTGGCAATCGATTGGGGTAGCATTCCTACACAATGTTTTTCACCAACTGTGCACTCTAGACAAAGGCCCGCCTTATGCAAATCAGTGCTGATCCTGCATGGAACAGTCCATCTAGAACTGCTGCGAAGCACCCTTCTGAAGGGACCACAAGCAATACCAGACCAGTTTAGAGATTTCAAGCATCAAGGCTTTAGTGGTGCCTGAACACATGTGATCGTGTTTCAACAGCTTTCAGGATTTTATATATTTGCAGCAGATACCAGAAAAGGGTTGCACTGCTCTGAAATATAGCCTGATGAAGAGTATAGTCAGTGGTTTTTGGTCCACCTAGTAGGTAGGTTTACAATCTTTGCCAGGTAGGTGGTTGATAGTGTTGTAAGTTAGGGTTGAGATTAGAAAAGGTGTTTTATATGAAATGTTTTGCATTAACATTACATTAACACATATACACACTAGTGCAATTTGCAGAGAAAATGTATGTTTAATCATATTTAGATTGACTATATTTAATGTAGGCATACATTTTAATTTTAAAATGGCTAACGTTGGTTGCCATCTTTGCTTTGTGATACGTGAACATTTTGGGGCATATTTACTTTTATTTCACGCAATACGGCGTAGCGATGGATCTTGAAAGGGAGAGATCAGAAATGCTCCATATTTACAAATATATGGAGCAGTTCTGCTCTCGGTTTGCACTTGCGCACTGATTACCACCTTGCACTAAGGTAGGCACCCTTGCACAATAGTGCAAGGGCGTTTGTGTTACAGGCAGTGTTTGTGTGCAGGAAGCAATACCATCCTGTACAAAAACAATCTAAGAAGGCATTTTCCTTTTTCGATACATGATGCAGAATGCATCTCGCAAAGAAAGAAGACATATCGAGGAGAAAAAAATAATTTTCTCCTCGTTACACCATCCTCTGGGATTTACCAATTTGATGCAATTCCAGTTTTACAAACCTTTGTAAATAAAGAATTGCATCACATCCACATGTGGATGCACAGGTACACCCTTGAACAACCCTTAGGACGCATACCAGCTCAAAATGTAATGTAACGCAGCACGTGTTGCGTTGCGTTACCTTTCTTTTCAGAGCCACGTAAGGCAGCGCAAACTGTGCCTAGCGTGGCTTTGTAAACATTACTGAAGCCTTTGCATTGCCCTTGCGTCGCATTGCTATGGAACCGTAGGCAAAAAAAATGAATTAATTTAGTTCCGCTCATCACCTCTTGGAATGAACAAAACCTGTGGTCTTACTACCAGTCGCAATGTAGCAGGTTGATTGGCAGCATCAGGGCTTGCTTTCTTCCATTTCAGGCTATACAATTTTAACTACAGGCAAAAGTTGCCCCCTTATTTCGGCTCAACCAGCTTGGCAACAATGGCGGTGACATGCAAGGTTCCAGACATAGCAATACTACATACAGCGGTAATGTCATCCCATTACTTACATTTCCTAGGCTACAGGAACTATTTTTAGGCTCCCTTTTGAGTCACAGAGTGAGCAGATGTATTAGTCACGGTTAAGTTCAGCTTTTGTCTCATCTTCTTTTTCCATAGCAGGCTCTTCTTTGTGGGAGTTCAGCTCTGCTGTGGGGGTCAGAGCAGCAGCAACTGAGGACCCACAAAAGGACAGCAACGAAGATGGAAGCATCAGGCAGGACAAGTGCCCCATCACACCCACAGATCCTACTCTTGTTTCTACTCCTCTAATGATACCCTCAGCCAGCACCACAATGGCTGTGATAAAGGCCCATTTGAACTAGCTGGAGGCAAGCAATTAGTCCATACAGACAGGGGTCAAACCCAGGACCAAAGATTATACCTTTTCCTGTTCCTGATCAGATCAACAGGAGCCTGAAGGAGGTGTCAAAATGTGTTCCTAGATGGAAGAAACATGTGAAGGTGGAAGGAAGTCACATCGGCATCTCCTGGAGCGGTGTGTTGTCATTGGTTTCTCATCCTCGCGAGGTTGGTCAATGTTACCTTCCTCTGGCAAGACAACAAAATAAAAATAGGTCAGCCAGCTTGGTCTTTTCACTCTGACACATTTTAGAGGTTCTCTCATACTTACCTCTCTAACATCCCTCCCTCATTCCAATTGCCTGGAGATGCTGGTAAGCAGCAGCTGTCTGTGCTCCCCCCCCCCCCATTCCAAATATCTGAAGATTCTGGTAAGCAGTGCCCTTCTGTGCTCCCCTCCCCAGTCAAATATCTGTAGGGTGCTTGTAAGCAGCAGCGGTCTACCCGCCTCCCCCCTTCCGAATATCCGAAGATGCTGGTAAGCAGCAGCTGTCTCTGCTCCCCCACAATCTAAATGTCTGGAGATGCTGGTAAGCAGCTCCTACGTGTGCTCCCTCCCCTGACCCAATGACTGGGGATGCTGCGAGGAAGGGTAAGCAGCAGCTATCTCTGCTAGGGCGCAGTAACACTATTTCGGTAAGGCGCTCTATGCTGAGGCCTGGACAGACTGCTGTACAGTAAATCCTCTCTTTGTCAGCCGATGAGTCGCTTTGGAATACCATCTTCCAGACACACACGGCGGCTCTCTTCTCTAACACCGTTTCAGAAGTTTTCAATAACTTCTACTGAAGCGTTGCACTGAAAGGGGTGGTGCCCACCCCTCGACTCGTCATCACAGGGCCTCAGGCCCTTGCAATGCTGACTGATGCTTCCTTTTCCTGCTCAACCAGGCCCTAATCCTGCTGTATTGTAACTCTTGCGTCCAAGAACTCCACAGAGTGGGCCTGCCAAATACTATCCGTTTCCATGTGCTTTTCTCCTGTATGCTTTAAGTGCATTCGACAAGGTTAATAAAATTCCTCACATCTGTAACTACTCCATAACGCACTGGATAAAGAGAAACACTGATTATACACGCAGCTTAAAGGGCCATCTCTGACATATTATTGAGATTTACAAGGGTTTTCACCTTTCTGCACTACAGGGGCCCTGATGCTCAGTGCACTGCAGTATTGTAGAATGACTGCCCTTCACTACTGTCCTTTGCAATGCTTGTCGTCACCTGCACTGTACTTGCCGATCAGTCACTGAGCAGCATAATCCTTGTCCATAAATCAGTGTGCCACAGAACATTGTTCAATCAATCACTGTGCCACAGAACATTTTTCAATCAGTCACTGTGCCGCAGAATATTTGTCAGTCAATCATTGTGCCACAGAATGTTTTCTCATCAATCACTGTGCAATGGAATGTTTATCAATCAGTCACTATGCCACAGAGTGTGTGCTCGCCAATCATTGTGCTACAGATTATTTGTCAGTTACTGGGCCACAGAACATTTTTCAGTCACGGTGCCACATAATATCTGTCAATCAGTCACTGTGCCACAGAATATTTGTCTGCAATCACTGTGCTACAGAATATTTGTCAGTTACTGGGAGACAGAACGTTTGTCAATCATTTACTGTGCCACAGAATCTTTGTCAATTAGTTACTGTGTCATAGAATGTTTCCTTGTCAATCACTGTGCCACAGAATCTTTGTCAATTAGTCACTGTGTCATAAAATGTTTCCTTATCAATCACTGTGCCACAGAATATGTGTCAATTGATTATAGTCTCAAAGAATATTTGATAATCATTCACTGAACCACAGAATGTGTGTGGGTCAGTCACAGAATGCTGAGCCATCATTACTGCAATGCAGAATACTTGTGCATGAGTTACGCATGCAACACAAAACACGTGTCCATCAGTTACTCTCCCATGCAATCCTGGTCTATTCATTACAATGGAAAGGAAGAACCGCTGCACTCCGTTGTACTCAAAAGAGTAGACACTAGGTCATCAAGGTAAATCAAGTTTGGGGGAATTCGGGGTGTACACCTCCTGTCCTTAAGGTGCTGGGCAGCAATAGCAAATTGGGTAACCTTACGCAGTGTAAAGTATGACCTCGAGTCCACTGTGTGCGAGGACCTCGCAGTACTAAAGATAATCAGGTAGTTGCTGGGTAAGTTTCTTTGTACAAACGATTTTAATCATAGGCTGATATTCAGTTCATATTGTAGTCATATGTTGACTATATTCATAAGTGAAATATCATTCTTCAAAGTCAAAATGTATAACCATCACAATCATCCATAGCAAGTATCCGTTAACTCAGTAAATGCGTCCCCAATGCATTTCGAGCATATGCTCTTCATCAGGGGAAAAGTTCTATAAAGAAAACATAAGGATATCCTGGTGTAATGCGCAGTACAGGAATCAGTATTGCAGTAATTACAAAGTG
Source organism: Lissotriton vulgaris (assembly GCF_964263255.1). Lineage (NCBI taxonomy): Eukaryota > Metazoa > Chordata > Amphibia > Caudata > Salamandridae > Lissotriton > Lissotriton vulgaris. The sequence continues at coordinate 122,323 of NW_028254497.1, forward strand.
GTGCCAGTAACAACTCAAATTAGTAATGCCCAAGAAAAACGCAGAAACAATGGCGCCTAGAGTCTAAAGTACGGACTAAACTACGCACACAACTACCATTGTTACATCGATTACATATTCCTCATTTGGGACGGTTCAGAATCACAACTTTTGACAGCTATCAACCACCTGAACAATGTTGACACCCGGATACAATTCACACACACAATCAGCCAAACTCACAAATCATTCCTGGATGTTGACATCAGGATCAGGAACAACAATTTGGAAACCTCTATCTTTACCAAACCTACTGACCGCAATAATTACTTACATCTCAATAGCTTTCACCAGCTGAGCCTCAAACAACATTTGCCATACTCCCAACTGCTCAGAGCCAAACGCATTGCGACTACTGACAACAAGTTTGATCACAACAAGTCTATCATAAATAAATTCCACCAAAGAGGCTATCCCACCAACATCACTCAACTCGCAGAGTCTCGAGTACTGCGAGGTCCTCGCACACGGTGAACTCGAGGTCATACTTTACACTGCGTAAGGTTACCCAATTTGGTATTCATTACAATCACACAGGATGTTTGTGAATTAGTTACTGTCATACAAGAATCCTGTCCATCGGTCCCCTCTACTGTCCTTCTCTATTGACCCCGCATCTTCCTTTGCTCAGCCTGTCTTCCCATCATCCCTCCCTCTATCTACCTTTCCTAGTCACTTGCCTATCCTTATCTTCTCTATCCCGGTTTCGTTTCTAAACATCCACAGGCAGATTTACTATTTTTTCACATAGTGCACTGCAGCAGCCGCAAATTCTGCACTGCGCTATGTGAAAAGGAGAGAAGAGGAGAGCGCCCTATTTGATATTTGCTAAAATCAGCTGCCATGCGCCACGCAGACACCTTTGCGTCATGGTAGACTAGCATAGGTTTTGTACTGGAAGAAACCCTTCCAGTACAAAATACTATGAACAGACGCACTTTAACCATTTTCTTACTTTGCATGTGTGCTGCACAATGCAGCACGCATTCAAAGTAGGAAAAGGAAGGAGAAATTAATGCAATTCTCCTTCCGTGCGCCTAATTGAAAAGGGCACCGTTTTCTCACGCTAAACCCAATCTACTTTATTTAGTGAATTGGGTTTAGCATGAGAAACCATGGGTGGTTGCATGGGAATGCCCATGCACCCTTGGTACGCCCCCATGGCGCAAAGTAATGCGCGCTGCTTCGCATTACTTTTCCATTATTTCCAGCGCTAAACAAGTTTAGGGCTGGAAAGTAAATTGGGAAAAAAGATGTTGCTTCGATTTGCATCACTTTCAGCTCAAAACCTTTGTAAATCTCCCACCCCCAGATTCTTCCTTCTTTCTCAGCATCTCTTTCTACTGAATCGACTTTTTTCTCTCTTCTCAGCATCAGTCTTTCTATGCCACACCATCTCTGGCTGTCTTTCTGTAGTTCTTTCTGTCACTCTGCCATTCCTGTGTGTCCTGTCGATCTGTTTCTCATCTCTGTGTCTCTTCTCTGTCTCTTTATTTGATTTTAAAGCACCTCAATGTCTCCTTTGGGCCAGTTTATTGTGCTACCCCACTAGACCGACAATGAGCATATGGGTATTTGGTCAAGCAAATGCCTGTTCCTGAACTAGTGGGGTTTGAGCCAGTCATTAGAGGGGACATTGCTCCAGGCCTGATTAGCTACAGATCACAGGCCCGTATATATTAACCAGAAGTACTTAGAAGAAGGCGAAAATGTCAGTATGAAGCACTATGTAGAATCTGTACATTGACTTTCTTTCAAAAGGCAGACTGTGGCAATGTTGGAGCTCAGCTACTCATGCCCTCTCTCTTGCTCCTCTGCAGGACTCTGATACGGTTACCATGTATTCAACCTCTGCGTCTAAAGTGGGGAACCAGACCTTCTTCCTCAGGCGTGCTTTGATTTTGATGGGTCTTTGGTGACCTGGGTACGCTAGGGCTAGCATTGTCACCCGTAGTGAGTAAGGGTTGACGATTCAATGGCTGTGCAGGAGGAGGCCTGGTGGTGAGGTGCTGAGCTTATGGCGGATATTCCATAGAGGGAATATTTCGCATTCAGTGATGTCATCATATCTCTCAATTTCTTGAAAAACGTCCTTCCATTTTCCGGATGTGGCAGCTTTCCAGGCTCTTTGGATGCCTTGGTCCAAGGCAGTGGCGATGTCCTGGAGGGTAATGGTCTTGTGGCAGTTGATTTACGCCATTCAGCAGACGTACTCATACGCGTCAGTGGGGGTGTCGTGGCCTGGTGTATTGTCTGAAGGTACTTCTGAAGCTGCAGGGCCCACTTCTCGATGTGGTGTGTTGGGTGTGGCTCAGTGCAGGCAAATTGTGGATCAGTGGTTTATGGTCTATTATGACTCAGACCGGATGACCATATAGATAATGGAGAAAGAGGTGTCAGCCCCACTTGATGGCAAGACCTTCCTTCTCGAGGTGGACATAGTACTTTTCAGTGTCAGTGAGGGCTTTGCTGGCAAAAGCAACAGGTGTCCTATGGTCGTTTTCACATGCTGCATCAGGACGGTTCTAAGGCCAATGGGGCTGGTGTTGACCACTAGCTCAGAGTCCTATGCAGGGTTGAAGTAGGCCATCACTGTGTCTTGGAGGAGTGCCTTTTTGATGACCTGGAAGGCGTCATCCTCAGTTATTCCCCTTGTTCATAGTGAGGATGCCTTGGTGAGGTGTCTAAGCGGTCCTGTGAGCATAACCAGGTTGTGCAGGAACCTTCTAAAGTATGTCACAAAGCTGAGGAAGATCCTGACTTCGGTTGTAGAAGTGGGTGTGGGCATGGCTGCTTCCTTGAGGTCAATGCATTTGGATGGATCAACTTTGATGCCTGGGTTGGAAAAGATGTATCCAAAGAACTTCATTTCATGACAGAAGAATTGTCATTTTGTGCAACGGAGGAATATGCCAGCTGTATCAATCCTTGTGAGTGTGGCATGCAGGCGGTGGCAATTGTTGTTGAGGGTGGGTGCATGGATGAGAATTTCGTCACTGACATTGATGACCCCTTTAGGCCTGCCAGGACTTCTTGGATTGCATTTTGGAATACTTCTGCCGCCAACGGTATTTCAAAGATGAGCCCTCTGTAGTGGCGGAGGCCAACGTGAGTGGATAAAATTGTAATGTACCAGTTGTTTTCGTGGAGCTTGAGTTGGTGTTAGCCTGAGTTCTGGTCTAGTTTTGAAAACCATGTGGAGCCATTGATGTAGACGATCAGATAATCAATGGTACTGGAAATATGCCATTCTCTCTTTATTGCCTTACTGGGAAGGCACATGTCCATACAGATTGGGATGCACCCTGGCTGGTTGGGTTGGTTTGCTACCACCATGGGGGACACCCATGGTGGTACTCTTTCAATGACTCAAGCATCCTCCAGTTTTTGCAGCTCTCCTTCCACTGCCTGACACAGATGAAATGGAACCTTCCGGTGTTGGAGCGCAACGGAGCAGACAGAGGGATCAGTGTGGGGAGGGATTGGAGGACCCTTCAGGTTGCCCAGGCTGGTGAGTAGACGAGGGAAGCCGAGAAGTAGGTGGCTGATGATGCCGTAGGGGTCTCTAATGTCTGTGGTAAAGTGAATGAGTTGTAGACGCTCAGGAGTGTTGTGTCTAAGGAGCGTCTCAAAGTCCGTGAGGTAACAAATAATTTCGTCAGGCGGGAGTGGGTGCCATGAGACAGGAATCAGCTGAAAGCTTCTGCCAACTGGATGGGTGTTGAACTCCCCTAGGCTAATATTCGGGCTGTTGTTGGCTGTTGTTTGTGTCATGGATCCAGGGCATTGAACAGTCCAAGGCTGGTGATGTTGATTAATGCACCTGTGTCGATGAGTGACGTGATCGGTGTGTTGTCAATGCTGATTTGGCAGATGGGGTGGATCGGTCATGTCAGTTGCCCCAGCTTCAAGGCACATGATTTGTGGAAGATTTCATCATCTTCCTCCATGACAGCAATGTGTCTTGGGAAGGGAGTGGTTGATCCATCCTCTGGGTCTGGTGGTTGGTCCTGCGTTATCACTCTTTCATCTTGTTGTCTGTGCACATTGCAGCCGGAGAATGTGGGCTGTCGATGTCTGCATCGGCAGACTTCGGAAAAGTGATTGGGATAAAGGTATGTGGATATGGTTTTGCCTCTGGTGGGCAATCAGGGAGTGGGTGTAGGGAGAACCTGCAGTAGCCACAATGGTCTTTCAGAGGCTCTCTTGCTGGGCTGGAACTGTGGGTGGTTTGGGACGGGCCCCCTTTGAGATTGCCACCTCCGTTCCTGTTTTGATAGACCTGTGTGCCTGGGCCTAGAATGGTGTCCCGTGGTGGAGGCTTGATGTGTGCATCATGCACCAGTGGCTTTAGCGGATTGTTGGGAGGCTGCAGGGAGGCTATGGGGTCAACTCCTCCTTATCGCCACTGTGGTGCAGTGCACGGGCAGGCCTAGTCAGGGATGGGGCGGCCGCTGTCAATAACAACAATGAGGAAGAGCGTGCTTGTAATGCTCCGTGCGAATGCCACGTCAGTGGGGTCAGCCCCTCTTTATTAACTCATCCTTGACCACCAATGTGGGGTCAGGGAATGAATGCGTGTGTGCGTCATGTGACCCTGCGCCGTACTACACCCCATAACCATAGGCACGGTCTTTTGTTGTCTTTGTGCCCCATTTGTATGACACATTCCGGTGTCTTTGCTCTTATATGTCATATTCCTTTTTTTCCTTTTTCCTGTCTCTTCTATCTTCCCTTATAATGGAAAGAATATAGAAAAATCACTAGGGAATGCATGAGCAAAAGCAGAAGCTTGATGGTTCAGCTGCTTAGGATACAATCACATAGTGGTGTAATGCAAAATTATTGGGCCTCCTTCCAAAATGTCTCCCATATCTCACAGATATTAATTTGCCATGAACTTAATGGGGCCCCCTGCACCCTAGCGGCAGCAGGAACCTGTGTTACACCCCTGCATTCTCAGAAATAAAAGGCAAAGTGTGTTCTCACAGCCAATGCTTAATTTGAGCCAGTGGGGGCCAGCAGCACTTATTTGTGGGTCCGGCAGGGCCCACCGGCACTCATTTTTTGGGTCTGCCATTTATCTTTCCGCATTGCAACATTTCCAGGGAACAAGGTAGGGAAAATGCACAATGGAGAAAGAACGAGAAAGACGAAAAAAAGTCATAAAGGAAGAAAGTTCCAGGGGGATCCACACATGGGAATACTTGAGAGCTGGGATTGGTCCAGGGCTGTCTAGATTTATATATCTACAGTGAGTGTCATGGTATGATGCAGAAAAAGGGGAAGTAAGAGGGAACGGGGAGATTGAAAGGTTGTGTCAATCCACCCTCGCAATAAAGAAGGAAATCTCAGTGTGGTATAACCATTTAATGGAAGTTGAAGATCTTGAGATTCCTTCCTTAGAGGTGGTGTGGAATCAAACCCCCCTTGCACCCGCAATAGAGTTTTACGAGCCCTCATTAAAGGTTTTATACAAATATGTCAAACCCGCTTGTTTGAAAAAGAATACATATTTTGTTATAAATAGACTTTCTTATACTCCCGTCAAGATAGCTTAGTTTTCTCCAGTGCCATCCCCCAAATTCCCAAGATGTTTGTTACTCCTAACCAATGATCTACATGTCTTCTTTGAGTGACCGGAACTGGAAATTTTTTGGAAAGAGGTGGGTGACTCTCTTCGAGATATTTTTAAAACCACTATTGATGTCAAATTGTCATTGGTCTTTTCTGGGGACAATGGTCTATTTTGTCAGATGGCTTCACAGAAAAACAAAGGTTTATTAATCTATTTGGTATTATTAGCTCGAAGAGAGATTTGCAAGAAATGGAAAGACCTCCTGCCACCAAAAAGGGAGGACTGGCCTCAAAGCTTCACTTGCTATGGCTCGATTGGAATATGAGGGTGTAGAAGATAAGCCATTAAACATCTGCCATCCTTTTTTGAGTTGGGGCCACAATTTAAGATTAATACAATTGGTCTGATGATACACCAAGTTCCATCACAAAAGGGATCGGTCGGGTGACCCAAGGGAGTGCTGTAAGCCGAGAGGACCACAGATTGTAACAGCGGCTTTGTAAGACACGCAGAGGCTTGAAAGGTGAGATGAGGACTAAAATAATTAATTAAATAAATAAATAAAGGGATAAAGCAGCAACCTGCAAAAGAGAGATGCAGGGGGTGTCTGGAAGTCAATTAAAGAGGCCTGACGCTGATTCCAGACTATGCAGCTTTGGTACTCTGTGCACCAGTGCCGGCCGCGGGCTTCTGAGCAAATCTTTGAGCACCGGCAATTATTCTTCATCATATTAAGCACAGCTCACAGCCGTAGCAATAAGATCTTAACCAACATGCACCGACAGCTGAACGTTACTCACCAACTTGTACAAAATGTCATGTTACCTTGAAAGAACGAAAAAAGAGGGGAAGAGGCGTTTTCCTAGTTCTTGCAATGATTACATTCTGGGCCTGAGAGAGTGATGCAGGCAGTGCTTAGTAAAATAATAAGTGCTTGTGCCCAAAATTGTATTGCTCAGAAGATGCCGCAAGCCCTGCAGGAGACCATGATTCCAAATACCATGGCTGTGCAGCTTTATTCTATGAACAGACTCTCCCTGCCCTCAAACTCACTCCTGCACATTCTTTTTCGTCTCTGCTTTCTCCATTAATCACTGTTTTTCGGTCTATGCCTTCTTCCCTCTTTTTTTATTTCTCTCTCCTCTGCTCTGGATCACAGTCTGTTGGGGAAAAATAAGTTAATTAAGTTAAATAAGTTAAGGGAAAAATTAATTTGCGAAGGAACAAACTTAATGCCACCTCAAACTTCCCTCCTCCTCTTACCAGGGCTCATTTCTCCTCTCCTCCCCCCCGGCAACACCCAAAAACAAAGCTCACTGGTCCAACTTCAAACTATATGATGACTATTCCATCTTGAAAATTCTATCCTCCTTAACACCAAATTTCCACTTCAACGACCCTCTCCCCACCAACTGCTTGGCAGCGACCTCCCTACTCATCTTTCTTATTTGGACAACAATTATCAACGCTTCCCTTCTCCAAGGGTCCATACCTGACTCCCTGAAAACCGGGCAAGTCATCCCTATCCTAAAAAAAAACACTCTGAATCCAGCAATTCCAGACAGCTTTAGACAAATTTCTAATATTCCTCTTCTTGCAAAAGTGCTGGAGAAATGTGTGCAGCTACAACTAAGCCAACATATCGCTAATTTCAAATTGCTTGACGATTTCCAATCTCGGTTCAGGCCTGGGCACAGCACTGAAACTACTATTCATCACATCTTTGATAATGCCTTCCCAGCCCTTGACCAAGGCACAACCTGTCTCTTGATCCTTCTGGATCTTTCTTCGGCATTCGGCACAGTCAACCACGAGAACTTCTTGAACGCCTCGAACACAGGATGGGTCTAGGAGGTACTGTCATCAAATGGTTTGGTTCCTTCCTCCAGAACCCCACCCAGAGATTCTTAGTCAACAGTAACCCATTTGCTCCTTCTCCGATATCAATTGGTGTCCCTCAAGGCTCTACTTGTCCCCTACCCTCTTCAATCTCTACCTTGAACCTTTAGCTCAAATTCTTTGCATGGCCAACATCTCCTTCCACATGTACACCGATGATACTCGGATATATATCAAAATCTCTTCTCTTGAGGAGATTACCCATCAAAATGACACCCTGAAACTGACTGTTCAATGGCTCGCCAATACCCAGCTCAAACTGAATGCCCAAAAACAGAGCTCCTGCTCATCTCCTCCCCTAATAACTCCAAAGACATCCTGGAATGGATTAACTCGATCACTGCACTCAACTGCACACCGAACATAGTGGATTCTGCCAAATCTCTCGATATAACCTTGGACAGCAACCTGAATATGCGTGAACACATCAAATCGATGGCAAAAATGGCCAGGTTCCATCTGAGCTACTTGAGAAAACTAAAACCCTTCCTTGAAACTGCCGGCCTAAAAACTGCAGTTCAAGCGTTAGTTATCTCCCGAATTGCATACAGCTGCTCTACCCTATCTGGCCTGCCAAAGACTTCCACGGCCCCTCTAAAAGCTTGCCTCAACACAGCTGCTAGACTCTTATCCAGCTCAAAAGAAATTGACCACATTTCACCACATCTGAAGGCCTTGAACTGGCTTCAAAAAGGAAGCTTAAACTTCCTAATGAGCAAATTCCTCCAATAACTCTCTTTTGTCACGCATACCACCAGTTAGTATGGCTTTTGTTTCTGTGCATAATCTCCTGTACTGCTCAGCACTCTCTTTGTACCAATTCTCACTCCTTCAAATGTTCTGCAGGTTCTCTCTGCCTTTTGTTATCATTTGTCCCCTCATATACAATTGCCGGTTTTCCCTTTTTATCGCTGACATGTCGCTTGCTGATTTTGATACTGCACTGAATATTGTATATATCTGTGCTCTTGTCCTATTGTGTTCAATTCCCTAACCCCCATTTCTTGTATTTTGCCTATGCCTAACCTGTATGTAACGTGTTTATCCCTGTAACCCGCTCTGATACCCTAACGGGTCACGTTTGTGCTCTATAAAACCTCAAATAAATAAATAAGTGCCTGTACACAAAAATAAGTGCTGGTGGGCCCCCACCTGCTCAAATTAAGCCCTTGATGCAGGACTACTCTTGCTTCCTTTACTCTTTTTACCATTCGTTCCAAAACATGGCAGTCTCCTCACGTCTCTCTCATGCAGAAACATATCCTTGCAAAGACCTGACTCCAATCTCTGTTCCTCTGAGTCTCCTGAGTGTAGAGGTACCAAACAAGCATAGGTTTTCTACGGGTTCAGGTGTCCACAGGTGATAAACTGGGTGCATTCCATTTAGTATATCTGGAAAGCAACTGAAAGCAAAATGTCAGTATAGGGGACTGGTCTTGTGGTCGTATGTGTCACCCATGTGCTGTATGGAAACATACTACCACCATACCTTTCTAATATCTACACATCTTAAGGTTTCTATCATTGAATGCCAAACCTCCTTTGCCCTGAAACGCCAACCGGAGTATTAAAATAGAGGCAGAGGCTTATGGATTTTTCTTAGCCTAACAAAAATCTAAACAGCATCTCGCTTCTTGCTGTAGCACAGACATGAAAAGAGCAAGATGCTTATTGATTTTTTTCAAACTGCCTCTGGCTCCTTGCTGGTGCCCAGTCCTGTGCCATAGAAAGTAGCCAGATTGTGCTTGGATTTTTTCTTAGGGTAAGAAAAAAATTCAATGAAATTGATATTTTTACGTTGTGATCTCCCTAACAATCTAAGTACTCCAACTTCCCCATGTGTTTAGACGCACATATAGGAATACTTTGAACGCAGATACATTCTCCAGAAATTGTTCACATGACCCAATGTGTTTTTTTTGGTTGCCATTAATGCTGAACAGTAAATCAAATTGCCCAGTTTATAGAGCAACCTAAAACACCAACCCCTAAAACAACTTGAGAGCTCTCAAGCACGTTTTGTAGGATGTCAAGGGAGTTTCTTTCATCAGGTATTGTAAAAGAGGATCCCAGACCAATTAGAAGTCTTTATTGATATTCGATTGCATGGTTTGACTAAGATTGCATGTCAATTTTTCCATTGCCATAATATTCAAAAGTCTTGCACACCTGTGGGCAATATCTGGGGATTATTTTTTCTCCCAAAATGATGCCAATGTGGTTTTTGCTGCTCCCGGGTAATTCCATAAAATACTGTAGTCTTTCTTAGTTTGGTACTGCATGTCTTAGGAATGAGAAAAACTCCAGAAGGGGTAGCCGAGCACTATTCCAAAAAATTCCCTGCTCCAAAAGGGTTTACAATCACTCCAGCATTTCAGGCTGACTGGGGGGTCGGATTTGTTAAATTTAGCCAGATACAGGTACCAGTCAATCATAAGTTTATAATGAAGCTCGCTTCCCAACACATTTTGTGTTGGCTTCTCCAGATCTATTCCCATTCAGTCAGTAGTCTAACCGCCTATCAGGATATCCCATTTATACTTGTAAGGGGGGTTTTATCTAATGTTGCATCTATCCGACACTGGTATAGTGCAGAACTATTCCCCTCGCCCCAGTGACTTTGCGTGTATATTTCTCTATAGGAGTGAGTTCTCTAGTACTTCCTGTCTTGATAGAGAGTTGTGTACCCTGTGCCGGATCTGTGCATAATGTAATGTCTCCCTTTACTTCAGATGAACTCCTTTCTTCCAGCTTTTAAAGAATTTAAAGTTGTCTTTACTAAACATATCACTCACCTTACCAAAGTCGTCCTCCCGCCAGATGTCTAATGGGCCCAGCAACACAACAGGAGTAAAAGAAGAATGAAAGTGGATGAGAATATGGGGGGGGGATGTGGGGCTAGTCCCAGTTGTTTGTTGACCTCATCCCAGACAGTTAGGGTCATATTTTCAAGCCCCTTTCACCACCAGGGCATCACTTTTTATGACTGGGTGTCATTTTATTCTCTTCAGACATCGCACAGCCCCTTTTACCATTGCATATTCTTAAGTGTCTTGGAGAGGCCCTCTGTATGTGGCCCTGTGTCTATTATATCAAGTGTAGGGTTCTGAACCATGCTAAAATCCACCATCAAAAGAATGTCTCCCTTTGCAAATTCCACCAAGGTATCTAGTACCCTATATAGGAAGGCCTGACCGGTATTCAGGTCATATATCTTTCTTATCATGATATCCTGAATTTAATCACACAGCTGAATGACTCATATTGCACGATCACCAACGCTGAAGTAGTCTTGCTAAAGTTATAATTAGTTTTCAGGATCAAAATCCATTTCAATGCTGGTCCTGCAACAGGCAAATACTAACTTTTAAAATCTGGGAGCCACCATCTTCCCACTGGCAATGTTGCCAGGGGGTGAGAACTGGACATGCTTATCTGTTCCACAGTTGTGGGGGTCCATAATGCAGACATTGGCCACAGTGAGTATAAGAGAGATGTAGGGAGCTGGTGATAGCATGCTTGGACAATGGGTGTAGTAGAAAGGGATGGAAAATGCTTGACATCTGCCTTGTTTCCAATTCAAAATTGCGGCCTCAATAAAAGATGGTGGTCCTAGTCCAAGACGGTGTCTCCTATAGGGAAACAATGAAGGTTTTCTAATCCAATATCCCACTCCCCAATTTATAATCCAGGTTAGGTAAAGTGAATTTCCCAATTTTTCATTAAAAAAGACAATCTTGATTACAGTTGTCTCACAATCCTTGATGCTGCTATTGCTGGTTCTTCTGGACTTCTGGATTTACAAATCCTGTTATTCTGCTTCCCCAGGTACAAACTCCTTTTGTTTTGGGAACATTTTTCCTGCTATCACTTTATGAAATACAGTTGATATTACAAGTCTAACTAAGGCCCTGTTCTAGGACAAAAAATATGTATTTCATAGTGCCTGAACTATCCCTCACATATGGGCGTTTTCTGAGGTTAGGTGTTTAAACATCTATTCCTGTCTTGCACTCTGAGACGTACACCTTACTTCGGTATCATTTAGCCATTGTGTATCCCACTGATGTTATCTTTTTGAATATCCTGCTTGTCCCAGGTGCCCCTACCCAGGAAATGGTCACTACACCCAGATGTACTGACCTGCGAGTGCTAGCATGAGCTGCGACTTATATAGATCATGCCACTGTGACATCAGATGCTGTTCTTCAGCTGTCTATCTCCTGCCTGATCAGATACCCATCAGAAGTAGCACATAACCTCTGACAGCTAACCTGGTGTGAGTTACTTGACTAAACAGAAGAAAAAAAATCCAGATCTTAAAGTGCTAGGGAGAGTCTGGTATAAAAGCAAGCACTATGAATAGTGGACCATCTTCATTATATTTGTGTGGTCTACTAGCAAGATCTCAAGATTATGCCAAAGATGAAAATTATTTTTGATATTTTTAAGTAAAGTTTTAAAATGTATGGTATAGTGGCGCACACTGCTCTCCCAGCAACAAACAGGAATGAAACATAACAAGATCGCCAAGGGAGCAGTCTAGGCTAGGTCCTCCACGATGAAACCAGATACCACATAATAATAATAATAATAATAATAATAATAATAATAATAATAAAGCTTATAAAGCGCCTGGTTAGACTTAGAACAGTGTGTACCCGCGCTGTGATACAGACCAAGAAAGCCACCATAACTGTCCGAGAGAGAGCACAAAAGGGCCGGGAGAGAGTGGAACCTAAACTACTTGGGAAATAGGTGAGTCTTCAATTTCTGACGAAACCTCATCTCAGATGGTTCCATACGGAGCACGATCAGAAGTGCCTTCCACTGTTTACTAGCCAGGTATCTAAAAGAGTGACCGCCCATCCGTGCTCTATAAATACGCGAAACCCTGAAGAGCATACTACCTAGGGATCTCAGTAGCCGCATCGGGCGATACATGGTCAACAAATTTTGTAGATAGATAGGCCCCTTTCCCTGTGCGTTGCGCTGTGCCATGCACATCGTTTTGAACACAACACGACAGGGAGCCAATGCAAGGTGGCTAAAGCACGACTCCCAGATGACTTCCGGGGAAGATTCAGTGCCAACACAAAGAAGTGAATGCAATGGAGAATAAGATGTGGCGGAACAAGAGGACAAACGTGCTGGGAGCTTGACTTCCTGTATATTGCTTCAAGATTGACATGTCCCACTGGGCTTTCTGGAGACTGCTAGGTCTTATGGACTCCTTTGTAATTACGGTGTGTGCAGGGCCCATTGTAAGTGGATGAGAAGGTTCCCAACCTGAGCTAGGTGTTCTGGAACCCAGCACAACTTGCCTCCCTCCCCGAGATGGGTATTTTATTTTGTATGCTCCTGGTGAAATGGTGGCTGTAGGAAGGCGAGAGCGAGGGCGAAGTGGCGGCCTGGCTGAGAGAGAGTAACTTAATTACATCTCTACACTAGTTACTCCACGGTGTAGAGTAAGTAAGTCCTGGTTTTACATTAAAAGGGTTTTGTTGAGGTGTTACTCATGCATAGTATTGTGATCGCGAATGATTTTTAAACCTACAGACACTTGCTCTGGTGTCCTGGCAATCCTCTCCTTCCTACTCTCTCCCTCCTGTCTCCTTTCTCTCTCACCCCACTTCTCCCTGCTCTCTCCCTTCTCTCTTGGCACTCTCCCTCCTCCATCCCTCATCTCTCTCCTCTATCCCTACGCTCTCCCTCCTCTCTTCTTCCTCTCTCCCTCCTCTTTTCTTCCTCTCTCCTTTCTCCTTGCTTTCTCCCTCCTCTCTTCTTCCTCTCTTCCTCCTCTCTCCCTCCTCTTTTCTTCCTCTCTCCTTTCTCCATGCTTTCTTCCTCCTCTCTTCTTCCTCTCTCCCTCCTTCAGCGTAGCATAGACTGTTCCTACCTCTCTTTCATCAGGTGCGGATGAGTCATTCATAGCGCCAGTCTCGCCCTCTAGGCGCTAATACCTCTCACTCGACCGGTATAGGGCAGTTGACTCATCCATAGTGCCAAACTCCAACCCAGCCTTCCTATGGCTCCCGCTCTTTCAGCCTTCGACTTATGTGCAGTGCATTGGACATGCCCACTCCCGCGCTGCCTCACTCAGGAAAAGGCTCGATCGGCCTACTCATGTCTTTCGAGCCGGTCCATATGCTGTTTCCATGCTGTTTAAATTCGAAAACAGCATGAATACAGCACCAGGGTTGACTGGAGCAGGCAAAACTAGCGCTCCTTAGGAGACCGGTGAGGCTGTGACCAAAATCCCCCGCTCGCTAGTAGTGCGGAGATAGAAGAGGCCTCATGTGCGCATGTCGGGTTGGTCATAGAAAGGCATCCGCCCAACCTGACATGCGCACTAACACTGCAGTTGAGTGCAGACTCAGGCAACCTGTCTATAATAAATTAATAAATATGAGCATTGTTCAAGTGTCTGAAATTACTTTATTTCATACTCAACAAATATAGAAAAAAATGGTGAACCTGATACTCTTATTTCCACGCTCAGCTCGAAATATCTCTTGGATCCAAGGCCCACATGCATCATTGTTACATTTTGCACTTCCTAATTTGCGAAAAATAAGGAATCGCAAATTAAGAAGTGCAAAATGCTATGCATCATTGTTTTCGGTATTCATTTGGGATTCGGTAAAAATCGCAATTTTTACCGAATCCCAAATGAATACCGAATTCTTAAGTGCATTTTCGCAATTCCTATTGATTCCTATGGGCCAAAAGGCCCATAGGAGTCAATGGGAAGGCATCAGCAAATTGCGAGTGGCACTTTGAAAATTTCATGGGTGCAGGGGGGGGTCCAAAGGACCCCCCCATGCACCCCTGAAATGTATTTTTCGCATCATGTTTCACACACACATGTCCTAAGGACATGTGTGTGTGAAACATGAATGTAGAAAAAAAAACATTTGCAGCATTTTAAACACTTTTTCCAAATTTACCGAGTGGTTCAACCACTCGGTAAATTTGGCACCCTAATTGCGACTTTGCACTTGTGAAAGTAATGATGCATTGCTTTTAAGAAATCGCACATCTGCGACTTCTTAAAAGCACCCGCAATTTTAGAACTCGCAACAATGTTACGAATTCTAAAATTGCTTCATGCATCCCAAAAAGCACTTTTGCATTCGCAAACGGCCGATTTTAAGTAATCGCACCGTTTGCGACTACAAAAATGCTTGATGCATGTGGGCCCAAGTGTCTCTCCTCAGCATCTCAAGAGCAGGATCACAGCTACAGCCACTCCATCACCTTTTATTCAGTCCATAAAAAAATATTCTTTCTTAACTACTTGTCCTGTCGGAACTTCACAATAAGAATGCGAGTTCTACTTTTGTTTTCGGTTTGCGACAAGAAGCTTTTATTTTTAATTCAATTAATGATAAGAGCTTATGACCTAACACATTTTAATGATATCCCATCCGCCCCCATGAGCTGGAAACCGAGCAACGCCTCCAGATTGGGATGAAGGCATCCTACAGTCAAACCACTGCAACTATTTAGAATGCCCCAAGCGTTAAAACCCATCCTCTGATACAACCAAACAGCAAATGTAGCAGAATCTCCTAAAACAAAACTTGGCAAACTGACTACGCTGCTAAAAATGCAAGGCAGATGTCACACATGAATTAAACAAACGAAATGAGAAGAGAAGAAATGCAGCTACAACAACAACTAGCATCAGTGGAAGGTTAGAATAAACCTTTGCACAAGGCTGGTCCATGACTGAGCAATAGATTACTAATGAACTGTAATAAAAACATTTGAAAGGGAAGCGAGTTTGCCCAAATAGGAAGATGACATTTTGAGATTAACATGCGTGAATAATTAAAATTAAAAATGGAAAAAAACAGGACGCAGGACTTTCCTCCATTTTCTACACCTAAAAGCATAAACTACATCACAACTAAACATGGCAATGAGCTGTAACTTTTAAAACTTAAGCTGTAAACTTTGTGTGAATGAACACCTTGTGATAAAGTAAAAAAAATATGACTGTACATTTAGTTTATGCACCAATGTCTGAATTAAAATTATAAGCACTGCAAATATAAACTTAAAATGCTAAACATTTTTATGGATGAGAAAAAAAGTTAAACTCTTCTACTATTCTGTATATTGCCGCACCACTGACAGCAGGCTGAAGCACAAAGACGAAACTTCTAATGGTCAGCTCATGAGTCATCACTGGCTGCACTTTGAGGGCTGCTGTGGTGACGAGGCTCTCAAGATGTTTTTACCCATTTTGAAATAGCATGGCACATATGTCAAGTTAAACCTCCTATCGCCATCTGAGAACATATTGAGCGTATCCACAAGTACAAGTACAGCATCTATGGGGAGAGTCCGCTGGGGTTTTACTGTTCACAGGAATGTCATGAAGAAGTTTGTGGGAAAGTCGATAGGAGACTGACTAAGAACTTCAAAGGGTAAGATATCATGCAATAACAGATAAAGGAGAGAATGGAAAAAAACACGAATGCAAGGGGGCCAGATCAAAATGGTCATGGAAATGTCTTTGGAAATTGGCTACATCCACTGTCTAAACTTTTTTCATAAGAGTTAGATCGCAGCTTTACCACAGGCAGGAAAATCTACAAACTCGGAGGGCCAAATGTATCATAAGTAACTGGTTACTAAAAGTGGTTGTAAATTGTGCACTGACATGTTGCAACCAGACTTTAATTTTGTGATGTGACCTATGTACTATTAGGTCGCGTCGCTAAATCTACAGCTGCAGGGATCACACAACTAACTGTCTAATGAATATTTATTAGGCAGGGAGCAGTTTGTGTTCCCAAATAGGTAAGTCTTTTTTTTAAGCAGCCTGTGTTTCGTAAAGGAACAGTTGCTGCTTTAAAAGCCATAAAACGAAAATATTCCTGCTTAGGGAAATATCGGGGGGGGGGGGGGAGTGGCGTACACGCCCGATCCAGCCAGCCCAAATTCGAAATTAGGGTCAGATGCCACTGATAAATAGCAAACTGAACGGCAGTTAGTAAGGACCCCCCACCCTTTTCATGCCACTGCCTAATTGCGAGACTGTATGGGTTCCAAACACATTTTGAGAGTCAGAAGTGGATTTCTGACTCGCAAAATGGGGCCATTAGACTGTAAAAAAACATTTTGGGCCATATGTATCAAGGAACCAATTTGCGATTCTGTAATAGCGATTTTTAAGAAATCGCTATTTCAGAATCGCAAAATGGTATGTATCAAGAAAAACGCATTTTTTTAGCAATTTCTTGACATTCCTTAATTGCGAATTCGCAAATAGCGAATTCGCAACTAAGGAATACTTTCCCATTCATTTCTATGGGCCTGGAGGCCCATAGGAATGAATGGGAATTTTTTCTCAATTTGCGAATTCGCAATTTGCTAATCGCAAATTGAGAATAATTTCAAGGGTGCAGGGGTGTCCAAAGGACACCCTTTTGCACCCCTGAAATAAGCATAGGTGCACATGTGGTGCACATACACGCCCTAAGGGTATGTATGTGCGTCACATGGCATTTTGAAAAATGCAAAAATGTGCATTTTTCAAGAAATTCGCAACATACCACCAACTAGAAGTTGGTGGTAATTTGCGATTCCTTAAGGCCATTTAGCAAATTTTTTTGCCTTCTTACATTGCATTTGAGGAATCGCAAAATTTCTTATTCCTTAAATGCAATCGCAAAATAAGGAATCGCAAATTTTGCAATTCCTTATTTTGCATTGGATTTTCCTTCATACATATCATTTTGCGAATTCCCATTCGCAAAGGCTGAAATTCTGCGAATTTCGGCCTTTGCGAATGCGAATTTCAATGATACATATGGCCCTTTGTGTTCACAAACCCTGTGAGTTTAGGAATATCAGTTTTTTTCAAATTAAAAATGGTTTGGTACATCTGGTTCATAGTCTCTATGGTATTTGGGGCCTGATGTAAAAAAATATCCTATTCACAAATTGTACACCGAATTTTTGCACATGTAATAGTATTTTGCAAACCAAACTATATAATAATAAGTCGGTTCACAAAACACCAAATTGCAGGGGATGTCAGAATGACCTCCAAAATTATTATTTAGGCAGGTCACAATCTGCAATCATCATCAATTCTACTCTTTATTTACCTGCTACTCTCTGAGGTACCTACTACTGCTGTGTAATTCCCCATCCTCAATTTCAGTGCCAAACAACATTGAATGTTTTTTCCTCTTTCTTATTTCTAACACTTCACAAAACCTGGAATCATTTTAAGCCACAACTCCTAGTGTACCGTAGGATTACTGCAACTAAGCATACATGAATCTCTCAAACGCTCCTTGACATCATTCAAACTTACAAGCACATGCTAATTTCCTTTGTGTTATAACAATCATCGTCACTGTCCATCACATGAGGCAGTTTTCAAAAAGCAACATAATGTCTTTCTAAAACAACACTTTATTTGGGCAATTAATGTGTACCTGAAAATTCCAGACATAAGAAAATTTATATCTGAGATTTACTTATTCGCCACATAGTTTCACAAAGGAACTCACAAAAAAGTATCCTCCAAACCCTTTAAATATATTCCTCCTGAAGTTGACCAAAAGAGGAAGGTATTAGCCTCTGACCATAGTGCATCAGTCGCAGACTGACCAAAATGGAGAGACTAATGTGGAGTACACATAGAGCACTGCTGCATTTCAATGTCAAGACAACAACAAAGTGAGGCACCTTCAGTTCTGTAATGATAGAATGACATGAATGGAGAACTTCCTATTTTAGGCACATGGTGAGTGTGGCTTCCCACTGTTCTCCAGTGACAGTGTTGTGTGAAACATGAAGTTCCAACCGTACATACAAGTATGCGCTATAGTTATTTGCAATGGGGTTTGATCAGTCTGAGTTCTTCCGTGTACCAAGAGGCCTGGGATCTGGATCTTGTTGTATTGTTGTGTTTGAGAAAGGCAAGGGAGTCTGTAGAGGAAGTGATTGTTGAAATTCTCAATGGCTCTGAGGAGGCTGTTGTTGTGTTCAGGTTGGTGGGTGTTGAGAGCAGTGTTCCAGCTACGTTGGAGTTGGACGGGGATGCCGAAATTGATCCCACCAGGTAGGTCGCTTCCCCTTCGCACAGCACAGCCTGTGCCTCCCTGCCCCAGCTGCGCTGCTGAGGAGGTTCGAGGCCCTCCACCACCCGCAGGCTACCACCTGCGCCTCATCCCTGGTGGCCAGTGGTAGGCCGTAGGTAGGTGTGTTCATCCTCCACTTTATTGCTTTTATTGCATTGCCTGTATTTTCATTGTTGTGTCTGTGACTGCTGTTGTCTGTCTTCCCCCTCTGCCTGTACGGGGGTCCGTGCCCCTTTTTCCTCCCTCTCTTCCCTCGCTGTCCCCGTGCTCTCTCTGCCCGGTCTTTCCTACTGTACCCCTCGCTGCCCCCGTGTCTCTGCCCGGTTTTCCCTTCTGTTCCCCTCGCTGCCCCCGTGACTCTCTGCCCGTTCTGCCTTCTGTTCTTAGCTGCCCCTGTATTTCTGAATTCTGTATTCTGTATTTTGTCTCTGTGCCACTCATTTTTTTTCTGGTATTTCTGTGCCCGTTTTGCCTTCTGTGCCACTCGTTTTTCCCTCGTTTTTGTGCCCCTTTTGCCTTCTGTTCCACTCTTTTTTTGTGCCCGTCTGCCTTCTGTGTCACTTGTTTTTCCATCTTTTTTGCGCCCCTTTTGCCTTCTGTTCCACTCGTTTTTTGTGCCTTTCTGCCCTTTGTTCCACTTGTTTTTTGAGCCCTTCTGCCCTCTGTGCCACTCGTTTTCCCCTCGTTTTTGTGTCCCTTTTTCCCTCTGTTCCACTCGTTTTTTTGTGCCCCTTTTTCCCTCTGTTCCACTCGTTTTTTTTTCCCTTCTGCCTTCTGTGCCACTCGTTTTTCTCTTGTTTTTGTGCCCCTTTTGCCTTCTGGTCCACTCGTTTTTTGTGCCCTTCTGCAACTCTGTTCCACTCGTTTTTGTGCCCTTCTGCCCTCTGTGCCACTCATTTTCCCCTCATTTGTGTGCCACTTTTTCCCTCTGTTCCACTCGTTTTTGTGCCCTTCTGCCCTCTGTTCCACTCATTTTTTGTGCCCTTCTGCCCTCTGTGCCACTCGTTTGTCCCTCGTTTCTGTGCCCCTTTTGCCTTCTGTTCCACTTGTTTTTTGTGCCCTTTTGCCTTCTGTGCCACTCGTTTTTTCCTCGATTTTGTGCCCTTTTTCCTAAAGCAAGCCCGTCCGTGCCTGGACCGTGCCAGAACCCCTGGCCCCGCACCCGCCACGATGACCGCCGCCACTACGTCGCCAGCACTCTGCACGCTCTCAACTCCGGAAGGAGCCACACCTGCTTCAAGGCCACCCTAAAACGCACACACAGCCCCTTCACCTGCTGGAACTGCAGCTACACCAGCCTTAGAGCCGACGAACCACCCACCAAGAAAGACCCCAACCACCTCCGATGCATACTACTGAACACCCATTCCGCACCCAAGCTTGTCGTCGAGCTCTGGGACCTGCTCAACACAACATACCCGGATGTCCCCTTCCTGACAGAAACCTGGTTTAATGACTCCTCTGCACCGGACATCGCCATAGCCATCCCAGAATGCTACAAATCACCCGCAGAGACCGCACCAACGGAGTCGGAGGAGGAATCGCCATTGTCCACAAGAACAGCATCAGGGTCTCGACTAGCACCGACGATGTGCTCAGCACCACCGAACACATGCATTTCCAGATCCACACAGACCCTAACTCCACCCTCAGAGGCACCCTCGTCTACCGACCCCCCGGACCCTGCCCCCAGTTCAGCGACTCCATCGCTAACTTGATCAGCATGCACGCCCCGACCTCCACCGACTACATCCTCTTCGGAGACCTGAACTTTCACCTTGAGAACAACAACAACAACTCCACAACCCTGATCGATAACCTTGCCAACCACGGACTGAAGCAACTCATCACAACGCCCACCCACTCCACCGGCCACATGCTCGACCCCGTCTTCTCCTCAAGCCGCACGTCTCTGTCAACCACACCACCGAACTCCTCTGGACCGACCACTGCTGCATCCACTTCGCCTTCCTGAAATCCATCACACACCATCGCACCCAACAGATCCCCCGCTGCTACTGGAGCAAAATCACCGAAGACCTACTACACGCAAACCTCGCTCTCGGACCACCCACCGAACCATCCAACACTGACGACGCTGCCCACAGCCTCAGACCCTGGACTGAGGACTGCGCCAACACCCTCGCCCGCTGAAGAAACCCCCCCACAGAGACACCAGCAAGAGGGCCAGCTGGTTCACCCCAGAACTCCTAGCCTCCAAGCAAGCCTGCCGGGAACTAGAGAAGAAATGGCACAGTGAACAAACTCCGAACAGCCACGCAGCACACAAGGACACCATCTGCAACCACC
Source organism: Lissotriton vulgaris (assembly GCF_964263255.1). Lineage (NCBI taxonomy): Eukaryota > Metazoa > Chordata > Amphibia > Caudata > Salamandridae > Lissotriton > Lissotriton vulgaris. Next base: position 143,260 of record NW_028254497.1, read on the forward strand.
ACCACCTCATCAGGGCGGCCAAGAGGACCTCCTTCAAAGACTGCCTCAACAACATTGCACACAATACCAAGGAGCTCTTCAACATCGTGAAGGAACTCTCCAACCCCAGCTCCAAGACTAACGACATCCCGCTGTCGCAAGCCCTGTGAAACTCCCTCGCCACCTTCTTACACCGCAAGATAGAAGACATCCACGACAGCTTCAACACCCAGACAGCCCCAACAGACAGCAACACAACAGACCCTCCGCACACCATCGACCACGACCCCCTGCTAGCATGGGCCAGCATGAGCATCGATGACATAATCAAGACCATGCGCACAATCCACTCCGGCTCTCCGTCAGACACATTCCCGCACCACGTCTTCAACAGAGCAAGCAGCTCCATCGCACCCCACTTGCGCAACGTCATCAATCTCTCCCTCGAGACCACGACCTTCCCAGAGATCTGGAAACACGCCGAGATCAACGCCCTACTCAGAAAACCTAAGGCAGACCTCAAGAACTTCCGGCCCATCTCTCTGCTCCCCTTCCCGGCCAAGGTCATTGAGAAAACCGTCAACAGACAGCTAACCCGATACCTCGAAGAAAACAGAATCCTGGACCCTTCCCAGTCAGGGTTCCGCAGCAACCACAGCACAGAGACTGCCCTCACCGCCACCACCGACGACATCAGGACCCTGCTGGACAACGGCGAGACGGCAGCACTCATCCTCCTAGACCTCTCTGCCGCCTTCGACACCGTCTGCCACCACACACTATGCGCACGCCTACACACTGCAGGGATCTGAGACAAGGCTCTGGATTGGACCACCTACTTCCTTTCTGGCAGAACCCAGAGCGTCCACCTCCCCCATTCTATTCCAAAGCCTCCGAGATCATCTGCGGTGTACCCCAGGAATCCTCCCTCAGCCCGACGCTGTTCAACATTTACATGGCCCAGCTCGCACATGTAGCCCGACAGCACAACCTCAACATAATCTCCTACGCCAAGGACCCCATCACCGCCAAAGCCAACTTCCACGAAAGAATGAAGTCCGTCGCCGACTGGATGAAGACCAGCTGTCTGAAGCTGAACTTGGACAAGACGGAGGTCCTCATCCTCGGCTCCAACCCTTCAGCCTGGGACGACTCCTGGTGGCCGATGGCACTGGGGGCAGCCCGACACCCACCGACCATGCACGCAACCTGGGAATCATCCTTGACTCAACGCTCTCAATGACCAAGCAAGTCAACGGCATCTCTTCCTCCTGCTTCAACACCCTCCGCATGCTCCGCAAGATCTACAGATGGATCCCGACAGATACAAGAAAGACAGTCACCCAGGTCCTCGTCAGCAGCAGACTCGACTACAGAAACGCCCTCTACGCGGGAGCCCCAACCAAGCTCATCAAACGACTACAATGCATCCAAAACGCCTCAGCACGACTGATCCTCGACATACCACTCAAAGGCCACATCACCCCCCACCTGAGAAACCTGCACTGCGCTTTACAAATGATTGATTGATTGATTGATTGATTGATTGATTGATTGTCCGGGGAACTGGTGTGGGCTCATCGACTCGGATGTGGCTAAAGTTGGTGAAAACAGGGTCCAGGAGGTGTCCAACGACATCGGTAGGTCCTTTTAATCATTGGGTGAGACCCAGGCTTCAAAGGTCTTCAAGGAGTGCTCCTAAAATGGGGTTGGTGTGGTCTTCCAAGTTGAAGTTCAGGTATCCCAGTTGGATGTAAGTGCTAGCATTGATGGCGAACGATGAGACAAAATCCGTGATGGTGTTGGTGAAGTTGGTGCCCGTCCCGGTGGTCTGTAAATGAGAGTGCCGCCTAGGGTAAAGTTGGCTGCGACGTAAAGCTGGAATGACAGGTATTACATGTTGGAGGATGATGTGTCCATGGACATGGTGCAGCTGATGGAGTTTTTGTAGATGATGGTGATTCTGTCTCCGTGCTTGTGAAGTCCGTCTTCCCTGGCAATCTTGTAGCCAGGGAATGGCTGTGGCAGTCAGGTGCTGAAGCAGGGTTCAACCAGTTTCTGTGAGAAAAGTAGGTTAGGGGCATTGTCGTGGAACATGTCCCAGATCTCTGTGGCGTGTTTGGTGAGTGAGTGGGTGTTGAGGAGCATGCAAGTGTGGATTGTTGTGTGGGTGGTTGCAGGACTGTATGTGTCAGAGACTGGAGTACTGGGTACCGTTGGTACAGTGAGAGTTGGGTGTGGGTAAGTGCATAAAAACTTGCAGGAAATGCAGGAGAAGGCTCCCTCAGTGCTGTGTGGTGGGGCGAGGCTCCAGCATATGGAGCAGTGGCCAGAATTAAAGGTGCAGAGGGTCACAGCGTGGTAGCCACGGGTGGGTGGAGGACCAGGGTTGGAAGGGCGCACACGGGCTTGCCTTGAGCATGCCAGCCGTGCGCCTCTACTACGCAGCCATCCTGTGGAAGCCATTAACTTGGCCCTGGTGGGGAGGGGAAGATGTATAGGTAGAGGTGATAGGAAGGTACAAAAAAGGAGATGTGGCTTTATTATATATTTGATTTGAATGCTAAGGGGTTGAGAGCAGTTACAGTTTTAGTTTAAGGAGCAGGTGGCCCTTTAGAGTAAGTGTTTTTGGGGCTATAAGCATTCAGCACATGAGATGGAATGTAAAATGTCATTTACAAGCAGTAGCAGCAATACTGAAGGAGTTTTTGTTATGCTTTGCTGACTTATTAGTTCCAACTGTGCCTATCTAGATGGGTTTAGGACCTCTTTAGGACTTTATAACAGGAAGCAGTAATGGTGGAGATGGATTATTGCGGGAAGATAATCAATAACGGGAAGATAAAACTTTACTGACTAGGATGAAGAGGCCAAAAATGGACCAAGTAGGAGTCTGAAAAGAGTCTGTGGTGTTTGAATATACAAAAAGTGACTTCAAGTCAGAGTTCAGTTGTGTTCACTATAGTTCATAAAATTGAACTGAGAGGGGGGAAAGCACCTTTCAAGTCTTCAGCATCTGCTGCGTCAGCGCAATCTTGAAGAGCTTTTTAAGTGATATGGTCATTTGTGACTATGAAGCGGATTGGGAAAGATGTGTGCTGTCCACAAAAAAGAGGTCTACTATTATAAATCATGCATGGTATTAGAGGTTACTTTCTGAATTGCCCTAATGAAGACCGTTTTCCAATAAAATATATGGATCGAAACGTTGACATACTACCTTGCTGACTGTTATAAACTATAGTGAACAAAATTGAACTTTAACTTTCAGTCACGTTTTGTATATACAAACACTACCTAGTCCGCATTGTTGTTGATATATTTCTTTTGTATATAACACTAGTGCACTTTGCAATTCAATCTTGTCAATTATCACTTTTATTGTGCCGTTGGGGGCACCTACTATTTGGATTCTGTCTATATGATGTGTAAATGCATAAATTAAAAATCTTTTTAATTGTGGAAGTTTACACATTTTTTTCCTAGGAAGCTTAAGCTATAAGCCATATCCAACATAACCACTACTGATGTTTTTGATTATGTTCCCAGGAATACCAGATTGCCCCATACTATTAGTTCAGTTGCCTGGTGTTCCCTGCATGGTAAACACAGGTACATCTCACTGCCAATAATTTAAGCATGGGCGAATTTTGCGAATCTCGCGTTTGCGAATTTTGCGGATTTGCGAATTTGCAATCCGCAAAATCCGCGAATTCTTGCGAATTTGCGGATTTTTTTTTGTGTGTTCGCAAGAATTTCTGCCAGTTCGCGAGGGTTTCGTACCAGTTCGCAATTGCGAACTTACATTTCGGCGCGCAACGGTCGCAAATTATGTTGTTTCTACGTCTGGTTCATCATCACAGGTTCCCAGCACCCTCTATTTCTCCACTGCAACCCTCTGTTACATCAATGCCACCCTCTGGTTCATTATTACTGTAGATTATGGGGGGGAAAAGCAAGCACACCAGCCCTGCTTCAACTGAGATGAATTAATTTGGGGTTAGTTTATTAATGTGTCACTGTTTTAAAATTCCAGTCTGGCACCTGCTTCCTTATCTGTAATTTTGCTTTCTGTTGCAGTGCATTTTTTTTCCCCAGGACCTTTGTGGCCTACTTGTAGCTATTCTATGAGCCTGCTGTGAGGGTCAGAGCAGGGTCATACAATTGTTGCAACTAGCAACTGAATTCTGGAGGGGCCCCAGTCAGGAAGCACTACCGGGAATTGTTACTAATGATGTGTTTGAACTCTTGCCCCTGCCGAGTGCTTTCAGTTTTGAAAAACTCGTTTTTCTGCAATTTCGCTGGGTTCGCGGGGCGCGAACACGCGCGAGATCGGATTCGGAAGCCGCAAATTCGTGCGAATATGCAATTTGTTATTTTTGCGGCGTGTTAGTTGGCAAGGTTTTGTGCGTTTTTGCGAGCCGCTCGTAGCGCAAGGCGCGAAGTTACCCTTGCGGTCGTTCAAGGGCGCAGCCATCTTGTTTGCCTGACGTATTTCCGTTTCCGGGCGCGAAGTGTAATCTCGCAAAGTCCGCGGCTTGCCAGTACAGTTTTGCGCGTGTTCGCAAGGAAAATCTCGCGCGAACTTACCCGCGCGGTCGTGAACGGGCGTGGCCATCTTGTTTCTCATTCATTGCTATGGTTCTGGGCATGGTCTTTGTATCCTCTGTCAATCTCTGCCATCCTTTGCTTGTTTGAAGTTTTTTTTGATCTATTTTACTTATTATCTATCCCTCTATTTTTCTAGCCCTATATTTTTGTGTTTACTGCTACTTTTGGTTAATTTTAAACTACTTTTGTAAACTCTTTTCTTTTCTTCTCTTCCCTATTCTATTTTCTTTATTCCTTTCCGCCCAGACCATGGTGAAGGGAGCCGGGAAGCATCCCGAGAAGGGGAAGGGTCCCGCACCCCGTGTCCGGCTCCCGTGCGGGCGTTTGAGGGGGGACCTAGTGATGCCACAGGAGATCTTTAGCCCGGAGGAGGTGGGCCAACTCGTTTTTTATGTTCAGCGCCGCCTCCCCAGGACCATCATGGGAGGCGGCAAGATCAGTGCCGGGTACGGGGCCCGGGAGCGCCGGAAGCGGTGGGAGAAGGTGTGACAGGCCATTTACCACCACTCTCGGGTCTGGCGCACCTACAACCAGGCCACCCACCGCTGGACGGATGTCCTGACCCGTGAGCGAGATCTGCTCGACCTCCTGCTGTGTTATTATATTGCAAATTTTTGTTTTTTACCAAGAGCAATAATGCTGCTCATTACATTGTAGGTAAATTATATTTCAAAATCTTCTGTGCGTTTCAGGTACACTGCTCTCCTTCTTCTCAGTAGTGTTGCTACTATGCTTATTTGTTTTAGATTTTGTGTTCATTTCATTGGCCTGTGAAATTATGTATGAGTGTAGTTGAAAGAACTGCGTAATTTTACACACTAAGGTTCAGATTTTTAATTACCGGCGCATCCCTGCAAAGTAGCAGGGATGCGCCAGTAATTGAGCGTCACGCCACCATCACCCATGGTGCGCCGTATTTACAATGCGGCGCACCATGGGCCCAAAACGTCACCAAAGCGTTACGCATCTGTGCCGTAAAGGCGGCGCATTGCTGGAGTTGCGTCGCAACGATGGTGCAACTCCATCAATGCTCTGGGGTGCCCTATCTCCCCAATGCTGCGTCAAGCCGTACATCTGCTTCAAGCAGGCGCAGGGTTTGAGTCATGCATCATTGTCCTCAAAGTGACTGATTGAAATCTTGTAGATTTCCCTCAGCCACTTTTAGGATGCGTTCCTGCGCAGGAACGCCCTCCCTTGCGCCGGAACGCCCCCTATTGGCGCAGGGCTTTACAACGTGATACATCTCCCATATGCGTCACGTTGTTAATATACGCCGCACCATTGCGCCTCTTTTGTGCTGTCGCTGCGTCACAAAAGTCATGCAACAATGGAGCAAAAGAGCTGCAAGGGCCTTCTAAATCAGCCCCTACAGACTCAAGTCCAGTCCTTCCTTTGTACACATGGCGATAAGAATAGTGGTGGTGGATTATGTTATGTTAATTATGTTATGTTAATTTCGATTTATATAGCGCCAAATCACCGACAGGTCTCTTAGCGCTTGCTTTGGGAACCCGTCCTGCCTTTCCCTGCGAGATAACCCCTACTGGGCATCCCCAAGGTGAAGACCAGGCATCCCATCACGGTGGGCCGTAGTGGAGATTAAGCAAGCTATTGCCCAGAGTTGCAGAGTGTGAACCCATGATTCGAGTAGGCACCGAGGCGAGAATTATCGAGTCCGTGGACATTTTTGAGCTCAAGACCCTGCCGCGTCGGGAATTGAACCCTGGTCCCGGGTCTGACCTCTGCATCAGGGTCTGCCTCCTCTAACCAGTGAGCCACACAGCCACACAGTTTGAGTATTTTAATGACTGGTTAATGTAGTAGGAAACTTTAGTGTTGTCGCTGATCTTCAATCACGATGGACTTTGGCTGTCACTTTGCGTGCTGCGGACTGCTGCCTGCCAATCCTAGGCAAACCTTTTTAGTACTTTGTTTAGTGAGTTACATAGGGTAGTTTCCAATTCGACGGTCCGCAAATCAAGCAATACTAAAGTAATGACGTAGTTGACCACATGAGATTGGTCAATAATATATCCCGTGGAGTCGTTCCCTATTTGCTATTTCGCAAAAATATTTTGTTACTTTGTTAGTTCTTTTGAAATGTTTGATTTGGTTGAGAAATATCATCCATGTTTTCTGTTTTTCTTTCTTTCATGTTGTACATCAGCTTCCCCCAGGGGCAAGAGGAGGACACAGGAGGAGGAGGAGGAGGGTGCTGTTGACGATGCAGGCCAGGACCGGGCAGGCGAGGGCTCCTTTGCTGGCCCCAGTAAGCTTTAATTTTAATATAGAGTACTTATTTTTTCCTAGCGTTCCTCATTCGATTTTTTCTAAATCGTCTTTGATCTTCTTGTAGACAGGATCTAAATTCTTATCCTGCCTCGACTATGACTCCGTGTGGTATTACTAGATTATTCTTATTAGTCTGTCTGTGTAGCTAACTAAGATTGCACATTTGGCATTTCCATTGGACTCCCATTCTAGTCAGCAATAGCTCTATGCACTGAGTGCAGTCCTCTGGGATTGTCCATAATGTCTTTTCAAGTATTCTAAATGTTTATGCTTTGACCATTGCCAACAATAAAAAGGTGAATGACCACCACCAAGAAAGAATAAGATACTACTTTACTTTTGGTTTGGATAGGAGGACAATCCATTCTACTACTGTTGCAGGGACAAATCTGCACAAACAGAACTATGGACACTAAATAATGCATCGCTTAGCTTATCAATTATAATAGGTGCTGTAACTGTTAGACTTTCCACATACCTCAGTGATAACAGACTTTGTAGTTGAACCCCCAATCTCCTTACTGACTAGATAGTGTGGCAGAGTCATTTAGCTCCCAAAGTCACCGATGGCAGAGGCACGGACTCATGCTTGCAAAAATTCGAAAACCTTTAGCTCATCCACTCTAGTCTGGAGGACCAAAAACCACAGAGTCTATTTAAGTTTAAAAGCTTTGTTAAAAGTAAACACATTTATTAAATTCAAGTTTGTCATAAAAGTGAACGTGTAACTGAAAATGGAAAAGTGCTTAGTGCTGACGATTAATTGGACACATTTCTTGTGGTCGAGCCGAGCTCTCACCTGGTTTGAACTTGATCCTGCTCGTGTTCTTAGAAGTCAAGGTTCTGTCTGTTAGGAGAAAAAGTGGTGCGTGTTAAAAAGTAAAAAGCAAACATTCATCAGTTGCGCCAAAAAGTGCAGCAAGACAACAGCCTTCCCTGGAAAAAGGGACATTTTTACTCTAGAGTACACAGTCATAAATTATTAAATTGTACACTGTTTTTTTCACATTTCTTTCTTCCTCCTAGACCAAATATTATATAGTAGTGAGTGGTGTATTCTAACATTATTAAATGTACTTTGTAGGTGGAACATCTGGAGACGGGGCCAGCGCGGAGGTGGTGGTGGCATTGGACGAGGAGGACAACTCTGGGGAGGAGGCGGTGTAAGTGCCGGACAAGGACATGCCTGTGAGGGTTCACACGGTGGTGGCGGGCAGAGGTAAGCTATACATTCCTTAGTCATTGAGATTGAAGACTGCAGAGTGTGCTTTCTGCACGGGTGTATTATAAAAAAAGCAGGTAGTAGCCTCCTCTAAATGTACTTCGACTTAGCTGTGAAGTTTTTGGCGAGAAGAATTCCAATCAGATCTGAGGTGAACTTGATGGATGGGATGAACGAAAAGCGAAAGAAGGGTGTAAGTAAGTGTGGAAGCACGAGAAATGTAATGATGACTGGCAAAGAAGAATGATATGTGTTTGCTTGGTCCCCGAGGTGGCTGGGAAGGTAAGAAAATGGTATGGTGCATGGCTGGGTGAATGATGAAGCAAGGATGGGTGGAAGGAGAACAGCCTGGGTGGGTGAGACAGAAACTGTATGTGTGCAATATACTTTGAATGGATGGATGCCTGGATCATTCATGGTACTATCTGACTCTTAGATAGCATATGTGTATCTAGAGAGAGTAGACGGTCACTGGATGAACTAAGTGTTACTTTGAAGAGCATGTAACACCGCACCCGCACGTCCGTTCCAGTGTAGGAAAGGCAAGGAAAAGAAGTTGTAACGTTGTCCAAATACTACCATGAATAGTAGCAGTAGTTTGTATTGCAACTGCAAGCACAGCATAAATCCAGTTATTACGGTGGACACTCCCTACCTCTCTTAATACCTTTAGTTTAGTAGTAGTACGTCATTCATGTGTGGGGGTATCACTGTTTACTCAATAATAAGCAAAGCACCTAAAGTCATCCCATATGTCATCAAATACATCCCATGTGAAGTGATAGATAATCAGATAATTTAGCTTCTTCATTTTCCTTTTCTAATACTCATTTGCACTGTAGGGTGAAAGCTAAATTAATTAAGTAGTAGCCCTTTTAACAGAGCATTCTCAGTGCCACCCGTAATAGAAAAGTAAGAGCTTCACCACCTGCATGTACTGGACCGGTACAGTAACGCAAGTCTGTCTCACTCACCATGGTGTGCGTCTGTTTTTCTCGGGTGCAAGTTCACTGCGCTGGCATTATGCCGGCTTGCATAAGATAACGTACCAATTTTCCTAAACAAGAGAGAAGAAGAAGAAGAAGAGTGGTGTACTGTCATAGTCGACTGTAATGGAAGTCCATAGTGCTCGTAGAATTTGTTCCTGAAACTCCCACTAATGTTAGAGCAAGGATGAAGAAGTCGGAGGTTACATAGATACTGTCCTCAATAGTTATGTACTGCGCTTTCAATTTGCTACTTGTACTGTGACAACTTTCTGCTCAATCATTTTGTGTTAATCTTAAGGAGCATTGGTTACAGACTATGTCTTTCTTTTTTCATGTAGTTGCTCCTTCCAAATCCAAGACACCATCAAGGAGGAAGGAGCTGGCTCGAATGGCCCGGCAACGGAGGCTGGATGCCACTGTCGCTGAATATCGGCGGCTAGTGGCCCTGGAGGAGGAGGAGACGCAGTCTGGTACAACAACAACGTCCACTGGGACAGCTGCATCCTCCTCCGTGCGGGCTGCCATCCAGCGCAGTGCTCCAGCGGTACGGAGCCGGGCTACCAAAGCCAAACGCCACCGCCCAGCAGCAAAGAAAGCAGCTGCCCCTCACAGGATTTGCAAGGCACACCGGCGCCGCTTATCCCTCAGACTGTCCTACCTGGAGCAGGAGGTCCATAACTATAAGAACGTGGTGGAGGGCCTCTGCTTCGAACTTGCCACCCTCCGCAAGGAGCATGATGCCCTGGCTGATAATTCCAACAGCACCCTGCCATAGTGTCCCTTGCCCCTTTTTTAGAGACTTTTGGGGGGTGGGAATTGGGAGTTGGGATTTTTGGGGACTTTTGAAGGACAATCGTTGGGGTTAGGGAGGGTCTTGTGGGAGATTCTTTTGTTAGGGCTATAAAAATATACTTTTTGAAACTTTATCTGACCATACCTGTTTTTTACTGCTTTTGAGTCTGGTGGGTGGGGGTTTAACAGTAAGTTTGTTTTCCTGAATAGTCCTAGGACTTTAGTAGTACTACCGTCAATCCAATCTCTCGTCTCTCCTAATACTCCATTATACTACCTCCAACCAAACGCCTATCTTACCTGTAATTTCTGTTTGCAAGTAGGGCTAGGCCCAGGGCTGGCTCCACGGGAAACAGCAAATAAGGTTGCCAATCCTGGGCGGATAAAATTTCCTCATAGCGGTGGTACTAGTGGTGTGACACAGTGGCAGTTGCATGCCTATGAAGAAAAAGAAAATGAAATCTGGTTTGTCCTCCTGAGCAATACAACGGTACAATAGAGAATATAGCAGGTGACAGAAGTACACTAGAACAGTGCCACATTGTAGCCTAACAAATGTTAAAGTATAACTAATTCGGTTGAAGTTCTTTGACAATAGCCATGGGTCTTTGTCAATCAGAGTAAGAATATATCCTCGGATTTCTTCACCAGCCTGTTGCTATCACCTTATCCTCCCCAGCAAGTGTGTGGATTTATTGCTGTAATTTAGTCACACATCAATGAAAACCACACAGCCCGGGGGAAGAGGGTTAGGGTTTGAAAAATGGATGGGTACGGGGGTTTTTGGGAAAGGTTTTGGGAGACAAGAAAAAATAGCACAGCATGGACAAACAATTGTGAACATAAACAAATCTTTGGGTACAAACCTATCCATCAATCTTTGAAAGTGCATGCACTACTGGATGCATGTCAGTGAAAAGTAAGTAGTACTTTCGACAACTGTGGAAGAAAGAATGCGACAGTACAGGGCGTGTGTGGAATTATTGATAACTATATTCAACATAAGGTCTCTGTTGCCAGATACCTGAGAGCCTTGCTGGTCACTATAAATCCATTCACAACACTCAATGGGGTTGGTCTGGAAGGTATAGTAGATAGAAAAGGAGAAATTGCTCTTTTTCTAGGTGTCCCCTCACTCACCAGGGTTGCCCCTTGGTGACATGCTTCATCATTGGGGCCATCCCAGTTCTCTACGGGCTGGGGCGTGCTGCGACTTGCGAATTACGTAGGAGCACTTACAAATGACTATGTGTGGTGCAGATGTGATAGTGGAGTGGACTAAGTGATGTGTTAAGGGATCAATTTAGAAGCAGAGAGAGATCCAAGAAATGCAGTCACAGTCAGAGAAAAAGGCAAGGGATACTGTATCTATGTTGTTGTAGTTGTCCTGTTGGAAGTGGTAAGTAAGTTGCCTGCAGAACAAAAATCCTCTTATTAGCGGCACTCCTCCATTGCAGCCGACGCTTCGTCCATCGATGTTGGTCACCAGAAGACACCCTGTAAAAAAAGCACAGCATAGACAAACAATTGAACATAAACAATTCTTTGGGTACAAACCTATCCATCAATCTTTGAAAGTGCATGCACTACTGCATGCATGTCAGTGAAAAGTAAGTAGTACTTTCGACAACTGTGGAAGAAAGAATGCGACAGTACAGGGCGTGTGTGGAATTATTGATAACTATATTCAACATAAGGTCTCTGTAGCCAGATACCTGAGAGCCTTGCTGGTCACTATAAATCCATTCACAACAACACTCAATGGGGTTGGTCTGGAAGGTATAGTAGATAGAAAAGGAGAAATTGCTTTTTTTCTAGGTGTCCCCTCACTCACCAGGGTTGCCCCTTGGTGACATGCTTCATCATTGGGGCCATCCCAGTCCTCTATGGGCTGGGGCGTGCTGCGACTTGCGAATTACGTAGGAGCACTTACAAATGACTATGTGTGGTGCAGATGTGATAGTGGAGTGGACTAAGTGATGTGTTAAGGAATCAATTTAGAAGCAGAGAGAGATCCAAGAAATGCAGTCACAGTCAGAGAAAAAGGCAAGGGATACTGTATCTATGTTGTTGTAGTTGTCCTGTTGGAAGTGGTAAGTAAGTTGCCTGCAGAAAAAAAATCCTCTTATTAGCGGCACTCCTCCATTGCAGCCGACGCTTCGTCCATCGATGTTGGTCACCAGAAGACACCCTGTCCACTGCCTGCCTGATGCTGAATTGTGGCTCGCTAATGTGAAGCCTGACTCCATCCTTTTTTCCCCATTGCAGAGACTGAAACCCGGCCTGTAATTATTCAACGAAAAACAAGAAGTGATATAATATTACAACACCACTGATAAATAAATATAAGGTATGTAGGCTGTGGAGTGCAAAAAGTCACACTTTGATTTTCCTAGTAGACAGTACAATATTTTTGAAAGTGCGTACTCTGTCTGAGTCACCTTTTGAAGGATAAATAAGTAGGGGCAAATTAATGTAGCGGATCTTTCCCCTCAAGCTAGGTGTACTGTAAACTGTGTTTTAGAACAAAATTAGATCTTCCCAGCAGTGCTCCCACCCAGACCCTTACTAAAGCCAGTCGCAAAAATGTAGAAGACCCCCAATCAAATCTCAAAAAACGAGGCCTAGCAGAAAACTGGTGACAAAACTTACTTTGAAAGTAAAAGTAGGCCGAAGTACCCCCTTACTAATTACCCCTTACCCACCGTGGATTGCATTCAAACCACTTGCGAGCAACCAAGCAAAAGTATCCATAGCCAGCATCGCTCCAAGACTCGAAAACCCCCCACCCAAACACATGCAATAGAAATACTGCTAACCCTAACGAACCCTAAGTTAAGAATAGTGGCAAAGGCTTTCTTTAACTATGCCAAATCCCCCCTTTCCCACCATGGATTTTCTTCAAATGACTTGCAACCAAAATTACACATTCTCACGAGTGCTCTAAGACCCCAGAACTCAGTTGCAAAAATCTAGAACACCCCAAAACACATGCAATCCTGCTGCTAGGGCTAACCCTAACCAACCCTAAGTTACAAAAAGTGCCAAAAGGCTTTTCCGTGAGGATTTTGTCCCAACCACTTCTAGCTGGTATTAGACCTTCCCAGGAATGCCCCAAGACCCGCCAACCCACCCGCCAAGAAGCATAACACCCCCAAACAGGCCAAAAGCAAAATCTCATACTTGCAATATTTCTCGGCCTTCGGTCCAAACGTGCTGCGTAGCTAGGCCATAAGTCGGGGTTGCCACCACGGATTTCCTGAAAAGCAAATGCAATCAAGATTAGAGTGTCCCAGCAGTGCTCCCAGACCACGAAACTCACCCACAAACAGACGGAACCCCCCTAAAAGCACCTCAAAGGCAAGCAAGTCATCAAAAACACAAAAAAATTTCCGCCTGGGATTTGGTCCAAACCACTTTTATCCGGTATTAGAGCTTCCCAGCAATGGCCCCAGAGCCGTCAACCCAGGAGAAAACGAGTAGAAGACCCCCAAACAGCCAAAGAGCAAAAGTACAAAAATGGGGACTTTGTCAGTTTTTCCCAAATTTCCCAAATCACTCCGCGCGCGCTCTGCAGCTAGGCCCTAACTCCCCTCTGCCACCATGGATTTGCTTCAAACCTCTTGCAAAGTAAAGTATATATAGCCAGCAGTGCATCCAGACCCCGAAACCCACCCACAAACACCAGGAAGCCCCCCAAACAGGCCCCCGAAAACGCTACATTGAGCAAAATGTCAGAAATAGCCGAAAAAAAATCGGCCTGGATTTTGTCCCAACCACTTATAGCCAGTATTAGACCTTCCCAGGAATGCCCCAAGACCCGCCAACCCACCCGCCAAGAAGCATAACACCCCCAAACAGGCCAAAAGCAAAATCTCATACTTGCAATATTTCTCGGCCTTCGTTCCGAACGCGCTGCGTAGCTAGGCCATAAGTTGGGGTTGTCACCACGGATTTCCTGAAAAGCAAATGCAATCAAGATTAGAGTGTCCCAGCAGTGCTCCCAGACCACGAAACTCACCCACAAACAGACGGAACCCCCCCTAAAAGCACCTCAAAGGCAAGCAAGTCATCAAAAACACAAAAAAATTCCGCCTGGGATTTGGTCCAAACCACTTTTATCCGGTATTAGAGCTTCCCAGCAATGGCCCCAGAGCCGTCAACCCAGGAGAAAACGAGTAGAAGACCCCCAAACAGCCAAAGAGCAAAAGTACAAAAATGGGGACTTTGTCAGTCTTTCCCAAATTTCCCAAATCACTCCGCGCGCGCTCTGCAGCTAGGCCCTAACTCCCCTCTGCCACCATGGATTTGCTTCAAACCTCTTGCCAAGTAAAGTATATATAGCCAGCAGTGCGCCCAGACCCCGAAACCCACCCACAAACACCAGGAAGCCCCCCAAACAGGCCCCCGAAAACGCTACATTGAGCAAAATGTCAGAAATAGCCAAAAAGAAATCGGCCTGGATTTTGTCCCAACCACTTCTAGCAGGTATTAGACCTTCCCAGGAATGCCCCAAGAACCCGCCAACCCACCCGCCAAGAAGCATAACACCCCCAAACAGGCCAAAAGCAAAATCTCATACTTGCAATATTTCTCGGCCTTCGGTCCAAACGCGCTGCGTAGCTAGGCCATAAGTCGGGGTTGCCACCATGGATTGCCTGAAAAGCAAATGCAATCAAGATTAGAGTGTCCCAGCAGTGCTCCCAGACCACGAAACTCACCCACAAACAGTCGGAACCCCCCCTAAAAGCACCTCAAAGGCAAGCAAGTCATCAAAAACACAAAAAAGTTTCCGCCTGGGATTTGGTCCAAACCACTTTTATCCGGTATTAGAGCTTCCCAGCAATGGCCCCAGAGCCGTCAACCCAGGAGAAAACGAGTAGAAGACCCCCAAACAGCCAAAGAGCAAAAGTACAAAAATGGGGACTTTGTCAGTTTTTCCCAAATTTCCCAAATCACTCCGCGCGCGCTCTGCAGCTAGGCCCTAACTCCCCTCTGCCACCATGGATTTGCTTCAAACCTCTTGCAAAGTAAAGTATATATAGCCAGCAGTGCGCCCAGACCCCGAAACCCACCCACAAACACCAGGAAGCCCCCCAAACAGGCCCCCGAAAACGCTACATTGAGCAAAATGTCAGAAATAGCCAAAAAAAAATCGGCCTGGATTTTGTCCCAACCACTTATAGCCGGTATTAGACCTTCCCAGGAATGCCCCAAGACCCGCCAACCCACCCGCCAAAAAGCATAACACCCCCAAACAGGCCAAAAGCAAAATCTCATACTTGCAATATTTCTCGGCCTTCGGTCCAAACGCGCTGCGTAGCTAGGCCATAAGTCGGGGTTGCCACCACGGATTTCCTGAAAAGCAAATGCAATCAAGATTAGAGTATCCCAGCAGTGCTCCCAGACCACGAAACTCACCCACAAACAGACGGAACCCCCCCTAAAAGCACCTCAAAGGCAAGCAAATCATCAAAAACACAAAAAAAATTCCGCCTGGGATTTGGTCCAAACCACTATTATCCGGTATTAGAGCTTCCCAGCAACGGCCCCAGAGCCATCAACCCAGGAGAAAAGGAGTAGAAGACCCCCAAACAGCCAAAGAGCAAAAGTACAAAAATGGGGACTTTGTCAGTTTTTCCCAAATTTCCCAAATCACTCCGCGCGCGCTCTGCAGCTAGGCCCTAACTCCCCTCTGCCACCATGGATTTGCTTCAAACCTCTTGCAAAGTAAAGTATATATAGCCAGCAGTGCGCCCAGACCCCGAAACCCACCCACATACACCAGGAAGCCCCCAAACAGGCCCCCGAAAACGCTACATTGAGCAAAATGTCAGAAATAGCCACAAAAAATCGGCCTGGATTTTGTCCCAAACACTTATAGCCGGTATTAGACCTTCCCAGGAATGCCCCAAGACCCGCCAACCCACCCGCCAAGAAGCATAACACCCCCAAACAGGCCAAAAGCAAAATCTCATACTTGCAATATTTCTCGGCCTTCGGTCCAAACGCGCTGCGTAGCTAGGCCATAAGTCGGGGTTGCCACCACGGATTTCCTGAAAAGCAAATGCAATCAAGATTAGAGTGTCCCAGCAGTGCTCCCAGACCACGAAACTCACCCACAAACAGACGGAACCCCCCCTAAAAGCACCTCAAAGGCAAGCAAGTCATCAAAAACACAAAAAAATTTCCGCCTGGGATTTGGTCCAAACCACTTTTATCCGGTATTAGAGCTTCCCAGCAATGGCCCCAGAGCCGTCAACCCAGGAGAAAACGAGTAGAAGACCCCCAAACAGCCAAAGAGCAAAAGTACAAAAATGGGGACTTTGTCAGTTTTTCCCAAATTTCCCAAATCACTCCGCGCGCGCTCTGCAGCTAGGCCCTAACTCCCCTCTGCCACCATGGATTTGCTTCAAACCTCTTGCAAAGTAAAGTATATATAGCCAACAGTGCGCCCAGACCCCGAAACCCACCCACAAACACCAGGAAGCCCCCCAAACAGGCCCCCGAAAACGCTACATTGAGCAAAATGTCAGAAATAGCCCAAAAAAAATCGGCCTGGATTTTGTCCCAACCACTTATAGCCGGTATTAGACCTTCCCAGGAATGCCCCAAGACCCGCCAACCCACCCGCCAAGAAGCATAACACCCCCAAACAGGCCAAAAGCAAAATCTCATACTTGCAATATTTCTCGGCCTTCGGTCCAAACGCGCTGCGTAGCTAGGCCATAAGTCGTGGTTGCCACCACGGATTTCCTGAAAAGCAAATGCAATCAAGATTAGAGTGTCCCAGCAGTGCTCCCAGACCACGAAACTCACCCACAAACAGACGGAACCCCCCCTAAAAGCACCTCAAAGGCAAGCAAGTCATTAAAAACACAAAGAAAATTCCGCCTGGGATTTGGTCCAAACCACTTTTATCCGGTATTAGAGCTTCCCAGCAATGGCCCCAGAGCCGTCAACCCAGGAGAAAACGAGTAGAAGACCCCCAAACAGCCAAAGAGCAAAAGTACAAAAATGGGGACTTTGTCAGTTTTTCCCAAATTTCCCAAATCACTCCGCGCGCGCTCTGCAGCTAGGCCCTAACTCCCCTCTGCCACCATGGATTTGCTTCAAACCTCTTGCAAAGTAAAGTATATATAGCCAGCAGTGCGCCCAGACCCCGAAACCCACCCACAAACACCAGGAAGCCCCCCAAACAGGCCCCCGAAAACGCTACATTGAGCAAAATGTCAGAAATAGCCAAAAAAAATCGGCCTGGATTTTGTCCCAACCACTTATAGCCGGTATTAGACCTTCCCAGGAATGCCCCAAGACCCGCCAACCCACCCGCCAAGAAGCATAACACCCCCAAACAGGCCAAAAGCAAAATCTCATACTTGCAATATTTCTCGGCCTTCGGTCCAAACGCGCTGCGTAGCTAGGCCATAAGTCGGGGTTGCCACCACGGATTTCCTGAAAAGCAAATGCAATCAAGATTAGAGTGTCCCAGCAGTGCTCCCAGACCACGAAACTCACCCACAAACAGACGGAACCCCCCCTAAAAGCACCTCAAAGGCAAGCAAGTCATCAAAAACACAAAAAAATTTCCGCCTGGGATTTGGTCCAAACCACTTTTATCCGGTATTAGAGCTTCCCAGCAATGGCCCCAGAGCCGTCAACCCAGGAGAAAACGAGTAGAAGACCCCCAAACAGCCAAAGAGCAAAAGTACAAAAATGGGGACTTTGTCAGTTTTTCCCAAATTTCCCAAATCACTCCGCGCGCGCTCTGCAGCTAGGCCCTAACTCCCCTCTGCCACCATGGATTTGCTTCAAACATCTTGCAAAGTAAAGTATATATAGCCAGCAGTGCGCCCAGACCCCGAAACCCACCCACAAACACCAGGAAGCCCCCCAAACAGGCCCCCGAAAACGCTACATTGAGCAAAATGTCAGAAATAGCCAAAAAAAATCGGCCTGGATTTTGTCCCAACCACTTATAGCCGGTATTAGACCTTCCCAGGAATGCCCCAAGACCCGCCAACCCACCCGCCAAGAAGCATAACACCCCCAAACAGGCCAAAAGCAACATCTCATACTTGCAATATTTCTCGGCCTTCGGTCCAAACGCGCTGCGTAGCTAGGCCATAAGTCGGGGTTGCCACCACGGATTTCCTGAAAAGCAAATGCAATCAAGATTAGAGTGTCCCAGCAGTGCTCCCAGACCACGAAACTCACCCACAAACAGACGGAACCCCCCTAAAAGCACCTCAAAGGCAAGCAAGTCATCAAAAACACACACAAAATTCCGCCTGGGATTTGGTCCAAACCACTTTTATCCGGTATTAGAGCTTCCCAGCAATGGCCCCAGAGCCATCAACCCAGGAGAAAACGAGTAGAAGACCCCCAAACAGCCAAAGAGCAAAATTACAAAAATGGGGACTTAGTCAGTTTTTCCCAAATTTCCCAAATCACTCCGCGCGCGCTCTGCAGCTAGGCCCTAACTCCCCTCTGCCACCATGGATTTGCTTCAAACCTCTTGCAAAGTAAAGTATATATAGCCAGCAGTGCGCCCAGACCCCGAAACCCACCCACAAACACCAGGAAGCCCCCCAAACAGGCCCCCGAAAACACTACATTGAGCAAAATGTCAGAAATAGCCCAAAAAAAATCGGCCTGGATTTTGTCCCAACCACTTATAGCCGGTATTAGACCTTCCCAGGAATGCCCCAAGACCCGCCAACCCACCCGCCAAGAAGCATAACACCCCCAAACAGGCCAAAAGCAATATCTCATACTTGCAATATTTCTCGGCCTTCGGTCCAAACGCGCTGCGTAGCTAGGCCATAAGTCGGGGTTGCCACCACGGATTTCCTGAAAAGCAAATGCAATCAAGATTAGAGTGTCCCAGCAGTGCTCCCAGACCACGAAACTCACCCACAAACAGACGGAACCCCCCCTAAAAGCACCTCAAAGGCAAGCAAGTCATCAAAAACACAAAAAATTTTCCGCCTGGGATTTGGTCCAAACCACTTTTATCCGGTATTAGAGCTTCCCAGCAATGGCCCCAGAGCCGTCAACCCAGGAGAAAACGAGTAGAAGACCCCCAAACAGCCAAAGAGCAAAAGTACAAAAATGGGGACTTTGTCAGTTTTTCCCAAATTTCCCAAATCACTCCGCGCGCACTCTGCAGCTAGGCCCTAACTCCCCTCTGCCACCATGGATTTGCTTCAAACCTCTTGCAAAGTAAAGTATATATAGCCAGCAGTGCGCCCAGACCCCGAAACCCACCCACAAACACCAGGAAGCCCCCCAAACAGGCCCCCGAAAACGCTACATTGAGCAAAATGTCAGAAATAGCCAAAAAAAAATCGGCCTGGATTTTGTCCCAACCACTTATAGCCGGTATTAGACCTTCCCAGGAATGCCCCAAGACCCGCCAACCCACCCGCCAAGAAGCATAACACCCCCAAACAGGCCAAAAGCAAAATCTCATACTTGCAATATTTCTCGGCCTTCGGTCCAAACGCGCTGCGTAGCTAGGCCATAAGTCGGGGTTGCCACCACGGATTTCCTGAAAAGCAAATGCAATCAAGATTAGAGTGTCCCAGCAGTGCTCCCAGACCACGAAACTCACCCACAAACAGACCCCCCTAAAAGCACCTCAAAGGCAAGCAAGTCATCATAAACACAAAAAAAATTCCGCCTGGGATTTGGTCCAAACCACTTTTATCCGGTATTAGAGCTTCCCAGCAATGGCCCCAGAGCCGTCAACCCAGGAGAAAATGAGTAGAAGACCCCCAAACAGCCAAAGAGCAAAAGTACAAAAATGGGGACTTAGTCAGTTTTTCCCAAATTTCCCAAATCACTCCGCGCGCGCTCTGCAGCTAGGCCCTAACTCCCCTCTGCCACCATGGATTTGCTTCAAACCTCTTGCAAAGTAAAGTATATATAGCCAGCAGTGCGCCCAGACCCCGAAACCCACCCACAAACACCAGGAAGCCCCCCAAACAGGCCCCCGAAAATGCTACATTGAGCAAAATGTCAGAAATAGCCAAAGAAATCGGCCTGGATTTTGTCCCAACCACTTATAGCCGGTATTAGACCTTCCCAGGAATGCCCCATGACCCGCCAACCCACCCGCCAAGAAGCATAACACCCCCAAACAGGCCAAAAGCAAAATCTCATACTTGCAATATTTCTCGGCCTTCGGTCCAAACGCGCTGCGTAGCTAGGCCATAAGTCGGGGTTGCCACCACGGATTTCCTGAAAAGCAAATGCAATCAAGATTAGAGTGTCCCAGCAGTGCTCCCAGACCACGAAACTCACCCACAAACAGACGGAACCCCCCCTAAAAGCACCTCAAAGGCAAGCAAGTCATCAAAAACACAAAAAAATTTCCGCCTGGGATTTGGTCCAAACCACTTTTATCCGGTATTAGAGCTTCCCAGCAATGGCCCCAGAGCCGTCAACCCAGGAGAAAACGGGTAGAAGACCCCCAAACAGCCAAAGAGCAAAAGTACAAAAATGGGGACTTTGTCAGTTTTTCCCAAATTTCCCAAATCACTCCGCGCGCGCTCTGCAGCTAGGCCCTAACTCCCCTCTGCCACCATGGATTTGCTTCAAACCTCTTGCAAAGTAAAGTATATATAGCCAGCAGTGCGCCCAGACCCCGAAACCCACCCACAAACACCAGGAAGCCCCCCAAACAGGCCCCCGAAAACGCTACATTGAGCAAAATGTCAGAAATAGCCAAAAAAAATCGGCCTGGATTTTGTCCCAACCACTTATAGCCGGTATTAGACCTTCCCAGGAATGCCCCAAGACCCGCCAACCCACCCGCCAAGAAGCATAACACCCCCAAACAGGCCAAAAGCAAAATCTCATACTTGCAATATTTCTCGGCCTTCGGTCCAAACGCGCTGCGTAGCTAGGCCATAAGTCGGGGTTGCCACCACGGATTTCCTGAAAAGCAAATGCAATCAAGATTAGAGTGTCCCAGCAGTGCTCCCAGACCACGAAACTCACCCACAAACAGACGGAACCCCCCCTAAAAGCACCTCAAAGGCAAGCAAGTCATCAAAAACACAAAAAATTTTCCGCCTGGGATTTGGTCCAAACCACTTTTATCCGGTATTAGAGCGTCCCAGCAATGGCCCCAGAGCCGTCAACCCAGGAGAAAATGAGTAGAAGACCCCCAAACAGCCAAAGAGCAAAAGTACAAAAATGGGGACTTTGTCAGTTTTTCCCAAATTTCCCAAATCACTCCGCGCGCGCTCTGCAGCTAGGCCCTAACTCCCCTCTGCCACCATGGATTTGCTTCAAACCTCTTGCAAAGTAAAGTATATATAGCCAGCAGTGCGCCCAGACCCCAAAACCCACCCACAAACACCAGGAAGCCCCCCAAACAGGCCCCCGAAAACGCTACATTGAGCAAAATGTCAGAAATAGCCAAAAAAAAATCGGCCTGGATTTTGTCCCAACCACTTATAGCCGGTATTAGACCTTCCCAGGAATTCCCCAAGACCCGCCAACCCACCCGCCAAGAAGCATAACACCCCCAAACAGGCCAAAAGCAAAATCTCATACTTGCAATATTTCTCGGCCTTCGGTCCAAACGCGCTGCGTAGCTAGGCCATAAGTCGGGGTTGCCACCACGGATTTCCTGAAAAGCAAATGCAATCAAGATTAGAGTGTCCCAGCAGTGCTCCCAGACCACGAAACTCACCCACAAACAGACAGAACCCCCCCTAAAAGCACCTCAAAGGCAAGCAAGTCATCAAAAACACAAAAATAATTCCGCCTGGGATTTGGTCCAAACCACTTTTATCCGGTATTAGAGCTTCCCAGCAATGGCCCCAGAGCCGTCAACCCAGGAGAAAATGAGTAGAAGACCCCCAAACAGCCAAAGAGCAAAAGTACAAAAATGGGGACTTAGTCAGTTTTTCCCAAATTTCCCAAATCACTCCCCGCGTGCTCTGCAGCTAGGCCCTAACTCCCCTCTGCCACCATGGATTTGCTTCAAACCTCTTGCAAAGTAAAGTATATATAGCCAGCAGTGCGCCCAGACCCCGAAACCCACCCACAAACACCAGGAAGCCCCCCAAACAGGCCCCCAAAAACGCTACATTGAGCAAAATGTCAGAAATAGCCAAAAAAAATCGGCCTGGATTTTGTCCCAACCACTTATAGCCGGTATTAGACCTTCCCAGGAATGCCCCAAGACCCGCCAACCCACCCGCCAAGAAGCATAACACCCCCAAACAGGCCAAAAGCAAAATCTCATACTTGCAATATTTCTCGGCCTTCGGTCCAAACGCGCTGCGTAGCTAGGCCATAAGTCGGGGTTGCCACCACGGATTTCCTGAAAAGCAAATGCAATCAAGATTAGAGTGTCCCAGCAGTGCTCCCAGACCACGAAACTCACCCACAAACAGACGGAACCCCCCCTAAAAGCACCTCAAAGGCAAGCAAGTCATCAAAAACACAAAAAATTTTCCGCCTGGGATTTGGTCCAAACCACTTTTATCCGGTATTAGAGCTTCCCAGCAATGGCCCCAGAGCCGTCAACCCAGGAGAAAACGAGTAGAAGACCCCCAAACAGCCAAAGAGCAAAAGTACAAAAATGGGGACTTTGTCAGTTTTTCCCAAATTTCCCAAATCACTCCGCGCGCGCTCTGCAGCTAGGCCCTAACTCCCCTCTGCCACCATGGATTTGCTTCAAACATCTTGCAAAGTAAAGTATATATAGCCAGCAGTGCGCCCAGACCCCGAAACCCACCCACAAACACCAGGAAGCCCCCCAAACAGGCCCCCGAAAACGCTACATTGAGCAAAATGTCAGAAATAGCCAAAAAAAATCGGCCTGGATTTTGTCCCAACCACTTATAGCCGGTATTAGACCTTCCCAGGAATGCCCCAAGACCCGCCAACCCACCCGCCAAGAAGCATAACACCCCCAAACAGGCCAAAAGCAACATCTCATACTTGCAATATTTCTCGGCCTTCGGTCCAAACGCGCTGCGTAGCTAGGCCATAAGTCGGGGTTGCCACCACGGATTTCCTGAAAAGCAAATGCAATCAAGATTAGAGTGTCCCAGCAGTGCTCCCAGACCACGAAACTCACCCACAAACAGACGGAACCCCCCTAAAAGCACCTCAAAGGCAAGCAAGTCATCAAAAACACACACAAAATTCCGCCTGGGATTTGGTCCAAACCACTTTTATCCGGTATTAGAGCTTCCCAGCAATGGCCCCAGAGCCATCAACCCAGGAGAAAACGAGTAGAAGACCCCCAAACAGCCAAAGAGCAAAATTACAAAAATGGGGACTTAGTCAGTTTTTCCCAAATTTCCCAAATCACTCCGCGCGCGCTCTGCAGCTAGGCCCTAACTCCCCTCTGCCACCATGGATTTGCTTCAAACCTCTTGCAAAGTAAAGTATATATAGCCAGCAGTGCGCCCAGACCCCGAAACCCACCCACAAACACCAGGAAGCCCCCCAAACAGGCCCCCGAAAACACTACATTGAGCAAAATGTCAGAAATAGCCCAAAAAAAATCGGCCTGGATTTTGTCCCAACCACTTATAGCCGGTATTAGACCTTCCCAGGAATGCCCCAAGACCCGCCAACCCACCCGCCAAGAAGCATAACACCCCCAAACAGGCCAAAAGCAATATCTCATACTTGCAATATTTCTCGGCCTTCGGTCCAAACGCGCTGCGTAGCTAGGCCATAAGTCGGGGTTGCCACCACGGATTTCCTGAAAAGCAAATGCAATCAAGATTAGAGTGTCCCAGCAGTGCTCCCAGACCACGAAACTCACCCACAAACAGACGGAACCCCCCCTAAAAGCACCTCAAAGGCAAGCAAGTCATCAAAAACACAAAAAATTTTCCGCCTGGGATTTGGTCCAAACCACTTTTATCCGGTATTAGAGCTTCCCAGCAATGGCCCCAGAGCCGTCAACCCAGGAGAAAACGAGTAGAAGACCCCCAAACAGCCAAAGAGCAAAAGTACAAAAATGGGGACTTTGTCAGTTTTTCCCAAATTTCCCAAATCACTCCGCGCGCACTCTGCAGCTAGGCCCTAACTCCCCTCTGCCACCATGGATTTGCTTCAAACCTCTTGCAAAGTAAAGTATATATAGCCAGCAGTGCGCCCAGACCCCGAAACCCACCCACAAACACCAGGAAGCCCCCCAAACAGGCCCCCGAAAACGCTACATTGAGCAAAATGTCAGAAATAGCCAAAAAAAAATCGGCCTGGATTTTGTCCCAACCACTTATAGCCGGTATTAGACCTTCCCAGGAATGCCCCAAGACCCGCCAACCCACCCGCCAAGAAGCATAACACCCCCAAACAGGCCAAAAGCAAAATCTCATACTTGCAATATTTCTCGGCCTTCGGTCCAAACGCGCTGCGTAGCTAGGCCATAAGTCGGGGTTGCCACCACGGATTTCCTGAAAAGCAAATGCAATCAAGATTAGAGTGTCCCAGCAGTGCTCCCAGACCACGAAACTCACCCACAAACAGACCCCCCTAAAAGCACCTCAAAGGCAAGCAAGTCATCATAAACACAAAAAAAATTCCGCCTGGGATTTGGTCCAAACCACTTTTATCCGGTATTAGAGCTTCCCAGCAATGGCCCCAGAGCCGTCAACCCAGGAGAAAATGAGTAGAAGACCCCCAAACAGCCAAAGAGCAAAAGTACAAAAATGGGGACTTAGTCAGTTTTTCCCAAATTTCCCAAATCACTCCGCGCGCGCTCTGCAGCTAGGCCCTAACTCCCCTCTGCCACCATGGATTTGCTTCAAACCTCTTGCAAAGTAAAGTATATATAGCCAGCAGTGCGCCCAGACCCCGAAACCCACCCACAAACACCAGGAAGCCCCCCAAACAGGCCCCCGAAAATGCTACATTGAGCAAAATGTCAGAAATAGCCAAAGAAATCGGCCTGGATTTTGTCCCAACCACTTATAGCCGGTATTAGACCTTCCCAGGAATGCCCCATGACCCGCCAACCCACCCGCCAAGAAGCATAACACCCCCAAACAGGCCAAAAGCAAAATCTCATACTTGCAATATTTCTCGGCCTTCGGTCCAAACGCGCTGCGTAGCTAGGCCATAAGTCGGGGTTGCCACCACGGATTTCCTGAAAAGCAAATGCAATCAAGATTAGAGTGTCCCAGCAGTGCTCCCAGACCACGAAACTCACCCACAAACAGACGGAACCCCCCCTAAAAGCACCTCAAAGGCAAGCAAGTCATCAAAAACACAAAAAAATTTCCGCCTGGGATTTGGTCCAAACCACTTTTATCCGGTATTAGAGCTTCCCAGCAATGGCCCCAGAGCCGTCAACCCAGGAGAAAACGGGTAGAAGACCCCCAAACAGCCAAAGAGCAAAAGTACAAAAATGGGGACTTTGTCAGTTTTTCCCAAATTTCCCAAATCACTCCGCGCGCGCTCTGCAGCTAGGCCCTAACTCCCCTCTGCCACCATGGATTTGCTTCAAACCTCTTGCAAAGTAAAGTATATATAGCCAGCAGTGCGCCCAGACCCCGAAACCCACCCACAAACACCAGGAAGCCCCCCAAACAGGCCCCCGAAAACGCTACATTGAGCAAAATGTCAGAAATAGCCAAAAAAAATCGGCCTGGATTTTGTCCCAACCACTTATAGCCGGTATTAGACCTTCCCAGGAATGCCCCAAGACCCGCCAACCCACCCGCCAAGAAGCATAACACCCCCAAACAGGCCAAAAGCAAAATCTCATACTTGCAATATTTCTCGGCCTTCGGTCCAAACGCGCTGCGTAGCTAGGCCATAAGTCGGGGTTGCCACCACGGATTTCCTGAAAAGCAAATGCAATCAAGATTAGAGTGTCCCAGCAGTGCTCCCAGACCACGAAACTCACCCACAAACAGACGGAACCCCCCCTAAAAGCACCTCAAAGGCAAGCAAGTCATCAAAAACACAAAAAATTTTCCGCCTGGGATTTGGTCCAAACCACTTTTATCCGGTATTAGAGCGTCCCAGCAATGGCCCCAGAGCCGTCAACCCAGGAGAAAATGAGTAGAAGACCCCCAAACAGCCAAAGAGCAAAAGTACAAAAATGGGGACTTTGTCAGTTTTTCCCAAATTTCCCAAATCACTCCGCGCGCGCTCTGCAGCTAGGCCCTAACTCCCCTCTGCCACCATGGATTTGCTTCAAACCTCTTGCAAAGTAAAGTATATATAGCCAGCAGTGCGCCCAGACCCCAAAACCCACCCACAAACACCAGGAAGCCCCCCAAACAGGCCCCCGAAAACGCTACATTGAGCAAAATGTCAGAAATAGCCAAAAAAAAATCGGCCTGGATTTTGTCCCAACCACTTATAGCCGGTATTAGACCTTCCCAGGAATTCCCCAAGACCCGCCAACCCACCCGCCAAGAAGCATAACACCCCCAAACAGGCCAAAAGCAAAATCTCATACTTGCAATATTTCTCGGCCTTCGGTCCAAACGCGCTGCGTAGCTAGGCCATAAGTCGGGGTTGCCACCACGGATTTCCTGAAAAGCAAATGCAATCAAGATTAGAGTGTCCCAGCAGTGCTCCCAGACCACGAAACTCACCCACAAACAGACAGAACCCCCCCTAAAAGCACCTCAAAGGCAAGCAAGTCATCAAAAACACAAAAATAATTCCGCCTGGGATTTGGTCCAAACCACTTTTATCCGGTATTAGAGCTTCCCAGCAATGGCCCCAGAGCCGTCAACCCAGGAGAAAATGAGTAGAAGACCCCCAAACAGCCAAAGAGCAAAAGTACAAAAATGGGGACTTAGTCAGTTTTTCCCAAATTTCCCAAATCACTCCCCGCGTGCTCTGCAGCTAGGCCCTAACTCCCCTCTGCCACCATGGATTTGCTTCAAACCTCTTGCAAAGTAAAGTATATATAGCCAGCAGTGCGCCCAGACCCCGAAACCCACCCACAAACACCAGGAAGCCCCCCAAACAGGCCCCCAAAAACGCTACATTGAGCAAAATGTCAGAAATAGCCAAAAAAAATCGGCCTGGATTTTGTCCCAACCACTTATAGCCGGTATTAGACCTTCCCAGGAATGCCCCAAGACCCGCCAACCCACCCGCCAAGAAGCATAACACCCCCAAACAGGCCAAAAGCAAAATCTCATACTTGCAATATTTCTCGGCCTTCGGTCCAAACGCGCTGCGTAGCTAGGCCATAAGTCGGGGTTGCCACCACGGATTTCCTGAAAAGCAAATGCAATCAAGATTAGAGTGTCCCAGCAGTGCTCCCAGACCACGAAACTCACCCACAAACAGACGGAACCCCCCCTAAAAGCACCTCAAAGGCAAGCAAGTCATCAAAAACACAAAAAATTTTCCGCCTGGGATTTGGTCCAAACCACTTTTATCCGGTATTAGAGCTTCCCAGCAATGGCCCCAGAGCCGTCAACCCAGGAGAAAACGAGTAGAAGACCCCCAAACAGCCAAAGAGCAAAAGTACAAAAATGGGGACTTTGTCAGTTTTTCCCAAATTTCCCAAATCACTCCGCGCGCGCTCTGCAGCTAGGCCCTAACTCCCCTCTGCCACCATGTATTTGCTTCAAACCTCTTGCAAAGTAAAGTATATATAGCCAGCAGTGCGCCCAGACCCCGAAACCCACCCACAAACACCAGGAAGCCCCCCAAACAGGCCCCCGAAAACGCTACATTGAGCAAAATGTCAGAAATAGCCAAAAAGAAATCGGCCTGGATTTTGTCCCAACCACTTCTAACCGGTATTAGACCTTCCCAGGAATGCCCCAAGACCCGCCAACCCACCCGCCAAGAAGCATAACACCCCCAAACAGGCCAAAAGCAAAATCTCATACTTGCAATATTTCTCGGCCTTCGGTCCAAACGCGCTGCGTAGCTAGGCCATAAGTCGGGGTTGCCGCCACGGATTTCCTGAAAAGCAAATGCAATCAAGATTAGAGTGTCCCAGCAGTGCTCCCAGACCACAAAACTCACCCACAAACAGACGGAACCCCCCTAAAAGCACCTCAAAGGCAAGCAAGTCATCAAAAACACAAAAAAGTTTCCGCCTGGGATTTGGTCCAAACCACTTTTATCCGGTATTAGAGCTTCCCAGCAATGGCCCCAGAGCCATCAACCCAGGAGAAAACGAGTAGAAGACCCCCAAACAGCCAAAGAGCAAAAGTACAAAAATGGGGACTTTGTCAGTTTTTCCCAAATTTCCCAAATCACTCCGCACGCGCTCTGCAGCTAGGCCCTAACTCCCCTCTGCCACCATGGATTTGCTTCAAACCTCTTGCAAAGTAAAGTATATATAGCCAGCAGTGCGCCCAGACCCTGAAACCCACCCACAAACACCAGGAAGCCCCCCAAACAGGCCCCCGAAAACGCTACATTGAGCAAAATGTCAGAAATAGCCAAAAAAAAATCGGCCTGGATTTTGTCCCAACCACTTATAGCCGGTATTAGACCTTCCCAGGAATGCCCCAAGACCCGCCAACCCACCCGCCAAGAAGCATAACACCCCCAAACAGGTCAAAAGCAAAATCTCATACTTGCAATATTTCTCGGCCTTCGGTCCAAACGCGCTGCGTAGCTAGGCCATAAGTTGGGGTTGCCACCACGGATTTCCTGAAAAGCAAATGCAATCAAGATTAGAGTGTCCCAGCAGTGCTCCCAGACCACGAAACTCACCCACAAACAGACGGAACCCCCCCTAAAAGCACCTCAAAGGCAAGCAAGTCATCAAAAACACAAAAAAAATTCCGCCTGGGATTTGGTCCAAACCACTTTTATCCGGTATTAGAGCTTCCCAGCAATGGCCCCAGAGCCGTCAACCCAGGAGAAAACGAGTAGAAGACCCCCAAACAGCCAAAGAGCAAAAGTACAAAAATGGGGACTCTGTCAGTTTTTCCCAAATTTCCCAAATCACTCCCCGCGCGCTCTGCAGCTAGGCCCTAACTCCCCTCTGCCACCATGGATTTGCTTCAAACCTCTTGCAAAGTAAAGTATATATAACCAGCAGTGCGCCCAGACCCCGAAACCCACCCACAAACACCAGGAAGCCCCCCAAACAGGCCCCCGAAAACGCTACATTGAGCAAAATGTCAGAAATAGCCAAAAAAAAATCGGCCTGGATTTTGTCCCAACCACTTATAGCCGGTATTAGACCTTCCCAGGAATGCCCCAAGACCCGCCAACCCACCCACCAAGAAGCATAACACCCCCAAACAGGCCAAAAGCAAAATCTCATTTTTGCAATATTTCTCGGCCTTCGGTCCAAAGGCGCTGCGTAGCTAGGCCATAAGTCGGGGTTGCCACCACAGATTTCCTGAAAAGCAAATGCAATCAAGATTAGAGTGTCCCAGCAGTGCTCCCAGACCCCGAAACTCACCCACAAACACCAGGAAGCCCCCCAAACAGGCCCCCGAAAACGCTACATTGAGCAAAATATCAGAAATAGCCAAAAACAATTCGGCCTGGATTTTGTCCCAACCACTTCTAGCCGGTATTAGACCTTCCCAGGAATGCCCCAAGACCCGCCAACCCACCCGCCAAGAAGCATAACACCCCCAAACAGGCCAAAAGCAAAATCTCATACTTGCAATATTTCTCGGCCTTCGGTCCAAACGCGCTGCGTAGCTAGGCCATAAGTCGGGGTTGCCACCACGGATTTTCTGAAAAGCAAATGCAATCAAGATTAGAGTGTCCCAGCAGTGCTCCCAGACCCCGAAACTCACCCACAAACACCAGGAAGCCCCCCAAACAGGCCCCCGAAAACGCTACATTGAGCAAAATGTCAGAAATAGCAAAAAAAAATTCGGCCTTGATTTTGTCCCAACCACTTCTAGCCGGTATTAGACCTTCCCAGGAATGCCCCAAGACCCGCCAACCCACCTGCCAAGAAGCATAACACCCCCAAACAGGCCAAAAGCAAAATCTCATACTTGCAATATTTCTCGGCCTTCGGTCCAAACGCGCTGCGTAGCTAGGCCATAAGTCGGGGTTGCCACCACGGATTTCCTGAAAAGCAAATGCAATCAAGATTAGAGTGCCCCAGCAGTGCTCCCAGACCCCGAAACTCACCCACAAACACCAGGAAGCTCCCCTAAGAGCACCTCAAAGGCAAGCAAGTCATCAAAAACACAAAAAAAATTCCGCCTGGGATTTGGTCCAAACCACTTTTATCCGGTATTAGAGCTTCCCAGCAATGGCCCCAGAGCCGTCAACCCAGGAGAAAACGAGTAGAAGACCCCCAAACAGCCAAAGAGCAAAAGTACAAAAATGGGGACTTTGTCAGTTTTTCCCAAATTTCCCAAATCACTCCCCGCGCGCTCTGCAGCTAGGCCCTAACTCCCCTCTGCCACCATGGATTTGCTTCAAACCTCTTGCAAAGTAAAGTATATATAACCAGCAGTGCGCCCAGACCCCGAAACCCACCCACAAACACCAGGAAGCCCCCCAAACAGGCCCCCGAAAACGCTACATTGAGCAAAATGTCAGAAATAGCCAAAAAAAAATCGGCCTGGATTTTGTCCCAACCACTTATAGCCGGTATTAGACCTTCCCAGGAATGCCCCAAGACCCGCCAACCCACCCACCAAGAAGCATAACACCCCCAAACAGGCCAAAAGCAAAATCTCATTTTTGCAATATTTCTCGGCCTTCGGTCCAAAGGCGCTGCGTAGCTAGGCCATAAGTCGGGGTTGCCACCACAGATTTCCTGAAAAGCAAATGCAATCAAGATTAGAGTGTCCCAGCAGTGCTCCCAGACCCCGAAACTCACCCACAAACACCAGGAAGCCCCCCAAACAGGCCCCCGAAAACGCTACATTGAGCAAAATATCAGAAATAGCCAAAAACAATTCGGCCTGGATTTTGTCCCAACCACTTCTAGCCGGTATTAGACCTTCCCAGGAATGCCCCAAGACCCGCCAACCCACCCGCCAAGAAGCATAACACCCCCAAACAGGCCAAAAGCAAAATCTCATACTTGCAATATTTCTCGGCCTTCGGTCCAAACGCGCTGCGTAGCTAGGCCATAAGTCGGGGTTGCCACCACGGATTTTCTGAAAAGCAAATGCAATCAAGATTAGAGTGTCCCAGCAGTGCTCCCAGACCCCGAAACTCACCCACAAACACCAGGAAGCCCCCCAAACAGGCCCCCGAAAACGCTACATTGAGCAAAATGTCAGAAATAGCAATAAAAAATTCGGCCTTGATTTTGTCCCAACCACTTCTAGCCGGTATTAGACCTTCCCAGGAATGCCCCAAGACCCGCCAACCCACCCGCCAAGAAGCATAACACCCCCAAACAGGCCAAAAGCAAAATCTCATACTTGCAATATTTCTCGGCCTTCGGTCCAAACGCGCTGCGTAGCTAGGCCATAAGTCGGGGTTGCCACCACGGATTTCCTGAAAAGCAAATGCAATCAAGATTAGAGTGCCCCAGCAGTGCTCCCAGACCCCGAAACTCACCCACAAACACCAGGAAGCTCCCCTAAGAGCACCTCAAAGGCAAGCAAGTCACTAAAAACACTAAAAAATATGCGCCTCGGATTTGGTCCGGTATTAGAGCTTCCCAACAATGGTCCCAGAGCCGTCAACTCACCTGCAAAGAGGTAGAACAACACCTCCACAAGTGCTGAGTCTTTCTTCATTGGGCGTAAACCAGCCCTCTGGTTTGATGGAAATAGGAGTCTGAAGGAGGAGGATAGAGGAGCATGTTCTTCTGAACTTGTGAACCTGAGGAATGCAGACTGCGGCAACTTCAAATCAATGAGCAAACCAGTGAAGACAGTTCTGCTGATGGGCTTGTTTTTGTGATTATCTGATTAAAGTTTGAAATATATTAACTGTGCACAACAAAGAAAGACAGACACACAGGAATAAAAGTGAATAAGGACGAAAAAGAAAGTTATTAATTCGTTGTCTCATTTTCAGGGCTCAGTATCACGGTCCAGGAATGAGAATAAGGCTTCGTCATCATACTCTGCGAATTCAGGCAGGGTGAGCTCAGTGTCACCTGACAGAGTAGAAATTCCCTCATCTATGTTGCTGGCCACCTCGTCTTCACCCGGCGCGATTTCTCGTACTCTGAAATCTGGTGGTATGAGGTGCTGATTCATCTTGATCATTGTTAACCTCTCCACATTTTTGGGCGAGAGGCGGCTCCGTTTGGGAGTTACAATGCCACCAGCAGCACTGAAAACACGTTCAGAAGACACGCTTGCGAGTGGGCAAGACAAGTAGTTTAAAGCCAGGTTGGTGAGCTGTGGCCACAATTCTTTTTTCCCATGCCAATACGCCAATGGGTCAGAATTAACATAGACCTCTGTTGAGTCATTCAGATAGTCCTTCACCATCGACTCAAGGTCCTCATCCAAGGTTCCTCCACTTTGCTTAGCTCTTGCTGTGCCTCTGACCTTTTGAGAACCAAACCCACGCAGAGCTAGCCAATCCTCTTCAGCCTCCAATGTTTCTGTTGTGTCTGGTGCAGATGATCCGGTTGCCGGTGTCTTTAACGGCTGAGAGGTCACTTGTGCCACAGCCACAGGTGCAGAAGTGGATTGTTTTGACTGGGGATGGCCTGCTGATGTACTGCCATTTCCTTCAATTTTCAGCCGTTCTCTTTCAAACCTCTTGGCTGACAAGGCTAGCCAATGTTTGTACTTTGGAACATGTTCATCATCAAAAGGAAAGAATGCTTGGCCTGCCAGCGCATTTTTGTAGCGTGGATCCAGAATAGTAGCACAAATGTAATGCTCTTCTGAGTGGATCGTTTTAAGACGTTCATCACCTTGTAGGAGCTCTAATAATTTCTCAGCCAGAACAAAAGAGTCTTGGTTTTTTACATCTTTTTCAAACACAGAACACACCTCCTTCAGTTGGTCCTCCAGCATGTACAACAATGGGATAGCTTTTCCCAAATTACAGTCCTCCTGTCAAGAATTCCTGTCATGCGAGGGGAGGAAAACGGTAACCAGCGAAAACGGACTACATCTCCCAGGATGCTTAGCGGTTGAGAGGTTATGTAAACAGGAGAGCTGTTACATAACTCAAGGAGAACACGCCCTTATGTAAACAGGAGAGCTGTTACATAACTCAAGGAAAACACGCCCTTATGTAAACAGGAGAGCTGTTACATAACTCAAGGAAAACACGCCCTTATGTAAACAGGAGAGCTGTTACATAACTCAAGGAAAACACGCCCTATAAAGGGAGGAACCGGGAGGTACAACGCTGTCGGATATTGTGTTTACACCGACGTACCTGCTTCGTGAAGAGCAGTGTTCCGGAGTGGTGCTCCAGTAAGGCAAGAACGGAGGTAGGTCGAGTCGTTACTCCCTGGGCCGTGTCTTGCCCCATCGTCACCTGTGAAGGACCCGGAAGCTCTACCGGTCAACCATTGAGCTTCGCTTTTTGACTCGGCTGAGTCAAAGCGCAGTGGCGCTTTTGCTGGTTGGAGTCGTAACTCCCAGCCCGACCAGAGATACAGGGACTGCCAGCTGTAACGCACACCAGGAGGTGTTTGCCGCGTTACAGACTCGGAAGTCCACAGGATCGATCGAGCGGCTGCTCTCGGTTCAGTCTTCTTGCTTTTGATTGGGGTATCGGTGACGCATCACCAGGAGGTGACTCCGCGTCCCGGTGCAGTCTGAGGAAGAGGTTGAGCGGCTGCTCCCTTCAGGTAGAGACCCCGGCTGGGTGTTTCCCTGACTCCTCGATTCTCCCCAACACTCTTCGTGCCCCTCACAGCCTACCGATTGGCATTGTCGGCCATTTCATTTCTGCCCTCTGTTGGCATACGCCGGGATCGGCGTATATGCAGAGGACGGTTAGGACCATCCGTGCTGTGGGCTGGTAACGTACTTAGCCTGGAGGATTCCAGTGTCTATAACTTTTGTTTACTCTTTGTATTATTTTTGACTTCATTAAAATAACTAACCCTTCACAAGTGGTTGCGTCCTCATTATCGTGTCTGTTAAACGATCCTGAGACGTTCAGGGCGTTACAAAATATCCGACCTTAATAACACTAACTGTCTCCCGGTCGATAACAGACATGGCAACACTTGATGATGTGCTGGCTGCTTTAGCGACCGTGCAAGTTGAATTGGCTGCCTCTAGGCAAGAAACAGCCGATGTAAAAGCCAGACTGGATGCTATCCAATTGGACCCGATCACGCCCAGCACCTCCCGCACGAACCAGACCCCTGCGGTAGTAGTGGAATTGCCGGTAGCCATCCCCTTGGCAACACCAGAGAGGTACAGTGGGGATCCTAACACAGTGCAGGTATTCCTCACACAAGTGGCGCTACATTTATCGTGCAAACCAAAGGCGTTCCCCACGAGTCAGGCTCGTGTGGCTTTCCTTATTTCCTATTTGGCTGGAAACGCGGCACAATGGGCCGTACCTCTGGTGAGCAGGGACGACCCCATCTTATGTGATTGGGGTGCTTTTCGCGAGGAATTCCTGAAGGTATTCGACAGAAGGGCTGACTCGTACACAGCGGACCGTGAAATGCTTGAGTTGAGACAGGGATCCAACGACCTGGTGCAGTATCTCAACGCGTTCCGAAGGCTGGTTGTGGAAACCAAGTGGCCTGTTGCTAAACAGACGGCGCTCTTCCATCAAGGGCTGTGCGATGAGCTCAAGGACGCCGTGGCTCATATTGACCCTCAACCCAAGACATGTGAGGGCCTTATCAACCTGGTATTACGGCTGGAACATAGGCTAAGTGAAAGAAAGGGGGATCATGGGAGAAAAGGAAAATCCCTTCCATCCTATGTGACGGTGGGAAGTCCTGAAACTTCCACCGCATCCAAGGGAGAACCCATGGACATCGGCGCAATACGAGCGAGCCTCACAGCCACGGAGAAAGAGTCACGCCGTAAACAAGGATTGTGCCTATATTGTGGCAAAAAAGGCCACTACGTACGTGAATGCCCTGCCAAACCGAAGACGTCACATTATCGGGCCAACCGGTCGGTAACAGCCGTGGTGGACATACCGGCGGAAAACTAGAGGACTCCCAGACCAAAGAAGGGGCATTTCGGAGTCACTCATCCATCCCTTCACTTTCCAACTCGGTCACTAAGGGACAACGACACCTGTTTCTCATGGTGCACGTGGGAGTGCATGACCAGTGGATACCCGTTGTGGCCATGGTGGATTCAGGGGCCACTGGCATGTTTATGGACCACAACGAGGCATGCAGGCTAGGGCTCGTGCTTCTTCCCAAAGCTGTACCCGAAGACGTCTATGCTGTAGACGGAAGGCGATTGGTGACGGGGCCCATCGGGCAGCACACGGGGGTCCTTCCGATGAGATATGGGAGGAACCATTTGGAACAAATCGATTTTAACATCATCCGAGCGCCCCAATATGGCGTCATATTGGGATTGCCGTGGCTACAGAAACACAACCCCTCTGTGGATTGGCCAACACATCGCATCGAAATGACGTCACCGTATTGCACCCTGCATTGTGGAATACGAACGGAATCCCTTGACGCAGATGAGAGCGGGAGTCAGACGGTGGCTACAGCGGCAGAAAAAGATGTGGCTCTCCCCCAGGCTTATCACAGTTTTGAGGATGTATTTGATGAGGTGAAGGCGGAAGTGCTACCACCACATAGACAGTTTGACTGCCAGATCGACCTGGTGCCAGGGGCCAGCGTTCCCAGCGGCAGGCTGTATGCCCTGATGGAGCCTGAAAACGTGCATCTCCGGGGGTACCTGGATAAACTCCTCAAGCTAGGATTCATCCGCCCGTCCAAGTCTCCGGCCGCCTCGCCACTCTTCTTCATCCCGAAGGCTAATGGG
This sequence comes from Lissotriton vulgaris, assembly GCF_964263255.1. Taxonomy (NCBI): domain Eukaryota; kingdom Metazoa; phylum Chordata; class Amphibia; order Caudata; family Salamandridae; genus Lissotriton; species Lissotriton vulgaris. The sequence continues at coordinate 178,971 of NW_028254497.1, forward strand.
GAGCTGAGAGCCTGTGTGGACTTTAGGGCATTGAATGCGATAACCATAAAAAATCGGTACCCCTTGCCTCTCATCAGTGTACTTCTGGAACAGGTCAAGAAAGCTCGTATCTACACCAAGTTGGATTTGAAAGGGGCATACCATCTGGTACGCATGAGGGACGGAGACGAGTGGAAGACCGCCTTTAAGACCAGGTTCGGCCTTTTTGAGTACCTCGTCATGCCGTTCGGTCTGTGCAACGCCCCGGCAGCCTTTCAGTACTTTCTGAATGAGGTATTCAGAGAGGAGTTGGATATCTACGTGGTCGTATATATCGACGACACCCACATCTATTCGTCCAGTGTGGAGGAGCACGTACACCACGTCAAAGCTGTGCTCCAAAAGCTGAGGGAAAACATGCTGTTTTGTAAACTCAGCAAGTGTGACTTCCACGTCACATCCGTGGAATTCCTCGGAGTGATGCTGAGTCCAGAGGGACAGGAGATGGCAGAACGAAAGATCAAGGCAGTGAAAGAATGGCCGGTGCCCCAAAGCGTGAAGGACGTCCAAAGTTTCATTGGCTTCGCCAACTTTTACAGGCGGTTTATAGATGGATTTTCAGGATTGGTGGCCCCAATCACACAGCTACTGAGGAAGTCCCAGGAGTTTGTCTGGTCCCCTGAAGCGAACACAGCCTTTGAGGCCCTGAAAAGCGCCTTTGGTAAGGCGCCGGTGTTGGCTCACCCCGATCCGGATCTCCCCTACGTGGTGGAAGCGGACGCATCGGATGTGGCACTGGGGGCTATCTTGTCCCAACGCAACCACGACACAGGGGTGCTTCATCCCGTTGCGTACATGTCCCGCAAACTCAACGACGCCGAACGCAACTACCATATTGCGGAGAAGGAGCTTCTCGCAATCAAGGACGCCTTCACCGAATGGAGGCATTGGTTGATGGGGGCAAGACATGTGGTATCGGTGTACACGGACCATCGGAACCTACAGTTCATGACGGCCACAAGACACCTTTCTCTCAGGCAGCTGCGGTGGATGATCTTCTTTGCGGGGTAAAACTTCCGCATCACATATCGGCCGGGGACGGAAAACCGGAAGGCGGACGCCCTGTCCCGTTAATCTGCAGTTAAGGAACCATTGCCTGCGACCGAGCATTCCATCATTTCCCCGAGGATGGTATTGGGGGTTATCCAACCGGATACTTTCCTGAGGGGAATAAAGAGAGGGATCAGGTCATTCGCATGGCGGAGGTGGCTCCTCAGTCACAGAGAATGGCAGCTGAAGGACGGGATACCCCTGAAGGGCAGGTGCCTATTGATACCCACGCCTAGGCTAAGGAAACAAGCATTCATCTGGTGCCATGACTCTCCATGCGCAGGTCATTTGGGCTTTGAAAAAACGGTGGCTAGCATGGGACGGCATTTCTGGTGGCCAACCATGAGAGTGGATGTCAGGAGGTGGGGACAGGAGTGTCCTACGTGTGCTACCATGAAGGCCGACCATGGCCGAACCCAAGGGCTCTTACATCCACTTCCAACCCCGGATAGACCATGGGATAGCATATCACTGGACTTCGTGGTGGGCCTACCGGTAGACCAGGGGATGACGGCAATACTGGTGGTGGTGGATTACTTGACAAAAATGGGGCACTTCATCCCCTGCAAGAGAGTCCCTACGGCCGGAGAATTGGCGTCACTACTCCTAAAGAATGTGGTACGACTGCATGGATTACCTGGGGTGATCGTGTCGGAGTTTACTGGAAGACTTGGTGCACTGCGCTGCATGTTAAGACCGCCCTGTCCACCAGCTACCACCCTCAAACGGACGGCCAAACCGAGCGCCTGAACCAAACGCTCAAACAGTATCTGCGATGTTTTGTGGACCAGGGCAGGGAAGAATGGGTCGACTTGCTATGGGTTGCAGAGATAGCCTACAACAACGCCACTCACAGCTCCACACAGTCATCTCCGTTCTATAGCAACTATGGCCAACATCCCAGGTTCTTGCCATTTCTACATCCGTTCAGAGAGGACAGGATTCCCGCCACAGCGGACAGGGTGGCACACATAAAAGACACGTTGATGCGCTCAAGGGCTGTCCTAATAGAGGCCAAGAGAAGATACAAGGCTGCGGCAGACAGGAAGAAAAGGCCCGGGCCACTGTATGGCACTGGAGACTACGTCTGGATATCCACAAGAAACATGAGGTTTCGAAAGAACAGTGTGTTCCATCCCAAGTACATGGGCCCCTATCGAATTACCAAGTGTATGGGTCCCGTGAACGTGAAGGTGTGCTTGCCCCAGTCATTGCGGATACACCCTGTCTTTCATGTATCATTGCTCAAACCAGCACCCTCCAAGCCGTCTGGGACACCTAGGCCGGTATGCGTGGAGTCGGAGGTGGAGTATGAAGTGTCGGGCATACGGGCGTCCAAATGGCGCAGGGGGAAGCTGTGGTACCTGGTTGCGTGGAAAGGCTATGGCCCGGAGGAGCAATCATGGGAACCGGCTGAAGGGGTTCATGCTCCGCGCTTGGTCTCCTTGTTCCATCGGCGTTTTCCTGCCAGCGCTGGCCCCGTGGGGAGCCGCTGAGAGGGAGGATGTACTGTCAAGAATTCCTGTCATGCGAGGGGAGGAAAACGGTAACCAGCGAAAATGGACTACATCTCCCAGGATGCTTAGCGGTTGTGAGGTTATGTAAACAGGAGAGCTGTTACATAACTCAAGGAAAACACGCCCTTATGTAAACAGGAGAGCTGTTACATAACTCAAGGAAAACACGCCCTTATGTAAACAGGAGAGCTGTTACATAACTCAAGGAAAACACGCCCTTATGTAAACAGGAGAGCTGTTACATAACTCAAGGAAAACACGCCCTATAAAGGGAGGAACCGGGAGGTACAACGCTGTCGGATATTGTGTTTACACCGACGTACCTGCTTCGTGAAGAGCAGTGTTCCGGAGTGGTGCTCCAGTAAGGCAAGAACGGAGGTAGGTCGAGTCGTTACTCCCTGGGCCGTGTCTTGCCCCATCGTCACCTGTGAAGGACCCGGAAGCTCTACCGGTCAACCATTGAGCTTCGCTTTTTGACTCGGCTGAGTCAAAGCGCAGTGGCGCTTTTGCTGGTTGGAGTCGTAACTCCCAGCCCGACCAGAGATACAGGGACTGCCAGCTGTAACGCACACCAGGAGGTGTTTGCCGCGTTACAGACTCGGAAGTCCACAGGATCGATCGAGCGGCTGCTCTCGGTTCAGTCTTCTTGCTTTTGATTGGGGTATCGGTGACGCATCACCAGGAGGTGACTCCGCGTCCCGGTGCAGTCTGAGGAAGAGGTTGAGCGGCTGCTCCCTTCAGGTAGAGACCCCGGCTGGGTGTTTCCCTGACTCCTCGATTCTCCCCAACACTCTTCGTGCCCCTCACAGCCTACCGATTGGCATTGTCGGCCATTTCATTTCTGCCCTCTGTTGGCATACGCCGGGATCGGCGTATATGCAGAGGACGGTTAGGACCATCCGTGCTGTGGGCTGGTAACGTACTTAGCCTGGAGGATTCCAGTGTCTATAACTTTTGTTTACTCTTTGTATTATTTTTGACTTCATTAAAATAACTAACCCTTCACAAGTGGTTGCGTCCTCATTATCGTGTCTGTTAAACAATCCTGAGACGTTCAGGGCGTTACACCTCCTTGCTGACTGCACGCGTGAAGAACTCAAAAGGACGAAGCATGCGTGTCAGGCTTTGAACTATGTTCCATTGCGCCGCACCCATCCTCAGGTCCTCTGTACCCTCTGTCAAGAAATATTGATCGAGTACCGTATACTGCTCATACAGACGCTCAAGCATGTAGAAGGTTGAGTTCCAACGTGTTACCACCTCCTGGATGAGTGCTTTCACTGGCATTTGACGTTGATATAGCAGGCTCCTCAGCTGCTTCCGACCCTTATAAGAATGGCTGAAATGCTTGCACATTTTTCGGCAGGTGTCCAATACTCTGTACGCTGCACTGCCTTTATCACCCAAGAATTTTTGGACAACCAGGTTTATACAGTGCGCCAAACACGGCACTCTGAAATAGTCACCCTTCCTCATGGCCTTAACTATATTGGCGCCATTGTCCGTGGAAACATAACCAACCTGGCATTTTAGTGGGGACAGCCAGTTAAGGACCTTTGTGTTAAAGACATCCAAAATGTTTTCTGCTGTGTGACGTTTCTCCAAACCAAACATGGCTAGTGTTGCATGTTTCCGAGCAGCTTTAAAAACAATGTCCGCGTCAACACCTGTGTTTAGCTTTGCTTTAGCCCCTGAAAAAGAGACCCAGTGTGCAGTGATGCACATGTAATCAGCGCCTGCGCCACTGGTCCACATGTCTGTTGTCAGATGTATAGTGTGAACAGCACTCTGCAAAGCTGCCCCAATCACCTTCAGAACATCTTCATGTAGTGCTGGAACCGCAACTCGGGCAAAATAGAACCGGCTAGGAACCTTCCATTTTGGGCAGAGCTCTGCCACTAATTCTAGAAAACCAACCCCTTCTACAAAAGAAAAAGGGAGAAGGTCCAGAGCTAGCATTTTAGCCAGCTTAGTGTTATACAGACGCGTCAGTGGGTGGTTGCGTTCATATTGCGCTTCTGTAAACAACATCTTTTTAATGTTGCCCTGGACCAAGGATTTACGGGATGATGATGATATCTTCGACCCAGTTACGCTCGCTGATGAACTTTTCCGCATTGACGTCTCACTCTCTCCCACACTCTTAGTGTGCCTCACATGGGGTGTGCTGCTGACAGGGGTACTGGGTGTAAGTGAAGTGTTTGAATCGTCTTCTCCCTCCTCGTCATCATCAGATGAAAAATCAACGTTTTCATTACGTGCAATTCCGGCTTGCTTGAACGCCTCTAGGTGCGGAAACCATTGGACAGGGTGCGCTCTCTTAAGATGTTCTCTCTGGCCTCCGGTACCATAGTTGCTACCAAACTTACCACGACTAACTCGAAGCTTACAAATGCTACAAATGGCTACGTTTTCCATTCTTGGGCAAACACTAAAGAAGTCCCAAACTGGAGACTTGAAATGTCTTTGGGGGCCGGAGGAGGCGGCGATACTGGTGGTGGTGGTCCTGCTGCTAATGCCAGATGAAGTGGAGGATGTGGATTGCCGAACTTCAGTACGTTTTGCACTTTCACCACCACGAATTGAGGTCGAGGTGGGTCCCTTCTTGCGAAGAAGAAATATGGAAGCGGTAGGTGTTGGTGTACTAGTTAACTCCAAATCTAATGATTGTTGTGTTTCCATTTCCATTGCCTCCTCATCGACATCATCATCACGCTCAGCAGCTTCTCGGGATAGGGTCAAAATGTCTCTTTGCTGCATGCCCGCTGGGGCTGCAGTGACCTTTGTGATGACTGGCTCGTCGTCATCGTGAGAGGCTTCATCACCAGCAGTATCTGTCACTTCTTGTTGAGCCTCATCACACTCCATAGCTATGAGTTTTTCGACGACCTTCCTTTTACGCTTAGGTACCTTTGTCAGATCATGGTGTGCCTCACTCTCAGACCGCAGTGGTGGTTCCCAAGCTTGATCCGTATCATCAGAAGGAGGTGGGCTTGAAGAAGATGTAGACACCCCCCTTGATCTTTTCCTTGCTAGGGATGTGGAAGACAATGAATGATCATCAGGAGGAGTGGCTTCCAATGATACCTCGGCTTCATTGTCGATTTCCTGATGTGCCCCTACTTCGGGAGGAACAACTATTGTGGGCACTTGTGACCCTCCATGCACCTCTGCTTGCGCATCTCCTTTTGCTGCCTCTCCTTCCACATGTACTTGGGCGTGTACTTGCACATGGTGTTGTTGTTGCGGCTGTGGTTGTTCAACACTTGTCAGATGAGTTACAACAACCTGTGTTGATTCAGGGACATTGCTGCTACTTTCTTGCGATGAGCCAACATCACTGGTCGATGGTGATTGGAGAAGTACACTGACTGCCTCTGAAGCACTCAAGGGCTTTGACTTAAGTTGGCGTGGTGGTGGAGGCACTGAACCCAATGGAGCAGGGGTGCTGCTCCCAGCTTGGTCCCCAGCAGATCCTGCTGCTGCTGCAGGCGTACTTTTTTTTTTTGCTCCCAAAAAACGTGGCGGTTGGCACACCAGCCTCCTTGGTAACTTGCTTCTTCTGCTCCTTACTAGCAACTTTCTTGCTAGAGGAGCTACGGAGAACTTTTTTTGGGGCCATCTTCTTCAGAGCAGGTCAGACAGCAGGCCGCAGTTGCACGAATTGTAGAGTTGTCTGAGGCCAGACGTAACGTTGCGTGACATTATGCTGCACACACACACCGCTGCAGGACTTCTTCCTGGCACTGGTGGTTCTCTTGAGTCTTGTGCACCTAAAAACAATGGAAGACAGAGGAACATCAGTTCAGTTATACACCACAAAAAAATCGGAAAAAAACAGAAAAATCAGCACAATCCCATTCCATCCATGCCCTCCATGATGTTTAAGTTCAAGACACCTCACAGAAAGACTAGGCCCATGCTAGACTCAAATACCCCTGGTGAAAAGGCCACAAGTACAGCCCCAAAAAACGAAAATCACTGAAAAATCAGCACAATCCCAATCCATCCATGCCCTCCATGATGTTTAAATTCAAGACAACCTACAGAAAGACTAGGCCCATGCTAGACTCAAATACCCCTGGTGAAAAGGCCACAAGTACAGCCCCAAGCAACGAAAATCACTGAAAAATCAGCACAATCCCAATCCATCCATGCCCTCCATGATGTTTAAATTCAAGACAACCCACAGAAAGACTAGGCCCATGCTAGACTCAAATACCCCTGGTGAAAAGGCCACAAGTACAGCCCCAAAAAACGAAAATCACTGAAAAATCAGCACAATCCCAATCCATCCATGCCCTCCATGATGTTTACATTCAAGACAACCCACAGAAAGACTAGGCCCATGCAAGACTCACTACCCCTGGGCATAAAGGTTGAAAAGTAGGCAAAATGGTTGCAGGCCTAACAACAATGCCTGCATTCAAAATGGCCACTTGCCTCCCAGCACATGGCCAGTGCCTGTAGCAGCACTCAAAATGGCCACCAGCCACATGGCCTGTCCCTCCCCATGAACACCCCCAAAAATCGAAAAACACTGCAAAATCAGCACAATCCCATTCCATCCATGCCCTCCATGATGTTTAAGTTCAAGACAGCCCACAGAAAGACTAGGCCCATGCTAGACTCAAATACCCCTGGTGAAAAGGCCACAAGTACAGCCCCAAAAAACGAAAATCACTGAAAAATCAGCACAATCCCATTCCATCCATGCCCTCCATGATGTTTAAGTTCAAGACAGCCCACAGAAAGACTAGGCCCATGCTAGACTCAAATACCCCTGGTGAAAAGGCCACAAGTACAGCCCCCAAAAACGAAAATCACTGAAAAATCAGCACAATCCCATTCCATCCATGCCCTCCATGATGTTTAAGTTCAAGACAGCCCACAGAAAGACTAGGCCCATGCTAGACTCAAATACCCCTGGTGAAAAGGCCACAAGTACAGCCCCAAAAAACGAAAATCACTGAAAAATCAGCACAATCCCAATCCATCCATGCCCTCCATGATGTTTAAGTTCAAGACAACCCACAGAAAGACTCAGTCCACCCACCACTGAGTACCCCTGGGCAAAAGGCCCCAAAACAGCCCAAAAATCGAAAATTCCAAAATTTTTGTTGCAGCAACTGTAATGCCCCAAACAAACTTACTTGTAAAATTTCCAATCCAACAGTGATCCAAAGAAAGTCAAAAAGGCCTCAAATCCAAATATCCAGCAGCATCCACAAAAAGTAATCCTTCCAGCTCCAGATCCAAATGAAAAGTGACCAGGAGATGGACAAAGCACTGGGAGGAGCCTGCTGGACAGGAACAGGAAGTTGAAGACTGTGGGGCACTTCCTTCCTCCCACCCCCCTCCCCCCTCCCCAAAATGGACTCCTCGCTAAAAAAGTGCAGGCAAATGTCAACCTAAGGAGTTATTCAGATAAAAATCATCATTTCAAGAAGGTTTATGCTGCTTGCTGGTGGATTTCTTGTGCAGAATTGCAAATTTTATATTTTCGCTTGTGCGAGATTGTTGCTGCTCGCCGCATCTCAAATCTCGCAATTGCGAAGTACCGCGAGACGTGATCTCGCCGTACTCGCGTTGACAAACTCTCGCTGTGCAAGTTGGCAAGCCGCGATGACGTAATCGCGCTCGCCAAATTCCCGCGGGATCACACAGCAAGATCCAAAATGGCGCAGTACTCGCAAAATATCGAGAAAAACAACTCGGCAAACGATGATAAACGCCGCGCGCCGCAAAAATTGTATCACCAACGACGCGAGCCGCAAAAAAAATCCCCTGCGTGCGAATTTGTGGATTTTGCGGGAAATTCGCAAATCTCGCGGATTGCGAATTTCCCAAAAATCCGCAAAATCCGCGAGCGTAACGGATTTTCCGCCCATGCTTACAATAATTACCTAACTGATGTGTTTCCAAAAATAGGAGGATGTCTAGGGCCCAAATCAAGGACAGCAGCTCTTTTCAACTTATTGTTGAGTCCAATGACATTCCATGAGAGGATGCAGTGTTGCCTATCTATGCTGACCTGTGTTGTAGTGGGGATTTGTGCATTGCTTAGGGCTGGAAAAGTATTGCTGGTAGTCTAAATAAAACTACAGCACAAACTCCTCCAAATGGGATGTGCAACCATCAACCTTACATTGAACTATCCCAACCCCACACTTCTAGAAAGGAAGCATCTGCAGCCCTCTAACATAACCTCCCTAAACAAATACTCAACAATGTGAAGAAAAGCTATCAATTGAATTAGTAAAAAGTTGGAACAGGACCTGGAGAATTGCATCACTAAGGAGAAAGTGGTATCAAACCCAGGCCTCTCTCTGTCCACTTCTAGAACCAAGTCTTTGAGGTTTGTATTGCAAGTTATCTTTGTATTGTTTTTAAACACATGAATAATAAAGAGAATTGCCTGGTTGAGCCCTCAGGGGGAAGGAGCAGAGGGTCCCAGCCAGCCACCCAACTTAGTTGTGTTGTCGACCTTCTGTGGGAATCTAGAAGAACTCTAACTCTACTTCCGCAGACATGGTTGGGTGGTAGTATCCCAATGTATTTGCATCATAGGCATGAATAGGGTTTCAGGGGACGAGTTCACCTTCCTCTGACAGATAGGAGCCACCCCCTCTGATCTTTCCCGCTCTGCCAGACTCTTGGTCCTAGACGGGGACACAGTTATCCATGAATCAGTATCTAGGGTTGCATACAACCCGTGAATGCGTGGGTTGGTGCCCACTTCTCCATCTTATTCCAGTCTGTCCCAGATGTGTAAAAATTGGGCTTTTGTTGTTCAAAGGATTTTGAGCCTTTCCGGGTACAGCTGCATGTATTGAATCCTTAGTTACTGTTGGACATGGGCAGTGTAATCCCAAAAAATCATAACTTTTGTGGAATTGAGATCAACTGTTTGCTGGCACGTCTCACCATTTGCAGCAATATTTTTATTTAAAACTTTATGAATGTGTATCTCTGGTTCCCCTTATTGGATTTTTGTTGTTTTGGTGTTATTTAACTTACTAAACATTTCTCTATTTTCTACAGGAGAGTTCGCCTTCGGGATCTTTTGGCCTAATTCTCGTGGGTTTGCATTCATTAGAAAAGTGGACACTTCCCTCACTTTTGCTGGGTGGTCTGGCTTTTTGGTAGGTTTGATCTTGCGCATTCCTTGCTCTATCAGAGCGTACATTGATTTAACCTATGCACAGACAGAAGTGAACAGGTGTGCCCAGGTGAAATTGCAGCCTTCTCTCACTGTCATCGTAGTAAAGACACCATAACATAGAAAATGTCATAAATATTTTTTGTACTAGATCTCTCAGCCTTTGTATGTTAGTTTATCCCTTTAATTGTAACACTCGAGAACCATCCAAATACCTTTTCCCTTTCCACAAAAACAGTTCTCAGTCTACCCCGCCTAATTTGTTTTGTCTCTTGCCTTTAATGACCTGGGTGGCTGGTGATTGGATTTTAGCTACAGTTTAACATTTTTGTTATTTAAGTTATACTTTTTGTCTGGGCGCCCTAATAATTGTTATGCCCTCAGTCTTGATGCACACGAAACCTCATTGTTATTCCTTGTAATAAGTTTGATTGATGTTTGATAGGTATTCAAGCACACAGTGTTGCTGCCATAATATGACACATATGCTTTCCATGGCCATTGCGCTTACCATGTCCATTTTTGGGACTTGTAGTTTAATCCAACACCAGGCATACACCAAGCAAACGAGTGTGTAAAACAAAAGTTTGCAGACTGTAGTAAGGTTGTTAGTTTACTCAATGTACTTCAGGGATTATATTTGTAATTTGTCTTTCATTTAATAAATAAGTACATTTGAGAGTTGTAATATTCCTGTACTTGAATGGAAGCAGTGCACTCAATAATAATAATTAGAAGGCGACTGGGTATGCAGTTTAGGTGTACATGGAGTGGTGTGGTTTTAAGGCCCTCTGTATTGCCTATAAGGCAGTGCATGGCGTCGGACCCAGGTTTCTCACAGAAGCCTTTCAGCTGTATACCCCCAAGAGGCAACTTAGATCTGCTAATACCTGTCTCCTTTCAGTACCGCGCACGAGAACTGCCACCTGGGGAGATAGGCGCTTTCTGGTGGCTACTCCGAAACTTTGGAATGTGTTGCCACTGGCGATTAAAACTGCCCCTAACCTGATGAGTTTCCGCAGGCTCTTAAAAACGTGGTTGTTTAACCAGTAAATTGATGTCTGTCAATGAGTAAAATGATGACTGATCTCTATTAGCTCTTCATGCGCCGAGACACCCCAGGGTATTCGTATGCGCAATAAAAATCTCGAAAAATAAAAAAAAATTAAAAAAACATATATGCAGAGTGTGTGCGCTTATTTTTATATTTAAATTTGTTATGCCTGAAAGAGGATCAATTACTTCAGATTAGCAGTTAGCTCAGATTACATTTAGCTCACACTAATTTAAACCTAAATCAGATAGCATGTAAGCATGTATGGTAATAAATGTGTGTGTGTGTGTGTGTGGTACCTTTTGTCAGCACTTCTTTTTTAGACAAGATTTAAAATTCTCATTCTAATCAGAACTTCCTTTTAACTGCAAATGGAGCTTACATGGACTGACCATTGGACTTTAGGATTCTCTTTCAGCCAACCAGATGGTGTAATGAAGCCCCTAGTTAAGGAAGGTCTTCGAAGGTCATGGAGGAAGGTCACGCCGGAAGCCTTTGACATGGCTTTTTCATCCCCCTTGTTGGAGGGGGAGCTAGACAGCAACAGGGCCCTGGAAAAATGGAAGGGAGCGGCCGGGAAGGGCCTGGACAGTATCGCCCCGCTGAAAGTAATAAGAGTAAAGGGGAAACAGGCGCCTGCGCCTTGGTACTCGGAAGAGCTCAAAGCAGGGAGAGGTGGGTGCAGAGGTCTGGAAAGAAAGTGGAGGAAAACCAAAGATCTCGACGACAAGTCAGCTTATGTTGTGGCACACAGAGCCTATCTAGGCTAATGTAAAATGGCTAGAAGAGAAAGTCTGAGTCGGCGGATAAGGGAGGCTAAGAATTCGTTACAGGAACTTTATAAGATATTAAAAGAGTTCACCAACCCTATAGTGAGTAGGGTGGCGGCCCCCCACACCCAATAACTCTATGATAATTTGGCCACACACTTTAGAGAAAAGATTGACAACATATGCAACTCGCTGGGAAGAGGAGAAACCCCGAGGATGCTTACTCCACAGACGAGAGACCCTTCACTGCCTAAACCATCACTATGGAGCACGTAGAGGAGGCACTTGGAGCAACAAAGTCAGGATCAGAGTCAGATTGCGCCCCTCCTTTCGTCATGGCAGATTTGGCCACAGCCGTAGCTGCCTCACTCTCGTCAATTTGCAACATCTCCCTGGATACTGCCACCTTCCAGAACAAGTGGAAGAGAGCATCAATCAAACCTCTCTTAAAGAAAACGTCTGCAGACCCAGCAGAGATGAAAAATTATAGGCCAATTTCCCTGCTTCCATGTTGTTCGAAAGTCATGGAGAAAATGATCAATAAAAAACTGACAGATTATCTAGAACATCAATTGCTGGACCCTGCCCAATCGGGCTTTCGTGCAGGTCAAAGCATGGAGGCGGCCCAAATCGAAGTTACGGACAGCATTAGGATGTCCCTAGATAAAGGGATCCCCACTATGCTAGTGCTTCTTGGTCTCTCTGTGGCTTTCGACACCATATCACATAATATCCTGCTTCGCAGACTACCGGACATAGGTGTCGGAGGTCTAGCATTGGCTTGGCTGCAGAGCTTCCTGGCAGAGAGATCACAGTATATTAAGCTAGATTCATTTGTGTCAGCAACCACCCCAGTTGACAAGGGGTACCTCAGGGGTCCATCTAAGTCCCAGTCTGTTCAACATATATGTGGCCCCTCTGTCAACCATCATAAGAGCGACCGGCTTTGAGACAATTTCTTATGCGGATGCCACGCAGGTGATCATTACATTCGAATCAGACCAAAGCCAAGTTCAAGACCTGTATGTTGAACGTAGCGGAATGGATGGGGGACAATTTCCTCCTGCTGAACTCCAATAAAACGGAGATTGTCCTGTTTGGGAAGGCAGAGGAACTTTGGAAGCCAGATTGGTGGCCCACTGAGCTGGGGGAACCCCCTTCCCCTACAAAGCAGATCACGAATCTGGGAGTTCTGCTGGACAGCAAACTGTCATCCGAAGATCATGTAAAATCACTTTCGGCACTTGTTTCGGAATCCTGAAGATGCTGAGAAAGGTATTTCCTTGGATCCCCCTGGGTGCAAGAAAGACCCTACCTCAGGTGCTTATTGTAAGTAGGTTGGACTATGGCAACGCCCTATTGGTCAGAGCCAGGGAAGAACTGTTCACTAGGCTACAAGTGCTGCAAAATACTGCTGCAAGATGGTCTTGAATAAACCTAGACGTTCCCTCTCGCGACCCTTGCTCCAAGCCCTACACTGGCTGCCCGTCAAAAAAAGAGCAGTTTTCAAACTTCTCACACTGGCGTTTAAGGCAACTCGAGGCCTGGGGCCAGCCTATTTAAGGAAGAAGACAAGGCCTTATGTCCCCGGTCGCCTCCTCAGGTCAAGCAATCAAAACCTGTTAGTTCCATTCAAGATCAATAAATCTAGAATGGGAGGGCGTGCGTTTTCCTATCTTGCCCCCTTTCATTGGAACAGGTTACCAGAAGAGATACGTCGCTGTACCTCTCTGGGACACTTTAAAAAAAAGCCTAAAAACCTGGATGTTTTAGGGGTTTGCTTTGCTCCTGGTCCCTGTTAGTGTCATGCCAAGGCGCCGAGAGATCCCCTCGGGGATGATCCATCGTGCCATACAAGTGCTAAATAAATAAAAAGCCTTCCCTACTATACTGTCAACAAACTCTTTTTGACGAATTCGAGTTCCTCTTTTCTTCTCTTGCTCAAAGGATTTGAGAATGTTATTTATGACTGACGTGCAGAAAAACTGTTTAAGCTCCTTGCATTTCTTCATCCTTGTATTTGAATAGTCATATTGCTTACACACAATACTCTCCGCTGTATATTCTTGTTGTACATCTATTTGCATAGTAGCGCCCCCTTAGTTCTCCCTGACATCCTTATATGAAAACTTGCTTTTAAGAATTATTTTTGTTGGAAATCTTTGTGTACTCTTACCAATATTGTGTTTTTTCTTCACTATTTTCAATTGTAATATCACTTCCTTTCCTTTAGTAGACAAGCTTCATCATCTTTTTCTGCTGCTGCTTAGTAGGCATTTTGAAATATGCAAAACAGCTACAGAAGAAGGATTACACAATACAAAAACATATGTGTCAAAAATATGTTTCAAACTTAATATATTAACAGAAAATCAATAAATAATTTTACCTATGTTATTTTATTCAAATAATCCGTCTTTATATCATGTTTATACTTATCTTTGTTTAACTCATTAGGGACAATATTAGGTGAACTGTTTACTAGGGGACTCAGCTCTGTATACATATCTTTACTATCAGAAACAGCATTTGGTAAATATTGCTTGGTGCACCATTACAGGAACTATGCAGCAGTGGGTGGGCCTGGCAGTAGGTAATGTGTGTCCTCAAACTAACTTCACATATGAGTACATCAATTGTATGGTATGAGACTTGAGTGTTCATATTCAGCTCTCTGTAATGGATACGTTTATATAATATAGACGCTGATGTCCATCAAAATGGAATGTTTCTAGTAATGGAGTACACATTATACTTGGGTCTGGCATTAAGTTATGCACACACTTAGGAACTTGCCTCTTTGATTTCGAGTTCTTAAAAGTGAGAGGTGTGTGCTTACACCTACCACTGCATGGTATAGGCTTAGACTTCACAATACATAGTCATCTCTGTTCAGGGAGAAACTTGTATATTGGAAAGGCTACAACCTTTTATCTCCTAATATCAGTAGCAGGAAAGTAGTCAGTTACATTTGAGCCATGCCAGGGCTTGCTATTAATGTGGCCATGGGGATTGGTATTTTGATACTGAACTTTGTTATAACAGATAGTTTTGTGTGCAAGAGGTTTCAACTCCCACTACACAGTGTCTGTGCGGAAAAACAGCCAATCTTTAACGAATAACAAGACTGTTTGGCGCATGATGCCTCTAATTCCCAATATCAATAGTTATCAAAATGAAGAGACAGGTGCTGGAAATTGGACGGCAAAGAACAGGTTTATTCACTCCAGAGGAGAACACAACAGGCCTGACACAAGTCAATGTCTTCAGGAGGTGTTCTAACTGCATCTCATTTTGGCTCTTCCTTTTATACAGATTTTACACAATGCATTGTTGTCATGGCAGCCCACCTTTGTTATATCAACATGTTTATACAAGATTTGAGTCCCCGCTCCGAGCGTGTTGTCAAACAAGCCCCCCTGTTATTTTCCTCCCACCTAGGTCAAACAGATAATATTATGGTATATCAGGGCCTTGCTTCAAGGTCTAAAACATGTGAGACCGGCCAGATCTAAGAGTCTGTTCCGTTGATAAAACAGGTTCCATTGTTGGTGAAAACAAGTCTTGCTGTTTGCGGTTCAATAAATAATGTCTGCAAGGGTCATCTAAGTATCTGAAATCTTTGGTTAGTACACAAGTGTGGGGAGGGGAGAAGAATGCAAAAGTTCATAGGTTCATTAGTTATCGAGGACAGGAAGAGGTGGTGGTTTAGCCAAAGGGCGCTAAGGGTTGTTGTGGCAATAGAATGTCTCTTCAATCAATCAATCAATCATCGAATTTATATAGCGCACTACTTACCCAGAGGGTCTCAAGGCGCTGGGGGGGGGATCTGCTACTGCTCGAACAACCAGGTCTTGAGTTGCTTCCTGAAGGCGAGGTGGTCCTGGGTCAGGCGGAGGTGGGTGGGGAGGGAGTTCCATGTCTTGGCGGCGAGGTAGGAGAAGGACCGTCCCCCTGTGGTGGCTCTACGGATGCGGGGGACGGCGGCGAGGGCGTGGCTGGTCGAACGAAGCTGGCGTTAGGGAGCGTAGAAGTTGAGGCAGCTGTTGAGGTATCCTGGGCCTTGGCTGTGTAGGGCTTTGTGTGCGTGGGTGAGGAGTCGGAAGGTAATTCTCTTGTTGGTCGGGAGCCAATGCAGATCTCTCAGGTGTCCGGAGATGTGGCTGAGACGGGGGATGTCCAGGATGAGTCGTGCTGAGGCGTTCTGGATCCGCTGGAGTCTCTTCTGGAGTTTGGCGGTGGTTCCGGCGTAGAGGGTGTTGCCGTAGTCCAGACGGCTGGTGACGAGGGCCTGGGTGACCGTCTTCCTGGTCTCTGTGGGGATCCACGGGAAGATCTTACGTAGCATGCGCAGGATGTTGAAGCACGACGAGGAGACGGCGTTGACTTGTCTGGTCATGGAGAGGGAGGAGTCCAGGATGAAGCCCAGGTTGCGTGCGTGGTCTGTTGGTTTGGGTGCGCTGCCTAGGGCGGGGGGCCACCAGGAGTCGTCCCAAGCGGCGGGTGAGGATCCCAGGATGAGGACTTATCTGAGTTCAGTTTCAGGCGGCTGTTCTTCATCCATTCGGCTACCTCTTTCATCCCCTCGTGAAGGTTGGCTCTGGCGGTGGCGGGGTCGTTGGTAAGGGAGAGGATCAGCTGGGTGTCGTCGGCGTAGGAGATGATGTTGAGGTTGTGCTGGCGTGCGATGTCTGCGAAGGGGCTCATGTAGATGTTGAAGAGGGTTGGACTGAGCGAGGAGCCTTGAGGGACGCCGCAGATGACTTCGGTGGCTTCAGCTCTGAACGGGGGGAGGCGGACTCTCTGTGTTCTTCCGGCGAGGAAGGAGATGATCCACTCCAGTGCCTTCTCCCGGACTCCGACGTTGCTGAGGCGTTGTACTAGGGTACGATGGCAGACAGTGTCGAAGGCCGCGGAGAGGTCGAGGAGGATGAGGGCCGCTGTTTCTCCGTTGTCAAGCAGTGCTCGGATGTCATCGGTGACTGTGATCAGGGCGGTCTCGGTGCTGTGGTTGGCCCGGAAGCCAGACTGCGAGGGGTCGAGGGATCCGTTCGTCTCGAGGAAGGCGGCCATCTGCTTGTTGACGGTCTTCTCGATGACTTTTGCAGGAAACGGGAGCAGCGAGATGGGGCGGTAGTTCTTGAGGTCGGTGGGGTCAGCCGATGGCTTCTTGAGTAGAGCGCTGAGTTCGGCGTGCTTCCAGCTCTCCGGGAAGGTAGCGGTGTCGAAGGAGGTGTTGATGATGTCCCGCAGGTGGGGTGCGATGATAGCGTCGGCCTTGTTGAAGACGTGGTGAGGGCAGGGGTCGGTCGGAGATCCGGAGTGGATGGAGTTCATCGTGCGGACGGTGTCTTCGGTGCTGATCGGAGTCCAGGCGCGGAGGGTGGTGGTGGGGGGCGGTGGTTCGGTCGTGGTGTTCGTCGGTTGAGTGCTGAAACTGTTGTGTATGTCCGCGATCTTGTTGTGGAAGTAGGAGGCGAGGGAGTTGCAGAGGTCTTGCGAAGGGGTGATGTCATTGTTTCCGGCGTTGGGGTTGGAGAGCTCTTTGACGATGTTGAAGAGTTCTTTGCTGTTGTGTGCGTTGTTGTCCAGTCGTTCCTTGAATGCAGTTTTCTTGGTGGCGCGGATGAGTTGGTGGTGTTTCCGGGTGGTGAGCTTGAGGGCAGTCATGTTGTCCGGTGTTGGGTCTCTGCGCCAGGTTCTCTCGAGGGCTCGGCAGTTCTTCTTGGAGCTCTTGAGTTCGTTGGTGAACCATGGGGCTTTCTTGCTGCCCGGTCTGCTGGGCGGGGTCCTCAGGGGGGCGAGCTCGTCTGCGCAGTCGCTGATCCACTTCGTGAGGTTGGTGGCCGCTTGGCTAGGGTTCGTTGTGCTGGTGGGAGGGTTCATGCTCAGGGAGGACGCGAGCTGGTGGGCTGTGATCTTGTTCCAGTTCCTGCGTGCAGCCTGTTGCTGGTGGTGGTGGATCGTGGTCCTTGCGAAGCTGAAGTGGACGCAGCTGTGGTCGGTCCAGTGGAGTGCGGTGGCGTGGCTGAAGACGATGTCCTTGCTGGATGAGAAGACGGGGTTGAGTGTGTGTCCGGCGTAGTGGGTGGGGGAGGTCACCAGTTGCTTGAGTCCCAGGTTGGCGAGGTTGTCCAGCAGGGTGGTGGTGTTGCGGTTGTTGTTGTTCTCCAGGTGGAAGTTGAGGTCCCCTAGGAGGATGTAGTCAGCGGAGCAGAGGGCGTGTGGGCTGATGAAGTCGGCGATGTCTTCGCTGAATTGTGTGCGTTGTCCCGGGGGTCTGTAGATGAGGGTTCCTCTGAGGGTGTTCTTGGGGTTGATGTGGACTTGGAAGTGCAGGTGCTCGGCGGTTGTGAGGGTGTCATCGGTGTTGGTCGTGATGCGGATGGTGTTCCTGTGGACGATTGCGATGCCTCCTCCGGTGTGGTTGATGCGGTCCCTTCGGATGATCTTGTAGCCGTCTGGGATGGCGATGGCGATGTCAGGCGCGGAGGAGGCGTTCATCCAGGTTTCAGTGAAGAAGGCGACGTCTGGGGCTGTGGTGTCGAGCAGGTTCCAGATCTCGATGGCGTGCCTGTGGACGGAGCGGGTGTTGAGCAGGATGCATTTCAGGTGGCTGCTGCTGTTGGTCGTCGGGGTCTTGGGCACTGCTGGAGTCGTGCAGGTCCGGATGCAGGTGAACTTGCAGGAGTTGCAGCAGAAGGGTCCGTGGGTGCGTCTCGGGGTGGCCCGGTAGCAGCCTGGGGCTCGGCCGGCGTTGAGTGCGTTGAGGGTGGCGGCGTCGTACGTCCAGCGGGTGGGCTGGGGTCTGCGGGGGCCAGGGGTCCTGGCACTGGGCGCGGTCCAGGCGCGGACGGGCGCAGACGGGCTTACCTTTGGCGCACCTTCGGCGCTCAGTCGGCACGCCCGCTGCGCGTCAACGAATATACCATCAAAGGCATGCCTGTTAGTTATGGCCTCAGCACACATATCAGGTTTGGTCAGAGGGTCAGATGGGTGCTAGTGAGGGCAGGGTGAGAAAGAGGTGACCATCAGAATACAAAATGGCTGTGGTTAATCAAAATAACTGCGGCTTATGTTAATGAAAGAACTTTCGCCAGACAAGATGGCACCGGTGATGTTCACGTTTGTCGATTCTATTTTCAACAGTCGCCCCTTTGAACATTCCCAAGACATCTTGCTAGTCTATTTAGGTCAGTGTCTACAGTCTCAGGTGCACAAAGGGTTTTGACATAGGGAACACAAGGGCGGTGTGCAATTTGGTTGTCTATTGCGGTCTTTTGTTGGCCTATTTGTATTACGAGCAGATGAAAACAATCCTGATAATCTTATACAATCAATATGACAGGCGAGGAGGCAGTGCATACAAAATGACATTTGTCGTATCATACATTTAGACCTGGAGATGGGCATATTTCTTAGATGATGCAGAGAGTTCATTTTAAATACAAACATGTTACCATACAAATCGTTCTGTCAGGATAAGGACCATTAAGTGCATTATTTGAGGCATAGACTCCATGGGGGTCCAAACTAGAGGGCATTTTCATGTTGACAACTGGTGTTCTACACTTATTACTATATAATGCTAACTCTTTCTTTGTCATTTATATACATACAGTAAAAAGTGACCGATGCAAGGTTTAAAGGGAAAATATTTTTCTTGTCCAATTGGGGCATAATCAATACAAAGTGGTTGGGAGAGAAATTCAACTTAATACAAGCGATAGTCAGGAAGTGATAATGTTCAAAGGCTTTTTCTTTCCAGTGTCTTTTTATAGCAAGCCATCACTGGTAGGCTTCCATTGTTCTTCTTCTTTTGTTGGCGCTGTTGAGCACCGGCGGTGGAGCTATGCGTCCAGCTCAGATCCATATTCCACGTTGCAGGGCGTGGCCATTCTTTGCTCTCGGACCACAGTCCTTTTTGCCCTGTTCCCTAACTAATCTATCATAGGTACCTTAGACAGGGTACCCGCACTCTTATTCTTTATCCATGAAGTCCATCCCTATTACCCTATTCTATCTGTGCGCTGTGTTTCTTCATCAAGTCAATTTCAAAACTCCATATGAAAAAGGGGGGCGTGCTTTGGAAGGTCGAGGGAAGAGAAGGCAAAGTGGGGTCAGATCTGAAATGGACCAAGGGAGGCAGAAATTTCACGGAAGTGGGCCCATCAATTAGGCTCAATGGGCTGGGACTTCCGGCACATGTTTTAATCAACAGGTTGGGGCTTCTGGACAGCCCTTCTTTCTTTCATTTTCCATGTTGGGAATGGTGGGTGTTCCACGATCTGCAGCCAGGCTCTGCGTCACGTCCGGCCCCTCTCCTCCGACGACTGCATGACATCTTTAAATAAGTACAAAACAATTTTTAGAGACCTGGCAGGGGAAGACGTTTACACCATTCAATTTCTCTCCCAACCCCTAAGTAGCTGGGGAAATGTTTATCGGCTACTCAAAATGACGATAGGGTGGGTACTTTTTAATCCTCGCATCGGCGTCTACTAACTCCTAAATCATTACTGTGGTGCAGGTCTGCAAGCATTTCTTATGAATTTCCACCATAATTTTTATCCTTGGTGTTCATTCCTTTTTCATTCACAATTGTGGCAAGAAATCTAATATCTATCAATTACATGGTCTGTCAAATTCAAACCGGCTCCTCCGGCAGAGACTCGTTGTTCTAAACTAAATCCTGTTAAGCTATATTTTTCTTCAAGGTCTGCTAATTACAAAAAGTGTGATGAGCTATTATCATGGGCATACAGGTACCCTTCCTGGCTATTGTTTACCATAGAGTACACAGGCTAAGCATTGTTCCATCCTATCGATGCTCTCTTCTTTCAGCTAAACGTTTTGGTTTCAGTACTCGTTCAGCAGGGCTTACTACAACATTCCTTTGGTTCGAATCATTTTCATAAACATTATTCTACTTTTCGGCACATTTTACAACCTAGCTACTTCAACAGTTAATGAGGGACTTGCGATGTCCATACAACTTATATCTAGGGTGACCAGAATCTTAAAGTAAAAACAACTAGGGACAAAGTTGGTCAAGTCACACCTCTATTAAAGAAACCTATAGCCGACCCCTCTGATCTCAACAATTACCGTCCCATTACCAATATTCCCACTCTCGCCAAACTGCTGGAAAAATGCGCACAACTACAATTGACTAAACACATTGAACAATTTGATCTCCTCAACCCTCACCAGTCGGGCTTCCGAGCTGGACACAGTACAGAAACGGCAATGACTCACATAATTGACGACGCACTTCAAATGCTAGACCAAAACGACACCTGCCTCCTCATCCTTCAATCTTTAGGCATAACTCTAGACACCAATCTCAACATGCAGCAACATATCAGCAAGGCAACAAAGGGTGCGAACTTCCAGATCAACACTCTGAGGAAACTTAAACCCTTCCTCCCAGCCAAAGACTTCCAAACAGCAGTACAAGCACTAGTCATCCCTCGAATAGAATACGTCAGCACCACCCTCTGCGGACTCCCCCTAACTACAACCGCACCATTAAGAGCTTCTCTAAACACTGCAGCGAGACTCATCACTGGTTCAAAAAAGCACTCCCATATCACCCCTGACTTGAAATCCCTGAATTGGCTGCCTTTTGAAGCCAGAATACATCTGAAAATCGCCTGCATGACACACAAGGCGGTACACCTAAACACACCCGGCTACCTCGCTCAGAAACTGACAATCTCTGGCGGAGCTAGAAACACTAGAGGCACAAACAATCTTCTGCTGAAACCTCGGAGATTCCGGAAGGAAAAAACATATAAGCGCTCCTTCTCAGGAATGGCGCCTAGGATATGGAACTCACTCCCTCCCGAAACCAGGCTTATCTCTTCCACTACACTCTTCAAAAAAGAAGTAAAAGCTATCCTCATGGCTAAATACACTTGAACTATTATCTCGAACTCTGTTTATACTCTGCACTGATTTGTACTACATGTTTGACCCCTTCGCTTATTTGTATGAGTTGCCCTATTGCTCACATGATTGGCTTTGCAGACACCTATTTGTACTGTTTGATCTACTGATGTATCTGTATAACTATGCTCCATCATGTACCCCTCTATGTAAAGCGCTCTGATATCTGCGAAGATCTTGTCCGCGCTATATAAAACTTTCTAAATAAATAAATAAATAAATTTCACAAAATTGGGAGAAGGACTAGATCTTACTTCAAGCTAAGAGTGTGTTCCTTAGCAGAGAGCTACACGATGGTCAGTAAGAATTTACATAAATTGCAAATTTTAAACCTGGCAGCTTGCTTGTCAATTAAATCTTTTCTGGAAACAACGAATAACTTCTATCAGGCTAAGTCAATTTATTTTTTTTAAAACCGGGACATGAGCTACATTTCTTAAAATCTTCTGGGACAGCTGGTACAAAACTGGGACCACTCTGGAAAAACGGGGACGTTTTGGTCACTCTACTTATGTCCAATGGGCAGAATAATATGAACGATGAAGGTTGTGTCACTAAGGCACTAAAACAAAAAGCCACTGACATTTATTTCCCTTATAAAGGCCAGATTAGGGGACATCAGTCATCTCACATGTCCTTTCTTTCTCAGCCAATTAAGTTCCATCAATTTACAGAAAGGAGAGGTAGTAATATGGCAAAATATGATATTTTGTTTCTGTCAATTTGTTCAAACACTGTCGTGTTTAAAGCCAATTGGGCGAGTACCGGTGAGGTACAGTGTCGTTATTTATTCAAAAGTGAGCTCTTAGAGAGAGAGAGAGCGTTGTGCACAACAATAGGCTATTCAGTACACGCATAACATAGAGAGAGAGAGCGAGCGTGTACAATAATAGGCTATTCAGTACATACAAAAACAACTAAAGAGTATCTTTAACTATAATATACATAAAGCACAAAAGGAGAAACAGTGAGACGGCCAGCCCACCACCACCCATAAGTGCCCTACGTAAAAGTATTAGCTGTGTCAAAATTAAAGTTAGTGAATTCCCAGTGAGGAAAAAGGAGCCCTCAGGCACCCACACATGGTAGGTAGCCGTTTGTCTTCATCGGGTTCCTGTTGTTAGTACGTGTAGAGATACAACAAACCAAAAAGGTGCAGATTAAAATGAGTGTAGACCACTCCCTCAACCAACACTTTTAATAGAGGGGTGATTCGAACCCAATTAAAAACAGTATGAATGAACGGACAAAAAAGGGTTAAGTAAATTTGAACCCCCTGTCCTAAAAATCGGTCGACATGTTTCAGCTTTAGAGTCCTATTCGACTCAGCATTCCTCAGGACAAGTAATAAATTCTCTCCCAAAGGGGCAGGGCACACCCTAAAGAGCCTACTCACATTAGGAGGAAAGTTATCAACTATAGATACGCGTTTACCAACTTGTAATCGCTGCACTGGTAAAGCTCAGGTGCACAACCTCTGTTCTATGAGGGATATGGAATCTGAAATGAGACCAACAAAACAAAATAAATGATAAACCATTTTAGAATTTTCCTCACTTTCAAGTTTTTTTACATAGTTATACCTTTAAACCACCCGTCACACACCCAGTGGCACAGTCAAATCAATGTGTACAAACTCATAACATACCCCTATCCGTTATGTAAAGGGCAAGTTCAAACTTGGGCCACTAACTACCAGCTTGGTAGTAGTGATCTTTGTATTACTTCACGCATGCTTTCACGCATTATCCGGAAGCATTTATTGTGCCTAATATCTCTAGATCCTGGCTTAACCTTCTTGCCCACGATCTTCATATTGTAATGAAGTTAAAAACAACAGTTTTCCTTTGAGAAGCTACTTAGGGGCCATATGTATTGCGCATCCCTATCAGTATTTACATATCTATATCACGCCTTAATAACCGGAAGACTCTGGTGCATGCATTGCAACATTCATCATTCTCTAAACTCACTCAGCTTGCTTTCCAACTGCTTCCTAAACACAGGGAAAGAGGAACTTTCACCTCAGGATCTGTTTGGAAAAAACAAACTTCTCAATATCATCAAGATGGAATTAATCTAAATTTGATTTTAAATTCGCTTGTAAAGTCTGTTATCAGTGATGTCAAACTAACTAGTTACACATTATAGGGGTGACTTACTCAGTCAATCCTAAAAAACATCTTCATGAGTCTGTGGTGGGGGAATTCTTCACGTCAGCATCTATTAAAAGTAGCGTGAAAAGAGAGTCAATTCCCTTTTAAGCGGATGCATCTGCATATCGTTATCAGCGTGTTTACTTGAAAGATTCATTTTTGCATCTCCGCTTCGGATAGAAAGTACCCCTCACGATTTTTAAATCAACCATCATCTGTTAATCAATATGCGGAGGCACTGCTCATCTTACGGAGCAACCTAACCCACCATTAGTCTGCGCACTGTTTGCGTGGGGCGTCTTAGTACTTGTTGTTAATTAAAATTATCAAAAAGTGCTTCCAATGGATATTGGAAGCATCCCCTGACACTCCACTCTTAGAGATTATTTCAAGTAATTCGGAAAGAAAGTTCTTGCAAATTATTCAGATGAAAACTTATTTAATTCTCATAAGTTCAAGTTCAGAAATAGTATCCGTTCAATCATGAAAGTTCATTGAGATTCAAAATTCACTACAACACATTTGTAGGTCCAATGCATTTCGGGCTGAACGCCCTTCATCTGGGACAACAGCTGAAAGCAAGACAAAGAATGCTATTCAAATCACTGTATATTAACAGTTTGTTTTAACAAAAAACAATTCATCATATGTTCACCAAACATGTCATACGCAATTAGTAAAGAGTTGTGGTCTCCCCTCAATGTGCAAACGTGCAAACATTATACGATATATCATAAAACTCATGTGTTGTAGGTTTCTGTTAAGCTCGCTCAAATTTAAGGCTAAAAGATAAACATGAAGGTGTTTCAGTATGCGAGTAATGTGATGCCAGAAATATATGATATCGAAATGAAATGGACTATACACTTACTTGTAGTGCACACGGCGTCTTCATGCTAGTTCTCGGTATCGCGTCTAGCGCGTAACGGTTTGAATGAGACTGCTGCTAGCGAGTGTTATAAGAAACCTGACTGGTTGTCGCATATGAACAGCGTGATCTGATTGGATGATGTTCCGATCATGTGATCGGAACTCTCCCAATCACTAGTTTAGAATGTGCTAGCAACAATGTAGTTAGAATGGTATCGATAAAGTTACAAGCATTGAAATGAAGTAACAATAGGGTTGAGACAAGGCACTATCATCATTGGTATGACTGTTCTAAGAAACATGTGAGATTCAAAAAATAAGTCGGTGAAAAGATGGTCCTCCAGTACATAACAATTTAAAATCATTACTGTAGATCAACATATTACAGGTAGCATGCAAATTCGATGCGTTCATTCAAACCATTTGGTTTACAGGAATTAAGTAGATAAATCCAGTGATTCTCTCTTTGCAAGAGAAAATGGTTGTTGTCTCTTCCTTCTGTTTTGTCAATCGTTTCAAGTACAGTATGCTGAAGTTGGGAAATGTTGTGGTTGGATTCAAGAAAGTGGGTAGCTACTGTTGATTTGACGTTTTTAGTTCTTATGTTTGACTTATGTTCGTTGAGTCTGATTTTGATTTTTCGTTCAGTCTTTCCAACGTATGTCTTCCCACAAGTACATTTGAGCATGTAAATTAAGTTCGAAGTGTCGCAGGTTGCATTAACTTCAGTTTAATTCTGTATCCTTTCATGGGATGGGTTATTTGGTTGTCTCTTATGATATTATTGCAATTGCCGCATTGGAGACAAGATCGGGTCCCATGATATTGTTTGGGTTCATCAGTGGTGGGTTTCAACATTTCTCCAAATTTCTTGTTCCTAGTGAAAGCGAAAATAGGGGGATTATCAAAAGCTTGTTTGAAATCAGGTTCTGCCTTTAAGATGTTCCAGTGATTCCTAATGATTTTTTTAAACTTGAAACTTGCTGTGGAGTATTTGGACATTATTGTCATCCTGTCTTGTTGAAGTTTATGTCTGACGGTAAGAAGATCCGTTCTTCGCAGGTTCTCAACTTTCTTTTTGGCTTCTTTGATGAGGGACTCTGGATAGCCTCTGGTTTGGAATCTTTCACCCATTTCCTCAATAGTTCTTTTTGCTTTCTCTGGATTCGATGTTATGCGTTTGACACGCATCATTTGAGATAGCGGCAAGTGTCTTTTCAATGGTTCCTCGTGGAAGCTTGAATAGTGGAGAGCAGTGGCGGCTGGTGGATTTTGAAACAGGTGGGGCGAAAAATTGTATCGTAGTATAATGAGCGAGCGAGCGAAGCGAGCGAGCCTCAACTGCAAAAGGAGGGTACGGGGAAAGCCTTTCCCCCGCAAGAAATTTTTTGAAAATAGGGATTAAAATTGTGGCTTTTTACACCACATATTTACTGCAAATTGTTGCAAAAAGGGATCCAAATATTGCATTTTAAAGCATAAGTGTGAAGAAAACATTAAAAACAAATCAAAAATATGCCCCATCCTCAAACTCGTCGGCTTGCAAAATGACCCCCAAGCCAAGCACACACAACCAATGGAAACAGGGCCTCTAAGTGTTTTCTACCTGTAACACATCTCTGCCTCTTTACTGTATTGGTTGATGAAGTCATCAAGGCTCACACCATTGGTAACACTGTACATTGAAAATACTTTGAAAATTAGATGGCAAAAGAGATCCATCCCAGGATTGAAGTTCATCCGTGATTTTTTTACTATTAGCCAGGCAAACAGAAATTATATTTCAGCAAACTGGGGGATTTTTAGATTATAACTCTCTACACATTTACCTCAGCACAATAGCACAGGCACAGCAAGCGCATGTTCTTAAATGGGTCAGAGTAAAGAAATGGCAATCCCGCCAGGGCCTCTTGACTCGAGGCAGCCCAGTTCGGCCCTCGTTACGTCTGTGTCACTGTCTGTACAAGTCCTCAGCACAGTCAGAGACTAGTATTCCTGTCTGTGTGGTTAAATGGATCGGTTTCTATGCACTTATTGATTAGCATTCCGTTTTTTAAATGTTCTATTTACCTCTTAGTACTGAACGAATATACTACTTCGAAGCAATCTTCTAGGGGCAGATACAGGATATGAGAGTGTGGGACCAGAACTGCACTATTGTAATTTCCAACATCCACGCTTCTCAGACACTCAAACATATACCAATAGAGCTTTGTTAATCAAAACTGTTTCAGTGTGTGCCTTAGAGTTCAGAGCCCAAGAGTGAACTCTAGTGCCTCTCTGATATTCGAAAACACTGTGAAAGTGTAGCTATGACATCAATTAAGAGATTTCATATGATAATGACATAGGTAGCTGCTTATTCAATATAACCAGAGAACTTAATGACCCCAAAAACACAACGCACCAACTCGCCTGTAAGCATTGTATTTTTATTTACTTTTGCCTTCTCAATATTTTTGAAAGCGTGTACCTCCATCATACACAGTTGCACAGAATCACAATTGCATCTGGAGTAAGTTACCATTGCTCAGTATGTTCAGCAGAGAGGCCAAGGATTGGATGACAAAGTATTTTGAGTACCTTTTTGACCCACTGACAGGCACTGGGAGAAATTTGCACTGCCTTCAGCCTCTAAAGCTCTCAATGGTCTCCATTTAAAAATGCCTGAAGGTGACTCCAGTCAAAGTACAAACTGTACAAGAGAAATATGCTACACAAGAAAATGCACAACTACAACATCCTGGAATTGGATGCTCATTTTAAAACAATTCAGCAGTCAATTGCTGTTTTATGTAGACTCTTTCAGTTCAAGTCTGGGTTTCCTTTGAGAGAGCATACGATCCTGTAAAGTGGATTGCGCTGGAGGATATGGCATTTAAAACACAGCTTTATGGTGAGTACATCATGACACACTGAGCCCTACTTATTGCAGCTCACAGTAGCATAAAATGGTTGGTGTCTTTGGGTAGTTAAAGAGAAAGCTTTTGACTGTAAGCCCCTCTCCTCTATCCTCTGCCCCCTGTGCTTAATTTGTAAAAATAATAGGTGCCATGGCCCTCATCAGGAGGTCACTGCAGCCCACACCACCCATTGCCTCTGCTAACGCTACCATTGACAGTACCAAACCAGCTGCTAACCATCACACTCCTACAAGTGAGACAGTTCAGACTATTGCAGGTCCCCAAAGCTTTGAGATTAGCAAGGGTGGCAGGTATTAGTCCTTTTTAACTGAATAATGAATAAGATAAGTAAACAACTGTTGTTTTGCTCACTCTAAATCAGGCAAACAGCCCACTGTGTGGAGGACTGTCATAAGTGCCCGTGTGGCCAATTACGTGCCGGTTCTGAGCACCAGAAAACAGTGGCTCAAATTAAGCACTATCTGCCCCTAAGCAACACACGCATTCAACCAGTGCAAAGATCACATGTCACTTGTTTCTAGAAACAGTCATTACTGTGTCCAGCTGTGCAGTGCAGCCCCCATTTGTCTGTACTGCAGCAGCTTCTGTGATCTTGTATAATTGTATCACCATTATTAGGCAGTTTCACTTAAGTAAACTCTTCGCGTTCCACCAACCAAACCTTATTTTCAGAAACACATGAAGAACATCAAGGTCAGCCTCAGACTGTCGAACACAAAATATGCTCCAGCAGCAGAACACAAAACAGGCCAACATACAGCCACAAGAGAATGGGCCCACACACTGAGCTGGCGGACCAGCCCAACGAGCAATGGCAGATTGCTGCTAGTCCGACCCTGCAGAAAGAAAACCGAGCAGGCCCAGCCTCACCCAGAAATCAAATTCTCTCACACACACACACACACACACACACACACACACACACTCACACACACACACACACACAAACTTTAAGACATCTAAGCACTTCAACCCCTCGTCAGGGGTAATAAGTGCAATATAAATGAAACTACATTTACAATCTAAAATGTTGCTGTGCCTCACCTCCGCTCCTTTAAAAGAGTTTGGCAAGCAGCTTCTAACATGCCTGGCCATCAAAAACATACATGTAACCTAGAAACATTTCATGCGGCAGCAAAGCACTTTAACTTTCACAGAGCCTAACAGGACAAAATACACCTGTTTTTTTAACAGGGCAAAGGTTAATTTGAAAGCAATCTCTTCAGCGGAATTGGGTCGCTAAAGCAAGGGACTTGTGACATTACTTTGAAGCGCAACTTAAAAAGCATTTCACAAAATGATCTTTCAAAACTGTACATTTCTGCATGAGCTCCTTCTACCCGAGTCTGTTTCCTCCTGTCATAAAAATGAATCCACACCTGGGTACTCAGGCCATCATCAATCATCGCCAGTGACTGAGAGGCAAGGGTTACTGCTCTGTGTAGCTTTACATAAACAAATGTATGGATGTGAACAGCACCTTGTCTAGACCTATGAGTAGCCTTCTTCAAACTGCTGCTAGCGTGCTGCACTCAACAACAGAGGTGAATGAATGTGCATCCAACAGCACAGTGCTGCAACCTGACGCCCCTAGCGAGTGAGCAGAGTGCCTTTCCACTGTATGGTTCACTGTGAATGACCAACCAGGGGATTCATGTATAAATGAGTGAATGTATAAATTAGTGAATGTGTGAATGAATCTATGACTGACAGAAACCTGTGAGTGATTGAGTGTGGTAAAACTGCTATAGAGCACTAAACAGCTGCCTTTGGACATGTACTTCTAAACCTGCTACCTGGCCTAAGTTTTTAAGTTCGTGAAAGATGGTGATGTGAGGCTTTCTGTAATTAAAAGTTCATGGTGTGAGGTGCTGCATTGGAAAAGAAACACGTCTCCTCTAAAACAAGCTTCGACATACGATTTTCAAAATGATTTTGTTCCAAGGAGCATGGTTTCTACCAGGTGTGAATCAGGGTACTCTCTCTAGAGGATAAATTGTACCTGACATTTGTGACGCATAAAGTAATGCCAGCTACGTAATATCAAGCAGGGAGACCTGCCACGCCATCTGCTTTCAGGCAATGCTCATCCTGAACTTGTGTTGTGCATCACATACAGGCATGC
Organism: Lissotriton vulgaris; assembly: GCF_964263255.1. Taxonomy (NCBI): domain Eukaryota; kingdom Metazoa; phylum Chordata; class Amphibia; order Caudata; family Salamandridae; genus Lissotriton; species Lissotriton vulgaris. Next base: position 208,589 of record NW_028254497.1, read on the forward strand.
TTATATAAATCTTACAACTGCTCTGCTGTATGTCACAGTGAGTACAGGGCCGTAAATAGAGGCGCAATGAAGTGTGTGAGGTTTAAGCAAGCTGCTGTGAGTAAAATAATGAATGAAGCTGTGCATGTATGGTGCACAGCTGTACTGATATTACACGCATGGTTCACATATGTGCAAATCAGTGCATGGAGTAGTGCGTGAATGCTGTATACAAGAATGTAAGTAGCAATGCACACGTGGTACACGGAACTGTACTTACCACAAATAGAGCAGAGCACATATGTGGCTTAGAAATGTATGGCGTATTGGGCGTAGGACTGCCTTACATGTCAATCCGTAGTACACACATGCTGTACATAACTAATAGCATATCTGCTGTATATAATTTAGAGCACAGTAGTGTGTAGGTGTACATAACAGCATGAAGCATTGCATGCTTGGAACAAAAATATGTGCATGTAGTACTGCACCACAACATGGAGCAGTGCCCTGATCCGCTACATAACACACCGCCAAACTTCTATAACGCACACTCGACCCCCGGGTAACGGAGCGCTTTACACTAGCAGCAGTTACATTAAACAAGGCGCATTCATATTTTTTTCTGGCAGAATAAATTATTTGCTCAGAATCAGAGCATTTTGAGCCGACACTCGAACGTGCTTTCCCAGGTCCGAGTCTAAAGTTTTCACCTCTGTCCGTTACCGGTGCTTCAGTGGCTCAGACAAACGCAGCTTTGTGCCTGATGTTCCTCAGTGGCCTCAGACCCTCCCTCCTGCCCAAAGCTCTTTCAGTGGGCTCAGACACCCCTCCCCTCTTGTGCCCGATGCTCTTCAGTGGGCATATCCCCCTCCCTTTGAACCTTCCGCCCCCACACAATCCGTCTAACGCTCTTCAGTGAGCTCAGCCCCGTACCAGCACTTTGCCTCAGTCAGGTCAGTTCGGTTGTACCTGCACTTTCCCGCAGAGCTAGTGTTTTTGTAACGAGCAGTAACAACACTTAACGGGGCGACAGCACTTGTGATAGTGTGACTGTCAACAATACCCAATGCCTGCTCACTGTAGTCTCAGAGGGCCATATGCATCAACACATTTTCCCATAGACACAGAATGGGCCAAACCCTTTGATGCATCTGGCCCAGAGTGTCTGGGGTCCCCAAAACCGAGCATCCTACTGGTGATATAATTATTTATTGAAAGTTAAGAATGCCCGCCTGGGCCTTACCTAGGCTTCTGAACTGACCTGAGTTAGTTCAGACCACGTCATGTCAGCAGGCTCATGCTCTGCGCAGACTGGATTCCTGCTTCCCACCTGCCACACCCTTTCTCAACTCGTCACAGGGAGGGGTTCCACCCACACCCTGTAGCATGTTGGGAAAGGGTGTGGTGACAAGCGCCACTCTCGCTGATTGACGTGGAGAGTTAGTGATCCCGGGCTTGAATTAAAAACGCCCGGGGCTAACTTAACCTCCACGCCATCAGGGGGTGGAGACTCCGCCTTGCAGCTAGGTCTTTGCCGAGCTGATGACATCACAGCCTTCAGGGCTGTGAGGTTCTCAGCCGGCAAACACGTAGCCTTAGGCCAGGCTGCTTGAGCAAACAAGGCAGGCAGGGTGAGTCATGTGACGAGCAATTAACTGAATTAACACTACAGTGGCGATATCGGTGAGTGAGTGTGGGGCATACAGTGCCCAGCATTCAAGGCGTTTTGGGAGCTTGTAAATGGGTCTTTTATTTTCCTAATTGACTGGTGAGCATACCCAGAAATGTAACGGGGAGGGAGCCCCGCCGACCACATAGGGAAACCGCCACTGGTGGAGAGTATTGTTTCTGTCTGTCTTTCTGCGAAACATTTCGGTTTCAATTCTGCCTTGATTTAGATTCACTCATACGTCAAGAAAGGTAATGGACTCAGTGGAAATCTCCCAAGTGAATTGGATCCTTTCTTCTTGCTTGTTAAGTTCCATTAAAGCTAGTTCTAGCGACTCTCTCGAGTTTTCCCAGAGTAAAAACACATCGTCGATGTGGCGTACAAACATCTTGAGGTTATCCGTCCAGTGTGGGACGTTCAAAATATATTGTGTTTCGTATGATTTCATGAAGAGATTCGCGTATACCGGTGCTGCGCTATTGCCCATGCTAGTGCCAATGAGTTGTTGATACCAGTGTTGTCATATTTGAAGTAGCTGTGCTAGAGAGTAAAAACAATCAGTTCCATAAGAAAGGTTTGTAATTCAGGATCATAATCAGTGGAAAGTATGGCCTCTTCCATAGCTTCAATGCCAAGACTATGCGGTATTGACGTATATAGTGATTTGACGTCTGCGGTGCAGAGTACTAATGATTCTTCATCATTGAATTCCAGAGCGTTTAGTTTGGATAGAAAGTCAGTAGTATCACAGATGTATGTCTTCATGTTTTGTACTGTGGGTTGCATCAATCTGTCAATAAATTGACCAATGGGTTCATGCAAACTGTTTTTTGTGGAAACAATTGGGCGCAGTGGAGGGTCAAGAAGGTTTTTATGAATTTTCGGCATCATGTAGAATGAAGGACTCCTTGGATGTGTTGTCGTCAGAAACTTGCTGGTTCTTTCATTGATGGTGCCCTCATTTTTAGCTTTGATGATAAGAACTTTTCATTTTTTAAAAGGTATTCATTAGTGGGGTTACATTGGAGAATAGCATACGTGTTGTGATCATCAATGTGTTCTTGGACTTTCCGTTTATACATGGAAGTGTTCATGATCACGAGACCTCCACCCTTGTCCGCCTTCGTGCATATGATGTCCTTATTGGTAGAAAGTCTTTTAAGTATCCCAAGGTCTTTATTAGTCACATTATTATGGTATTTTTTTTTGCAGTTAATCTTTGAAAGATCCTGTCTAACCAATGTTTCGAAATGGTCAAGTGTCTTGTGGCTCATGGGAGCTATGAAGGTACTTTTAGGTCTTAAGCCTCTGAGTTGATCTGATTCTGGTATCGTGGGTCTTGTTGATATATTATCGAAGAAGTGTCGTAGTCGTAATTTTCGCATGAGTTTAAAGAAACTGATCTCTAATTCTAAAGCATTGGTTCTGGTTGTGGGTACAAAAGATGTTCCTTTTTGAAGTAATTTCAACTCTTCTTCTTTAAGTCTGTAGTCTGAGATGTTGATGACTAATTGTTCTTGTTCGTCTGTTTTTTCTTCTCTTTCTCTTTGGTGGTCACTTTCTCTTTGTCTTTCTCTTTGGTGGTCACACTTCTGGTGTGCGGGCCTTCTTTTTCCCCGCCTGAGTCTTCGGTTTCTGGTGGACCTCGCTCTAAAAAAGGTACTTCCGAGATATTGGTGGTATGAGATGTTGATGGTGTACCTTCTCTGTGTTTTGCCCTAAAACCTTCTCTTTGTAAGAACTCACAGAAATTCCGAGATAAATGGTATGCTGTACTAAATAAGTGCTCTCTAGATCTCATATTATTGATTATAGAAGAATTATCCAGCATTCTAAATGAACTACAAAAAGAGATAGAAGACACCACAGAAGAACTTTCATCCATGCTATCAGGAGAAGAACTTGATGCTCTATTGAAAGATGTGAAAGAACAGATTGAAAAACATGCACAAGATATAAATGAAAGGAAAATTCACAAGTTTAGGCGGGACACGCTTGATTACAAATTAGGAATAGTATACACATGGGCAGATGTGTATGCCCAAAGACGTAGAAATCGAACTTACACACCCTACACAGATACTTCCTCATCAGGAAGCGATATGTCCAACAAACCACCTCCTAACAGAATGCAACTCTCTAAGAAGGCACCCACAAATCTTCAAGGTGAACAACACAAAGAAGGTACACCATCAACATCTCATACCACCAATATCTCGGAAGTACCTTTTTTAGAGCGAGGTCCACCAGAAACCGAAGACTCAGGTGGGGAAAAAGAAGGCCCGCACACCAGAAGTGTGACCACCAAAGAGAAAGACAAAGAGAAAGTGACCACCAAAGAGGAAGAGAAGAAAAAACAGACCAACAAGAACAATTAGTCATCAAAATCTCAGACTACAGACTTAAAGAAGAAGAGTTGAAATTACTTCAAAAAGGAACATCTTTTGAACCCACAACCAGAACTAATGCTTTAGAGTTAGAGATCAGTTTCTTTAAACTCATGCGAAAATTACGACTACGACAATACTTCGATAATATATCAACGAGACCCACGATACCAGAATCAGATCAACTCAGAGGCTTAAGACCTAAAAGTACCTTCATAGCTCCCATGAGCCACAAGACACTTGACCTTTTCGAAACATTGGTTAGACAGGATCTTTTAAAGATTAACTGCCAAAAGAAATGCCATAATAATGTGACTAATAAAGACCTTGGGATACTTAAAAGACTTTCTACCAAGCACGAAGGCGGACAAGGGTGGAGGTCTCGTTATCATGAACACTTCCATGTATAAACGGAAAGTCCAAGAACACATTGATGATCACAACACGTATGCTATTCTCCAATGTAACCCCACTAATGAATACCTTACAAAACTCACAGATCTTATCAACAAAGCTAAAAATGAGGGCACCATCAATGAAAGAACCAGCAAGTTTCTGACGACAACACATCCAAGGAGTCCTTCATTCTACATGATGCCGAAAATTCATAAAAACCTTCTTGACCCTCCACTGCGCCCAATTGTTTCCACAAAAAACAGTTTGCATGAACCCATTGGTCAATTTATCGACAGATTGATGCAACCCACAGTACAAAACATGAAGACATACATTCGTGATACTACTGACTTTCTATCCAAACTAAACGCTCTGGAATTCAATGATGAAGAATCATTAGTACTCTGCACCGCAGACGTCAAATCACTATATACGTCAATACCGCATAGTCTTGGCATTGAAGCTATGGAAGAGGCCATACTTTCCACTGATTATGATCCTCAATTACAAACCTTTCTTATGGAACTGATTGTTTTTACTCTCTAGCACAGCTACTTCAAATATGACAACACTGGTATCAACAACTCATTGGCACTAGCATGGGCAATAGCGCAGCACCGGTATACGAGAATCTCTTCATGAAATCATACGAAACACAATATATTTTGAACGTCCCACACTGGACGGATAACCTCAAGATGTTTGTACGCTACATCAACAATGTTTTTATACTCTGGAAAAACTCAAGAGAGTCGCTAGAATTGGCTTTAATGGAACTTAACAAGCAAGAAGAAAGGATCCAATTCACTTGGGAGATTTCCACTGAGTTCATTACATTTCTTGACGTACGAGTGAATCTAAATCAAGGCAGTATTGAAACCGAAATGTTTCGCAAAAAGACAGACAGAAACAATACTCTCCACTATTCAAGCTTCCACCAGGAACCATTGAAAAGACACTTGCCGCTATCTCAAATGATGCGTGTCAAACGCATAACATTGAATCCAGAGAAAGCAAAAAGAACTATTGAGGAAATGGGTGAAAGATTCCAAACCAGAGGCTATCCAGAGTCCCTCATCAAAGAAGCCAAAAAGAAAGTTGAGAACCTGCGAAGAACGGATCTTCTTACCGTCAGACATAAACTTCAACAAGACAGGATGACAATAGTGTCCAAATACTCCACAGCAAGTTTCAAGTTTAAAAAAATCATTAGGAATCACTGGAACATCTTAAAGGCAGAACCTGATTTCAAAAAAGCTTTTGATAATCCCCCTATTTTCGCTTTCACTAGGAACAAGAATTTTGGAGAAATGTTGAAACCCACCACTGATGAACCCAAACAATATCATGGGACCCGGCCTTGTCTCCAATGCGGCAATTGCAATAATATCATAAGAGGCAACCAAATAACCCATCCCATGAAAGGATACAGAATTAAACTGAAGTTAAATGTCCTTGTGGGAAGACATACGTTGGAAAGACTGAACGAAAAATCAAAATCAGACTCAACGAACATAAGAACTAAAAACGTCAAATCCACAGTAGCTACCCACTTTCTTGAATCCAACCACAACATTTCCCAACTTCAGTATACTGTACTTGAAACGATTGACAAAACAGAAGGAAGAGACAACAACCGTTTTCTCTTGCAAAGAGAGAATCACTGGATTTATCTACTTAATTCCTGTAAACCAAATGGTTTGAATGAACGCATCGAATTTGCATGCTACCTGTAATATGCTGATCTACAGCAATGATTTTAAATTGTTATGTACTGGGGGACGATCTTTTCCCCGATTTATTTTTTTGAATCTCACTTGTTTCTTAGAACAGTCATACCAATGATCATAGTGCCTTGTCTCAACCCTATTGTTACTTCATTTCAATGCTTGTAACTTTATCGATACCATTCTCACTACATTGCTGCTAGCACATTCTAAACTAGTGATTGGGAGAGTTCTGATCACATGATTGGAACATCATCGAATCAGATCACGCTGTTCATATGCGACAACCAGTCAGGTTTCTTATAACACTCGCTAGCAGCAGTCTCATTCAAACCGTTACGTGCTAGACGCGATACCGAGAACTAGCATGAAGATGCCGTGTGCACTACAAGTAAGTGTATAGTCCATTTCATTTAGATATCATATATTTCTGGCATCACATTACTCGCATACAGAAACACCTTCATGTTTATCTTTTAGCCTTAAATTTGAGCGAGCTTAACAGAAACCTACAACGAGTGAGTTTTATGATATATCGTATAACGTTTGCACGTTTGCACATTGAGGGGAGAGCACAACTCTTTACTAATTGCGTATGACATGTTTAGTGAACATATGATGAATTGTCTTTTGTTAAAACAAACTGTTAATATACAGTGATTTGAATAGCATTCTTTGGGCCCGATTTAGGTAATTCTAATTTACCACTTCTAAAATACCAAATCATACCGATTCGGTATTTAAGAAGTGGTAAATTAGAGGGGGGGAAATGTAGGTAATTCAGAATCAGTAAATACCGAATCGGTATACCGAATCGGTATCCCCCATTGATGCCTATGGGCCTTGAAGCCCATAGGAATCAATATGGAATACCGAATCGGTATTTACCGATTCGGTAAATTCCGAATTTTGCAAGGGTGCAGGGGGTGTCACTTTGACACCCTCTAGCACCCCAATTCCGGACTTGTGTGCCATGTGGCACACAGACATGCCCTGAGGGCATGTCTGTGTGTCACATTGCACAGGTGTTCATGCAAAGAAGTGCATGCACACCTGTATTCGGTATTTTACCACCCAATAGTATTGGGTGGTAAAATACCGAATCTGACTGGCCTTTGGGACTCAGAAGAGTCCCACCTACATATGGAAGTTACCGAATCGGTAAAAATACTGATTCGGTTTTTTACCAATTCGGTAAATTTACCGATTCAGTAAATTTACCGATTCGGTAAATTTACTGAATCGGTAAAATAGGCCCCCTACATCAGAAATGACCATTTACCGGTCGGTAACGGCTGAAATCGGCCGTTACCGGTCGGTAAATGGCCACCTACATCTGGCCCTTTGTCTTGCTTTCAGCTGTTGTCCCAGATGAAGGGTGTTCAGCCCGAAATGCATTGGACCTACAAATGTGCTGTAGTGAATTTTGAATCTCAATGAACTTTCATGATTGAACGGATACTATTTCTGAACTTGAACTTATGGGAATTAAATAAGTTTTCATCTGAATAATTTCCAAGAACTTTCATTCCGAATTACTTGAAATAATCTCTAAGAGTGGAGCGCCAGGGGATGCTTCCTTTGGAAGCACTTTTTGATGTTTTACTGGAAGTCCTTGACAAGAGCCTTCTCCCGGGCAGCAAACCTCACAAACTGTTAGAAAATCAAATTCGAACATATCGAAATTTCAAATTAAACCTCAGCTGTGCAACTCTCCACTAATATTGAGTTAATTAAAATTAGAAACACGCTGCCACGTGTAAATGGAGATTCTAAAAACATGTAAAAAGTCATGTTTTACTCACTCGCTGGCTGACGGCTCCCCGCCTATCCACCTAGTCTGGGCTCTTCCACGGCTCGTAAACAACTCGAACCGTGGAAAAATTCCTCTTTTGACTTCACGCGACCTACGTGCTTTGTAACCACGTGGTCTGGTCAGATCGCGTTTATTGCAAATTTAAAGCCGAAGTAACTTTGTTCACTGATGATTTAGCACTATAGGTGTCATTACGTATTTACTGTAATGCCGTATTTTCTTCAAAGGGCACCTTACATCATGTGGAGCTTTCTATTTAAATAACTACCAACTGCGTGAACACTTATATACACACACAATGGGACTCAGCGTTCACAGAAAAGCTCCATTCTAAATTCTAATAAGAAAAAACAATCCATAAAGGAGTTATTCAGACTGAGCAGCATGTTTAATTAAAAACAAGTCACTGTATGTCTCTACCTCTTTAATAGACGTAGATATCATGCTAACGTGAGTATTTTTAGCAGAAGGATGATTTTGCTTTTCACTATTAGTTGCATGTCATTACATGTTCTCAGAGCCAAAATTTAGGAACTACATGTATATTACAGGACTATTGTAAGTCGTCTGGCTATGTTATTATACAGTGAAAAATGAAACATATGGTCACTCATATTCAATGTGTCACTGTGTTTTTACCATATAATAGCCCCGCTTCTGTTAGTGATCAGACACTCCATTCACAGTACTCTGGACAGCAATAGGTTAGCGACTCATCACGGACCCCCAAGGAATATCATCGTTGAGTCCTTGACGATCAGTTGCCTAATGGTGTATCCATCTTTGTTCTTTTTCAAAGATGGAATTTTCACAGCTATGCTCAAGATGTTCTATTATGGTCCATTTTAAATCATTCGGACCATGCCCACGTTCTAGAAAGTGTGCTGTTAATTTAGTTGTGTTCCTCCGGCACCCTACATTGCTTCGATGTTCTCCTATACGTAGTTTTATTTTTCGTGTGGTCATGCCCACATACTTCAAATGACATGGGCAGACTATCAGGTAAACCACGTTACTCGTATTACAGTTGGTATGGCTTCTAAGGTGCCAGGTTTTACCTTCTTCCAAGTCAAGGGTTTTGGTTGCCGCAGTCAAATGACACACATTGCATCCACCACATGGGTAATGACCCACAACTGGTGGTAAACCCGAGGTGGTGAGCACATTTGGATTCTGTAACGTGTTTCTATTTCTGGGGCGAGTGTGGACTAGAGCGTCCTTCAGGCTTCTCTCACGCCTGTAGGCAAATAGTGGCTTTTGCCACTCGAGGCCATTGCTGGTCAAAATCCTCCATTGTTTATTTATAGTCCGATTTACTACATTTGAAATGTTGCTATACGTAGTTACACAAGTCAACGGTGTTTCAGGTTCTCCTTCTCTTGTGTCATCTTCTAGTAGGGCTTCCCTATTTTGATTTCTGGCCCTCTTGCAACTTTTCTTTAGGATTTTTGCTGGATACCCTCTGTGTGATAATTTATCAGTCAAATCCTTAGCCTGCTTCTTATAGTCAGTAACACTGCTACAGTTTCTACGTATATGTAGGTACTGACCAAAAGGTAAGTTTTCACGCAAAGGGCGCGGATGAAAACTCGTAAAGTGGAGCAGGTTATTTTTGCAGGTGGGTTTGTAATACGTCTTAGTTGTTAAATGGTCTCCAGTCCTGGTGATCGTGACATCCAAAAACTCGATGGTATCTCGACTATGCTGGTGGGTGAACCTCAGATGAGGATCACAGGTGTTCACCCAATCGAAAAAAGCCAGTCAGTACATATGCAACATAGAACAGTACAGGTCGGTTTACAAATAAAACACACAAGCCAAGGGAAAACATAAATGCATAGTTTACGTACACACAAATACCGAATAGGGCGTGACAGTGCATGCATCAAGTACAATAATCCGAAGACAAAACACAGAGTTGTTTTCGACAAAAAAAGGACTTTCTCATGCATATTACGTATTCTCAGTACTCTACTTAATTTATTCTGGGGTCAGGCTCCTTCTTTCCTAATAGTCGACAATTTTTAGCTGATGGCCTATTTTGAAAATACTTACTCCCTTTTAATTGGTCGGACACTAGCTGAGTCATACTTATAATCACGATGGGGTCCCCCAACATCTAGCAACGATGATTCAAGCTGAGGTAAAGGAGGGATGTCAGTCGGACGTGTGACGGTACATTTCTTATTTTTCTATGTGGATGGAAGAAGAAAGGGTAAATCTAAAACATGACAATATCTCTAACTTTTGAGTGGAGGAGGATTTGGATGAGCCCCAACTCGGGGGACTCTTCATTTCTCTATTTGGTCAGCTCACAGGTGCGCATTACTTTGGTCGCACACTTGTGATATTGGTTGGAGTCAGACTCGATGTACTGCAATAATCGTTCAAGCTCCTGATGTAGGCTACCCTCCCATTCGCTAGCTTTAGAGAGAGACTTGTTTCTAAGTAAAGAATGTGCTATATTTAAGAAAACGCTAATCGTTTTTCGCATGTAGGTACCATGTTTAGGCCTATTTTTCTCATTCCATTAACCGTTCGATCAGTACCTCAGTCATACAAAAAGCATTCTCTTATCGACCCAGGCGTACACGACACATACGCATTCACATCATGCAAATCAGGGCGTGCCCACGCATTCATAACCAGGCGTGCGCGACACATACACATTCATACCATACAAATCAGGACACACACGCATTCATAGCATACAATTTTTCACGTTCCCAGAGATAGCCTCTGCATACAACATACCATCTCACAGTACTGGCCTATTTTCAGCGTGGAACTCCGATGTAACCTACAGAAAAAGAAAAGAGGGGGAGGGGGCAGCATTCAAAGCACATCAGCGCGCATTATAACGAAAATATTTTTACTTACCATATACCTGACTTATCTCTTGGGATGCATTCCTTGGCATCTCGGCATTGAAGCTCAGAAGAACTGTTAGTGTGGCAAAGAATAACCAATGATAGGATGCTCACTACATAGATCGTCCAAGTGCGGTATTACAGACCGCGTGTAGGAGAGGGTCAGAGGCCAGAGGTACTCAGTATAAGGTGAGGGGAGGGTGATGGATCAATGTTCTCATTGAAGAAAACGATCTACAGTGGCCTGAGGCCATTCCTATTCGTTGAGCAGGGAAACTATAGGTTTTAGCAAGTTTAGCTGGGTGCATTCGCGCTTTCAATGGTATGCATTTTTGCTACATGGTAAGACCACTAACAGACTTGTCTAATGTCTGCATGGAGATCAGTTTTGCGGGCGGGTGGAGGACACAGCACAATTCTAGTTCGATAACGCGGGAGCACAGTTGTGCCAGAAAATCGCTGATTCGTAATTGCAGAGGCTGGCAGACCTATTCATGGGGTCCATAAACACAGACTAGACCATACCTGAAATGCTTGTGCAAGGCATACCAATCTATAACACACAAAAGAAACTGTGCCTTTCTAAAAACCGATAATATGCATTTGATCATTGACCAACGAAGATCGTAGCGCTAGCGCTTGACTGTGACTAGGATTACTGCAAGCATTCTTTTCTGTTTTACTGATATTTTAAAAACCTATTGAGTGTGATAATATGTGTTTTTAAAAACGAGTTCTGAGCTCTTACTTGGTGGCCTCCCGCCCTGGGCACCGCACCCAAACCGACAGACCATGCACGCAACCTGGGCTTCATCCTGGACTCCTCCCTCTCCATGACCAGGCAAGTCAACAACGTCTCCTCGGCATGCTTCAACATCCTACGCATGCTACGGAAGATCTTCTGGTGGATCCCCACCGAGACCAGGAAGACCGTCACCCAGGCCCTCGTCACCAGCCGACTGGACTACGGCAACGCCCTCTACGCCGGGACCACCGCCAAGCTCCAGAAGAGACTCCAGCAGATCCAGAACGCCTCAGCCAGACTCATCCTCGACATCCCACGAACCAGCCACATCTCCGGACATCTGCGAGACCTTCACTGGCTCCCCGTCAACAAAAGAATCACCTTCCGCCTCCTCACCCACGCACACAAAGCCCTACACGACCAAGGCCCGAGCTACCTCAACAGCCGAGTCAACTTCTACGCTCCCAAACGCCACCTCCGATCAGCCAACCACGCCCTCGCCGCCGTCCCCCGCATCCGAAGAGCGACTACAGGAGGAAGGTCCTTCTCCCACCTGGCCGCCAAGACCTGGAACTCCCTCCCGACCGACCTGCGCCTGACCCAAGACCACCTCTCCTTCAGGAAGAAGCTGAAGACCTGGCTGTTCGAGCAGTAGCGGCTCCCCCCCCCCCCAGCGCCTTGAGACCCCACGGGTATGTAGCGCGCTTTATAAGTGTCACTGATTGATTGATTGATTGATTTTGCTCGCTACTCCCTGGTCCACCACAGCTTCTGTGCTGATTGTTGTGGAGGGAGGTTGAAGCGACACCACTTCCTGGTTCCTGGTTGTTCCATCCTGGCCAGCCATCTTGGGGAGGTTGACGGGCTAGTCTCCACCCTCACCTAATCTATAAGACCTCTCACTACCTAGCGCAGCGGTGACGCGCAGCGGTAGCGCCGTATACGCGCCGAAGAGGCGCCAAAGAGTAGCCAGTCTGCGCCATTCAGCGGCACAGAAGCGGACGGGGCCGGACGGCTATTTACTTTTTCCTTTTCCTCAGCTAGTGGCATTATGTGCCTTAGTGTGCTCACGTATTCCAGCCCCGAGCTTCGTACTCTCCGTCCTCCGTGTGGCCGCTGCCATCATGTATTCCCAGGAGGGCGGGCTCTGAAGAAAGGGTGTAGCGCTTGTGGTTGGCGCCTTCCTGATCGGAAATCACTTACACAGGTTAGCCCACCCATCCACCATCAATGTTTACTACTGAATACCAGATCCTTACCTGGCCACGCTCTAGACATTTGGAATATGTTACAAGATTCGAAGGTATCCTGTTTGTTCCTAACGGAAACTTGGTTGTCTGACTCTTCTTCCCCCGATTTGGCAAACGCCGTACCCTCCGCCTACAATATTTATAGGAAAGACAGGCCATCTGGTAGAGGTGGTGGAGTGGCTATCATAGTAAATAAGAACATAGCATGTCGCACGTTCCCTGTAGATAATATACAGGGCAGTGAAGCCCTTGGCTTCACTCTCCAGCTCTCATCCTCCCAGGCTTGCACTGGTATTCTTGTTTACAGACCACCAGGCTCGGTGGGGCCGTTTTTAGAAGAACTGCAGGCAGCCCTATCGACCCCATGCCTTAGGTCTAATCATTGCCTTCTATTGGGTGACCTAAATATTCATATGGACAATAGTTCAGATCCGGACACTCAAAAACTGTTGGATATTACTTCCGTGCTAGGTCTATTTCCTTATGTGGCAGGACCGTCTCATAACAAAGGCCACACGTTGGACCAGATCTTTTCTACTCTTCCTATCTGTGTTGACCCTCCCATGCCAGTTTTGTGGTCAGATCATTTTCTCATCACTTTTTCCATCCCTGTCATGGCTTCATCACGGTCCAAACCTGTTGGGTCGTTAAAGCATCTCTCTAAATCTTTCCATCTTCTTACTAGGGAGATGCTATCAAATGCTTTAACAAACTTCCCTTGTCCCACCTCTGACAATGTAGAGGATTACATTGCTCTCTTTCACAACTGGCTCACAGATCGTCTAGAGAGCTTGGTTCCGGCCAAGAAACAAAATTCTGCCGATAAGAGGACATCTGCCCCTTGGTTTACCCCTCATTTAAAAAAAGCACGACAAGATCTTAAGAAAGCAGAAAGAGCATGGAGGCGATCTTACGATCATACTGAGAGACTACATTTTAAGACGCTGACTCGAGCCTACCATAAATCAATTTGGGAAGGCAAAAAATCCTATCTGGAATCTAGAATAAATGAAGCGGAGCATTCTTGCAAGGAAATTTTCAGGGTGGTAAAAGATTTCACCTCTCCTTCCGCTTATACCCCAACCCATGCTCATTCAGAAGCTTGGCTGAAGGAATTGGCTGTCTATTTTGTACAGAAAATTACCACTATTCAAGAATCTCTCCAGGCCACTTTTCAGCAGCATACGATGAGTCCATGGTCCCTTCCTGTGTGATTTTCCCCCACTAGATCAGGAGAGTTCTCTTGACATCTTGGCAAGTCTTAAATCCGGATCTCCACAGGATCCTTGCCCGGCTAAGTGTCTAGCAAATATGGCACCTGTTCTAAATGACCTGGTAAATCCCATCCTGAATCTGTCGCTTTCTTCCGGGGTAGTTCCCAAAGCTCGGAAGAGCGCCATGATCCTGCCACTCATTAAAAAACCAGCGCTCGACCCTTCAGTCCATGCCAATTACAGACCCATCTCCCTACTCCCTGCTCTGGCAAAAGTGACTGAGAGGTTTGTTCACAGATCTATCTCTAATTTCATCGAGGAAAAGGGTCTGTTGCATGGCACTCAATCTGGCTTCCGTGCAAATTTCAGCACGGAGACTGCGCTCCTTGAAGTCACAGATGCCATCAGGGAGGAGTTGGATGTTGGAAAAAAAGTGGTACTGATTATGCTAGACCTGTCGGCGGCTTTCGACACCGTTCCCCACGCACTTCTTCTTTCCAGACTCTGGGACTTTGGTCTGCGGGGAACGGTGTGGAATTGGCTTAAATCCTTCTTAGCCGACCGCCGGCAGACAATCTGGGCGCCTCCCTACTCCGCCGAAATGTCACCGCTAGAAGTGGGGGTTCCCCAAGGTTCCATTCTGAGCCCCCTCCTTTTTAACATCTTTATGGCCCCCCTGGCGGTGACGGCGGAGTCTTTCGGCGCCCGGATTGTCACTTATGCTGACGACACCCAACTCCTCTTTGTAAGCAACAAGGATGGCCTGTTTGACGATGCCCAGGTCAAGGGCTGTTTGAGCGCTGTTTTTGAGTGGTTTGGACGTCATGGGCTGAAGTGCAACTCCGACAAGTCGGAGTTGCTCTTCTTTGGTTGTACCTCTGAGCCTGATTGGAAACCCTGGTGGCCGCAAGATATGTTTCCTCCCACTAGTTCGTCTTTGAAAGCCAAAAATTTGGGAGTTTTGATTGACAATGAGCTATCCTTCGGGCCGCATACCTCATCTCTTACTGGGAAATGTTTCGGCATCCTTCGGATGCTTCGTAAATTCCTCCCTCTAGTCTCCATCCAGCACAGAAAAATCATTGTCCAGGCACTGATTGGCTCTAGGCTGGATTATGCTAATGTTTTGTTTCTGGGACTTCCCAAATATCTGGTCAGGCGTCTGCAAATTGCCCAGAATTCTGCAGCCCGAGCCATCTTTGGTCTTCCAAGAAAAGCCAGAGCCACTGATCTTCTCTCAACACTACACTGGCTTCCTATTGCTAAAAGGATTCTGTTTAAAACTTTGACCACGACTTTCAAGGCCCTACATGGTATAGGTCCCAAATATATTTCCAAACGATTGTCCTGGTATAACCCCCCTAGATCTCTCAGATCTTCGTCCCTATCTAAAATGAGTGTCCCCATTATCAAGCGTGTTAGAGCAGGAGGTCGGTCTTTTCGCTACTTAGCTCCTCATGCTTGGAATGACCTCCCAATCTCTTTGAGACAGACCTCTAGCCTTCTGTCCTTCCGAAAGGCCCTTAAGACATGGCTTTTCCCTTAATTTGATGTTGCTTCCTGTGTCTGCACGTCCTCTCAGTGTTATGTTCTCCCTTCTTCGGTTGGGTTTCCTTCGATAAAGCGCCGGGATACTCCGTGGAGTGGCCGTGCGCTATAGAAGTATAAAAAATAACATAACATAACATTTGTGCCTGACTGCTAAAATACAGTGTCTAGAAATGCCTTTCATGTATAATCTAAACAGATGACCGCTGTGTTTAGGAGGTTACGAGAGGTTAAAACACAGCCGGACTTTCCTAAAAATGTTCATTCTAATCATATGACTTGTGCAAGGACATCAAACGCTAACATTTTAAAACGAGCTTTCTTGCAATGTTTTTCGAGCCCTGGCTTTGGCCATTCAGGCAAATAGGTTCTAAGGAAGATTATTTTTCTCTCCTTTGTACTTAATACATTTATAACTTACTCCTGCCTAATGTTAGACTGGATGGCATTCCTTTGGTGAGGCTTAGGAGCATTTGAAAAACTCTTCTGAAACACGTGCAGGTACATGTATCATTAAATGAGTTTGCGATTCCTTATTTGCAAATTTTAAGAAATCGCAAATAAGGAATCGCAAAATGAAATGCATCATGAAAATTGCGAAAAAATAAGGAATTGGTAAAAATCGCAGAATAAATAGCGATTTCTTGTGTTTGCGAACTCGCAATTTGCGATTTCGCAAATTGCGATTTCGCAATTTCCGGGGTCGCACATTGATGCATGTTGATGACGTCAGAACCAGGAAGTCTGCTGTCCAAGCCTCTTTTTCAGTGCTGAGGCTCAGGGGGAGGAGGGAGCTGGCTCTGGGAGCAGAGGAGAGTGAGAGTGAGAGAGACTGAGTACACCTGAAAAGAACTTTAAAATGGACCCTTAAAATCCAGCAGAGGATAGCCAAAGTGCAAGGAAAAGAAAAGTTAAATTCTCTGAAAAAGATATAGAAACCCTAATTGAGGGTGTAGTGCACAGCAATGACAAGCTGTTTGGAAAAGCTTCTCTGAAGGTTCCTGAGCAGGAAAAAAGGAAGACATGGATCAGGATTCAGAATCGAGTAAATGCCATTGGGATGACTCACCGTACCTCAGAGGAATTAAAAAAGAGATGGTACGACCTGGGCAGTCGTGCCAAGGAACGCATTGCAGACCGTTTGAAGGAAGGACATAAGACAGGAGGGGCACACCACCAGATACTGGAAACACTCCCATGGAGGAATTGGTGGAGTCAACAATCCAGCCAGAAGCTGTTGTTGGAGTCACGCAGCTGGGCACCTCAGGAGCTGCACACACGTCTGAAGGTACGAGGAATGCATGTGTATATTGTCCAAATTACTGAAGTCAGGATGTCAGCACACCACAGCGCAAGCACACACTGTAAAGCATGTACTAGAATTCCATTATTAAGGGAAGTGCATCATGGGAGTTCTAGTCAGTCCAAGTAGTTACAATGACACACACACCTGCAAAAAACGATTTTTAAATACTGAAGCAGATGTTCAAATGAACATAAAATGTATTAATTGTGAACTGTGACATAATCTCACAAGCATACATTGATGCTGTTTTGCACTGTTTAACCTCACAGATGCAGAACGTGATGAGGCCGGGGACAGTGATGGTCTGGAATTGCACCACAGCAGCGCATCAGAACATGAGGACACACCAGCTCTGCCAGCTACCCAGTCATGTGTGCCTCATTCCCGTAGGTCACCTGTCCCAACACTGCGTCCCATGGCGTCTGATGATGAGGCCAGTACTGTACCTGTGGTCAGTGTACGTCAAAGCTATAGCGCCACACCCACACCAACACAGATCCGGAGAGGCAATCGCAGATTGCAACGGAGAAGACGCAGAGCACGCAGACCACAGCAGGTGGAGTTGACAAATCTGGTCTGGGGTGGCTTGGAGGGACAGATGCTCCGTTCACATCGCCTGCAGGGCAAGAACACTCGATTAGTGAAGGAGGAAATAGCTAAGATGTCAGGCAACATTGAAGTACTGGCCAGTAGTGTCCAGGAATTGACAAAGGTTATGCAGGAGGGGCATGCATCGCGCAATAGACAGCACCGGCAACTGATGCAGCAGCTCAAACAGCAAGGAAAGTCGAACAATAGGCTGGCCATAGCCACAACACTGCTGGCGCGTCGATCTGTGACAATGCAGACCGAAATGTGTCATTGGAGTGGAGATGTTGCCAACGCACTAGATCAAGTGACAAATGCGGTAGAGATGATGAATGCATCTACCAGCAGAGTGAATATGACTGCACAGGAAGAAAGCAGTGAGTGTGCCTCAAGCCTGAGCAGTATAACAATGCCTGTTGCAAGTGCAGTGAGACGCAATACACGCAGCACCACCCCATCCACTACCAACGTAAGGCAAGAAGATGCTGCCGCAGACAGACGTCTGGGTGTTTGAGGGAAAAAACGCTAGGCTCCCATGCTCAAATTTTGCTTAAAATGGTGACGTAACCATTGCTACGATGTGACCTAATCACTGATTTTTAAGTACATTTGTTTAGAATTTTAGATTTATTGTTTTTGGCCAAGAGTCTTGTGACATTAGTCACATTGGCAGTTTGCTTCAGTTCCCTGGTCACATATTCATTCACATAAAGTATACTTTTCATAGCATATACTGTTTTTGTGTCATCATTACTTACTTTAGAAGTAATTCCGTGTAATCTCCAATCTGCGCCTGCGACCTTCTGCTGCGCCTGATCCTTGTAGGGCAGGGTAGTGTTGCACTGGTTGGTTCCCATCCTCCGAGTCACTGTCAGCCAGCTCCATTTCCCAACCTCCCATTGTCGCTATGTTATGCAGCATGGCACATGCTGCCACTATCTTGCAGCATTTTACGGGATTGTATTTCATTGCTCCACTGGTCTTACGAAGGCGTCTGAATCGGCTCTTCAGCAGCCCAAATGTTCGCTCTATCACGTTCCTTGTTGAGATATGTGCTGCATTGTATCTCCATTGTGGGGCAGTGGCAGGATTGAGATATGGTGTCATCAGGTAATTTCGCAAGGCGTATGCGCTGTCACCTACATGTGAGGTATGAAGGGCTGTCAGTAGTTGTTTGACATTAACATTTATACAAGGAATGGAATGATGTATTGCACATATTTACCTAGCAAATGTCCCTCTCCAAACTCTCCCCTTTCTAGACGGGTCTGAATGCCACTTTGCCTGAAGATATATGAATCATGTGCACTGCCAGGAAAATGTGACACAATGTCCGTAATGATGTTTTTGGTATTACACACAACCTGAATGTTGAGGGAGTGATAACATTTCCTATTCCTATACAAATATTCCTGAGCTGCAGGGGGACATATAGCCACATGGGTGCAATCAATACAACCCAGTACTTGGGGGAAGCCAGCAATTTGGTAAAACTCCTGCTTGGTCTTTGCAATTTCATGGGCTGTGGTAGGGAAACTTATGTGTGTGTGTATCCGGACCATCATGGCATCAAGGAATGCTTCAAAGATTCGTGACAATGCACTTTGCGACACAACTCCTGCTACTGCAATTACTCCCTGAAAAGTGCCTGACGCCAGTAGATGTAGGCAACATAAAATCTGGACATGCGTTGGAATTGCATTGGTCCTATGAGTCTGTTGTTGCAGGATGGGGTCCAATTCATTGATTAGATAATGTATCATTTGGCCATTCAGCCTATACTTATCATATATTTCGTCCTCCTCCTGTCCTAGCAATGTTATGCGTACTCTGAAGATGCATTCATTGATTTGCCTCCCTCTCTGTCGAGCAGCTTGCAGCCTCATCCTCCACGCCATCAGGTACAGCCCAGCCATTTTGTATTCTGGAACCTCATTGTGGGTGTGTTTAAATCAGTTTCTGTTGCTATTCAGCTGTTTCTGATTTGCACTCATTTTTACCACCTGGTTGTGTCCCTTCTTAAATTGCGATAGCAATTTTGTGATTTCTATAAAAATCGCTATTTGCGATTTTTCATGCATTTCAATTGCGATTCCTTATTTGCGATTCTGTATTTGAGAATCGCAAATGAGAAATCCCAATGGTTTTCTCAGAATAATTTAGCGATTCCTTATTTTTGCGAAAAGTTACACATTTTGGCAAAAATAAAGTTGATGCATTGCATCACTGTAAATAGCGATCGCAATTGCTCTTTTTTTGCGATTCGCTATTTTTGCGACTTCTAAATCACTTGATGCATGTGCCTGGTGGTGTGTAAAACAAAGATTACGATGTTTAGGACTCCAAGGACCAGAATGCACTTGGGGTTCATAGCCAACAAATTTCAAGCTAATGTACTTCTTTGGGAAGCTTACAACAACAAAAAATTCCTAATTTGAAAAAGGCCCGCTTTTGCTTCTCCGAGGGAGCTGCTAAGCAAAAAAAAGAGGTTCGATCAGGATCTTTACCAATTGTTTACGTTGTAAGATTGTAAAATACAACAGATCTTGACCATTGTTTTGACATTGCTTCTGTGTACTGTATCCTTTTTAACTTTTTATAATCGAGTTATTTCATTTTACTGGCCATTTAAATTTGAGTTCCTTTTTTGCGTATTTGTTCCTCAATGAGTCATACATTATGGGACAAATACCATACTTTTTGTTCAACAAACAATTCAAGCTAAAACAACCATTTTCCAATAACTTCAGAAAAGATAGGCATGATGGATATCGGTCAAAAGAATCTCTCAAATAATCCTAAATTCAGACAAGGAGTCTGCATTACCTGTCCTTTACTTTTTGCAAATAGTAACCATTATTCAAAAACTACCAAAAAATCTATATTTATGTTGCTGATTCCATATTTCTCGTTTAGGGCTATTCCTGGCCTTTCAATTTTAGCGGGGTCAATGGATCCCATCAGTGGCCTACTGATTTACTCGATTTTTCCTAGTTAGTTTTATGCTATAGTTTGCTTAAAGCTACATCGGCTAATCCATATTATACATGTCCTTTTTATTAGGGGTGCCTTCCGGTGGAGCCGGATGACTGACCTCTAATAAACGGTCTGGGTTGAACCAATTACCAATCAGTGGGGAGAAGATAGGCATGACGTATAATCGGACAAGTGAAAATCGCAAACCCGGACCACATGGACAGTTCTTTGCCTTCCCTTTCCAGCGCCCGAGCGTTCTCTTACTCCAATTTTACTGCAGCACTCCTGTGGGATCCCAGTCAGGACCGCAGGTCACTCGAGAGTGGTCCGTTCGGAACCGGTGAAGTTCAGATTGGTCGGCAGCCAGACAAGGGTCCTCTCAAGGCAGGTTAACTTCCAACCGTTTAGATGTTCACTCCGTCTTTAGGACCTCTCTACCTGGACCCGCATGTCTCTGATGGGCGTCACGTTGGGACGCCAATTGTTGAAAAACAGCCAATCTTTAACGAATAACAAGACTGTTTGGCGCATGACGCCTCTAATTCCCAATAACAATAGTTACCAAAATGAAGAAACAGGCGCTGGAAATTGGACAGCAAAGAACAGGTTTATTCACTCCAGAGGAGAACACAACAGGCCTGACACAAGTCAATGTCTTCAGGAGGTGTTCTAACTGCATCTCATTTTGGCTCTTCGTTTTATACAGATTTTACACAATGCATTGTTGTCATGTCAGCCCACCTTTGTTATATCAACATGTTTATACAAGATTTGAGTCCCCACTCCAAGCGTGTTGTCAAACAAGCCCCCCTGTGAGACCGGCCAGATCTAAGAGTCTGTTCCGTTGATAAAACAGGTTCCATTGTTGGTGAAAATAAGTCTTGCTGTTTAAGGTGCAATAAATTATGTCTGCAAGGGTCATCTTAGTATCTGAAATCTTTGGTTAGTACACAAGTGTGGGGAGGGGAGAAGAATGCAAAAGTTCATAAGTTCATTAGTTATCGAGGACAGGAAGAGGTGGTGGTTTAGCCAAAGGGCGCTAAGGGTTGTTGTGGCAAAAGAATGTCTCTTTGAAGATACCATCAAAGGCATGCCAGTTAGTTATGGCCTCAGCACACATATCAGGTTTGGTCAGAGGGCCAGATGGGTGCTAGTGAGGGCAGGGTGAGAAAGAGGTGACCATCAGAATACAAAATGGCTGCGGTTGATCAAAATGACTGCGGCTTATGTTAATGAAAGAACTTTCGCCAGACAAGATGGCGCCGGTGATGTTCATGTTTGTCGATTCTATTTTCAACATCTGTTCCCTGACACTGGAAAGTACACAGCCAGCTCTGTTCAAGCAGAAAGGTTTATATTTCAAAACCTTGCAACTGTTATCACCTAAAATGTCTAGTAAGGGAGTAGTCAGTGAACTCTAACCTTTATGTAGGGCGGGTGTCTCAAACCAGTCGATCGCAAGCTACCAGTAGCTCGCTGAAACCTTCATAGTAGCTCCCATCCTTGAGTTAATTTTGATCTAAGATGTACAATAAATGACGATGATTTTTCCTTTTAAAGTTAAGGAAAGGCTATGTTTATTTCACATTATCATCACACTTCAGATAGTAGCCCTGAGAAAGAGCACTGCTCTACTCAGATTTTTGACCCATGTGGGTCACAGAGGTTTCAGAACTGAAGCACTGAGGTACTTCACTCTTAAATAAAAGACGTTTTCAACTCAAAATTGGACCATGAGAACAAAATAATATTTCCGAATGCTTTTAAGTGAGAGAAAATTAAAGTAAAGAGCTAATTTAAAAATTAAGTTAACTCTTCATTTTATTTTTCTTGCTTTTTAAAGGGTCACATTTACAAACAGCAGGCATCTTCCTCCCTGTGGCTGGTAGACACAGTGCGTATCTTCAACCGAAAAATACAGTAATTATTTTTTATCTGAAAATTTTAAAGTGAAGAGAAATGTTTCTATGAAACATTGTCTTAATGTCTTTCTCTACTTTAAATTAGGCCACCATGTTGACAGGCTTCTGGAAGTAATATGCCTGCTGTTTGTAAAGACATTTTGACATGGACGAAAATTAAAATACGTTTTATCTAATGCATATAAACATAAATTTACATTTCCAGATGAATGTTCTCCCATTTCAAAGTGTTGCGTTTAGACACAGCAGACATGGGGCTTCCAGTGGCTGGTAGGCACGCTGCCATATTTATAACTGTAAAATATTTATAACTGAAAAATACAGCCATTTTTTTTAAATGGGAGAAAGTTAAAGTGCAGAAAAATGTTCCTTATTACAAAAATTTTTGCAGAACATTTTTCTGCACTTTATATTTTTTCCATATAACAAAAAATGGTTGTATGCTTGTATTGTACATGTAACAGTGCCACATATGGTGAAAGGTATGTCCTGTGTCACAAGTACATACAAAAGGCTCTCAGTCACTCATAAACATATATCCCATTCATTCACACACATGTTCATACATCCCCACAGACCATGAACTCATTGACGCACATGGTATCTCAAAATGGTACCCCTAGTCACAGTATCGGGCTCCATTGAAATTAGGTTAAAAATTAATGAAGCTGGGTGAGGGTGTGTGTGGTAACAATGGGCGAGTTACTTGGCCTTCAGTAGCTAATGCCGATTTTCAATGATCAGAAGTAGCTCACATTACAGGTAACACAAGCTGTCCTGGAAGAGACAGCGCGGAACTGCCGGCGCAGCAGACTGAGAAATGCCCCGGGAGTCAGAGTTAAGCAGACGCTCTGACCAGGCGCAGAGAAAGTATCCGGAATCACATGAGCGAAACAGAAAAAAGTAGTTTAGCAAGGTCATTCGCCTGCCAGTCATTCCACAATAGCACAAAGAGGGGTTGGCTAGCTTGTGTGTCACTCGCACATAAATAACCTTGCCTCCGGACACCACCATGACAGTACCCACCTGCAAGGACCGTCGTCTCAGCAGTCTGTCTACCTTGGCAGGGAATCGATCATAAAAGTGCCTAAGCAATACTGGACAGTTGAGATTCTGGCTGGCTCCCACGACTTTTCTTCTGGGCCATATCCTTTCCACTCAATTTAGTATTAAACCCGTCCCCTAACTACCTTCGAATCCAACACACTCTGTACTTCATACTCAGCTTCGCCCTCTATCTCTACGGGAGGTGGTTTATCAAGTAATAGTGTCTGAGCATTGACGGGCCGAAGTAGGAACACGTGAACACAGGATGGATCCTCCATGTGGAAGGCAGAGACAATTTAAGGGCCACTGGGTTGATGATTTTTTCAATGGGATAGGGACCTATATATATTTGGGTTTCAGTTTATTAGCTCCCTTTAAGTGCACCTTTTTGGTTGCCAACCATACTTTGTCCCCCACTTGGTAGTCTGGTTCTTTTATACGCTTTTTATCAGCACAGCGTTAGTCGTATCTTTGAGCCTTGGTCAAATGTTCCTTCGCCTCTATGAGGATCACACGCAAACATGTGTGATGTTCTTGCACAGACGGGTGTTTGGAGAAAGTTGGCCATGCAAAAGGAAGAATGTTAGGATGGACTCCATTTAAGCAAAAGAAAGGGGAACACCCCAACGAGGAGTGCTCTGCATTGTATTAAGCGAATTCCACCATCCAGAGGAGCGAGCTCCACTCGTCTTCATTTTGGAGAGAAACACATCGAAGGTACTGCTCAAGAGTCTGATGGAGGCATTTGGTTTTGCCGTCTGTCTGAGGATGGTAGCCTGTGGACAATCGGGCATCAATTTTCATGGCCTTGCACAATGCCTTTTAAAAATGGAAGGTGAACTGTGATCCCCTGTCGGTGTTTAGTACTGCTGGTATTCCATGGAGACGTACTACGTGTTGTAGGAAGGATTGCGCTAGCTCAGAGGAAGACAGAATCTTTTTCAGAGGGATAAAGTGACCCATCTTTGTTAAATGGTCCACCACCACCAGACCCACAGTATAGCCCTCACTTATGGGCATCTCCACAACAAAGTCCATAGATACAGTGTGCCATGGAGACGGGGTAATGGGAATGGAGCGTAAAAAGACCTGTAGATTTGGTATGACTGGATTTTCCCTGAACGCAAATGGCACAACTGTTTACATACCGCAAAATGTCTTGACGCAATGTGGGCCACCAGAAGTATTGTGCTACCATGGCAGTGGTCTTATTTATGCCCATGTGTCCCCCTAATGTTGAGTCATGTGTCCAGGACAAGGCTCAGTTTTGTCGTGATTCATCCGGTACAAAGAGCGCCTGAGCTCGGTACAACAGGTTGTCCTTCTGGTTGAAGAGGTTTGGCTCCTCCAGAATCCATGCCTGGTAGTCTACCGAGGCCACTTGAGCCCTCAGATCCCTCAGAAAGGTCTCAGTAGAAATGGTTGTTTGCACCGAGCCTGGGAAAAAGGTTTTCTGGAGAATCATGGGCTGTTCTTCCTGTTCTTTGTTAGACGTCAGGCTTCGTGCCTAGTTTTGGGGAGTCAGAGAAGGGGTGAGTGTTCGTTTTATGGAAGATGCACACTTTTGAGCGGGTCCCTCATCGCTCCGAGGGAGGTGGAGTTTGTTGACACTCCCTGCCGTTAAATACCTCGTTTTACCGAGAAGCCGGTGCTTGGCTTTCACTCCCCTGAATCCATGCTCCTCCTCTGGTTCCAGACACTCCTCAGTATCCTCGTATCGAGTCCTGAACTTCCTACTTCTTGCCCGCCTGCCTTCTACCCTCCCTCTTTCCAGCTCCTACCATCTTTACTCGAGTCAGCCTTCCTGAGCCTGCAAGTTCCTGTAGTGTTTAGAACGCTGGTAGAAGTGTTTGTTTTGCACACGCAACCGCGCCCAGTTTCCTTGAGTTAGCGCGGTCATGCGTAGCAAGCCAATGTGAGATATATTGTGGTTCTTTATTTAAAGAGCAGTTACCGGCGATATTTTTGTACATGCGTGGTGCGCGTTTCATGCTCCTTTTTCTTTCGAGCAGCATAGGGGTGTTTTAGTCAAATGCGCAGAGCACAAGAGAGTTGCCTGTTTCTAGCCAGTACGTTTGGGAGATTTGGCAACTGCATTTGGTTGTAGAGCAGTTGGCTTCCTTTCAGTTTGCGAGGTGATCGCTTTTATTAACTCCGTGAGAGTCTGAAACAGAGTTTAATCTTCATTAAATGTAAATGTAAATGTATTTGAGCTTATATAGCGCACAGCTACCCGCAGTGGGTTTCCTGGCGCTTGCTTAGGGAACCCGTCCTGGTATTCCCCTGTGAGATAACCCCGACAGGGTATCCACAAGGTGAAAGCCAGGCATCCCGCCACGAGGGGCCGTTGTGGAGATTAAGCAGGCTATTGCCCAGAGTCGCAGAGTGTGAACCCGTGAGTCGAGAAGGCACCGGAGCGAGAATTATCGAGTCCGTGGAATTTTTAGCCCGAGACCCACCGAGGCGGGGAATTGAACCCTGGTCCTGGGCCAATCTCAGCTTCCGGGTCTGCCGCCTCTAACCCCTGAGCCACACTTCTCCACAGACTTAGTGATATTTGCTTTTCCTTTATGCTGGTGACTGTGGCTGTTTTCACATAATTTTACCTGCCTTAATTACTCAATAGAATCCTGCCTCTGCACTGCTGCTCATTTAGACTTCCTTTTGGCATCTGGAGATGTCCAGCTGGTAAGAAATTGTGCATTTTTCATAACGCTTGCTCTGCATTGATTTATGACCTGTAGTGCTCCACGAGTGGGGGAGGTTCTGTCCTAGCCGTATCTTTATTATTTCCTCTGTAGGTTCACCTCTCTTCTTCTTTTGTCATTCCGAGGGAATCAACTGGGGGATTTGAGGCATATGGTTCTGGCTTCTGATCCCCACATCTCTGAGAGTCAGTTTAGGGGGTGTGAGTATCTATCCTCTTCCCACCCATAGACAGACTTTATGAGTGTGGGCAATTCTCGTCGCTCCTGTGGATTGGGCCTGGAGATATATCACAGGTTAGTGGCATCGGCAACATTCTTCATCTTTATCCAGTTCTTGAACCATCTGAGAAAGGGCGTCCACCTTGCCATTTTGCAGACCCGGTCGGTATTTGATCACAAAATCATAATCCGAGAAGAAGAGAGACCATCTCAGCTACCTTGGTGTCAGGGCACTAGCTGTTTTTAGGAAAAGCAGATTCCTGTGATCAGTAAAGATCACAATGGTATGGGTGGCCCCTAACAGGTAGAGTCTCCACTCTTCGCATGCTCTTTTTATGGCCAGTGGTTCTTTGTCGGTGATACTGTAGTTGATTGCACTGGGGGCCAACTTCTGAGAGTAATATGCCACAGGGTGTAGCTGGCCGGTCTCAGTATGCCTTTGTGATAGCATACCCCTAATGCATACAGGGATGCATCGGTTTCCATCGTGAAGGGCAGACGGACATCAGGATGGCGTAGAATAGGAGCCTGCGTGAATTTCTCCTTTAGCTCCTGAAAGGCTTGTTTGGCTTCATCACCCCACACATAAGTGGCATTTTTCTTCAACAGACGGGTAATGGGTTGTACGATACGGTAATGGTCTTTAATGAACCTCCTAAAGAAATTTGAAAACACTAAAAAGCTCTGCAACCCTTTCACATTCTTAGGGGAGGTCCACTGAGTAATAGCCGACACCTTTCGGTTGACCATGCGTAGTCCCATTTCTCAAGTTTGGCATAGAGAGAAAACCTCTGTAACTGAGCCAGTACCGCCCTAACATTCCCCGCATGTTCTGTCAAAGTGGCGGAGTAGATGAGAATATCATCGATGCAGACGATTCAGAACAGGTCGAGGTATCCTCGCAAGACCTTGTCAATAAAGTTTTGGAAGGCAGCGGGGGCGCTGCACAGCCCGAAGGGCTTCACCTGGTACTCAAATAGTCGGAACTTGGTTCTAAACGCCATCTTTCATTAGTCCCCATTTTTAACATGAACCAGATGATAAGTCCCACGAAGATCTAGTTTGGTGAAGCTACAGGCCCCCTTTAGCTGGTCAAAGAACACGGGAATAAGAGGCAATGGGTAGCGATTCTTCATAGTGATCCGATTGAGCGCTCTGTAGTCTATACAGGTCTTAAGATCCCCACCTTCTTAGGGATGAAGAACAGAGGTGACAAATCAGGGGACGAGGAGGGTTGGATAAAGCCTGACTGGAGGAGTTCATCATTGTATTTCCTCAGGTGTTGTGTCTCTGGTTCTTTCAAGGCGTACACTCGGCTGCATGGTATCACAGCCCCTGGTATCAGGTCAGTTAGGCAGTTGTATTCTCGATGAGGCGGTAACTGGCTGGCTTGTTGTTTGCTAAACAGAGAGAGGAATTGATCTAATCCGGGGACAACGATACAGCAGAACACACCAGAGAAGAACCGCATCCGGCTGCCAGATAACTGGACTGTGATTCCTGTTTCTTCTGTTGCAGGACTTCGTCTTTCTTGCAGTAGTACTTGCAGAATGTGAAATTCATGGTTACAGAGAGATCAGCCCAGCGCACTATGGGGTCATGTAGAGTCAACCAGGGCATACCTAGAATCAGGCAAAAATGAGGAGCATCTATCAGATCAAACTGTATATACTCGTGGGTTTCGTCCCCGGACTGCATCCACATGGGATGGGTATAGTATTTCATGGGACCTGATGTTAAAGTCTTTCCATCCACTGCCTTCACAGGTTCTGGGATTCCCTTCTTTACGCATGGTATGCCCAATTGTTGTGCATAGGTTTGAACCATGAAGTTGCCGGTGACACCATAAATCCAGTAATGCTGGTACCTTTTGAGGTTGTTCTGGTCCCAACCATAAAACCACACCCACGTTGAGGTTAGCTACGGAGGTCTGAAAAGTATTGGCCACACTGGGAGAGATCGCAAGGTGGTCTTCTCTTGAATCAGGGATCTCGGTCTTATTCGAGTTCTTTAGTTTCCCAAGTTCCAACTCAGGTCCCAGTCTTGTTGAAGAACAGCTTGAGTTCGTGCCACTGGTGTCTTCTCCGCCGTCCTCATCCGGGCTTTACACTCCTTGAGGAAATGTCCTCCCTTGCCACAATACAGGCGGAGCGGTTGTTTGCATCTTTTCACTCTCTTCCATTATTAAGGGACCTCAAATTCCATTGATTTGCATGGGTTACACACCGTCGGTAAGCCAGGATCCGTCTTCGGTTACTGGCTTGTGGCGGGGTAGGAAGTACTGTGATTCCGTCTTCCCTTTATCCCCTTTCCTTTCTTGGAGGCAATGGTTGAGCTGCACAGTTAGGTCTATCAACTCATCACAGGAAGGGGGCATGTGTACTGTAGGAGAGTGGGGTCTGCAATCCTATGGTCACCCCCGATTTTTGCTTTTTGCTTCACTGGTTTACGACTTTCCCTGGCTGTGGGCCTGCTAATCAGACCCACAGCCTAGCTGTTCTCTCTCTAAATTGACTCACATGTACCTTAAGTGCATTTACCAATTGGTAATGGGCCACCTTATCAGTCCCTGTACAGCATACCTTAGGTATCCAGGGCATAGGTGTACCCAGGGCCTACCAGGGGCTGCAGCATGTATTATGCCACCCCTGGCTGGCCACTCAAATATGACACAACTGGCTGCACGACAGCTGGGGCAAGGTGGTGTAAACACCCTTTGCTTAAGATATAGTAGTCCTATATCTAACCCTAAAATGGACACATAGATTCCTATCAGTCACTCCTATAGCAGGCCTTATCAATCCTGAAGGCAGAGTGCTTGGAATTATGTGAGATGGTGCTCTGGCATGAGCTGAGCCCGTTTGCAGCTTGCGGAACCAAGTCCTAATAGCTGTTCCATGATAACGCGTACCATATACTCTTAAGTGCATTATAATCCTCACGGTTATTTGCTATCTTTGGTATCGCTTTATCAAAACATGTCGAGTAAGGTGTCATACGAATTGGAACACTAACCCCTCGCCAATTCTGGCGACGGGGTTAGCATTCCACCCTTCTAGAGGGACACGACATGTAGGTAACTGTGAACCCCGGTTAAAGTTAACTCGAGCCTCAGCATCACAAAATGGATGCTGCCACCACAGACACAAGTCTGACCTCCTGCTGCTGGGAGTCCTTCCAGCGAGGAGAGCTTGGACAAAGGGTTTCCTGTCAGGGGGGGTGCTAGCACCATCCCAGACAGGGTTTTGTGTATCCCAGGTAGGCAGGGCTGACAGGAAGGTGACTGCAAGTGGCACCCCGGTGCTCACTGTGCATATGCCGGCTCAAACCAGTTCCAGGGGCACACCAGCCCCTGAGCTGGGGAAAGTCCGGACAAGGGAGAGGGGTGTAACCACCCCCCTCCTGGTCCCACCCATGGGCAGGACCTAGCCGCGTGCCAGCCCCTTTTCTTAGAATAAAGGTAGGAGCGGGCCCCCTTCCCAAATTAGATAATCTTGAATCTTGAACTACTTTCCACGAAAGGAACTCTTGACTTTCTTTGAAGACTCTCCCTTGTGGCTAAGGAGTAGCCACCCTGCACCCGCAGGCACCACCTAAGCATCCCGGTTTGCTGCACGTCCATCCTCCGGATCAAGACTGACCAGCTCGACGAGACCTGGATTCCCTGGCATCTCTGACCTCTACCTGCATCATCAGCCCAGCTGAGATTCGTGGGTGTGACGAGACCTGAGGGACCGGCCATCTTCAAAACCTGCACGACGCTTAACCAGCACGACCGCCGAGGGATCCTCGAGTGAGTGCACTGGGGTTTGAGAAGCCCCAACCCACAGCAGCTCTAGCACCGAAGTCCAGCCCCCCAGCATCCACGAGATCTGCGTGGGGCCCTTCTGCTCTTCTGCTGCTTGCCACTTTGTCCGGTCACTTGCCCATTGGCCAGTGACCCTCCTGACGACGTACCATGACGTTTTCATCGCTGGTCTGGTTGCTCCAGACTGGACCTTGCTCCCTTCGAAAAGAGGAGCACCCCGGACCCTCCTGGTCCCCTCCAGACGCCATCTTGACTCCACCGTGTGGGCTTGCCTTTGCCAAGGCTTGTTGCTCCAATCCTGGTTCCAGCATCGCCGACAGCAGACACCCTCGTGGGACAGCTCGCACCTCCAGCCTGGTCGCCGACAACGCCTCCTTGCCCGTGTGACTGCAGAGTCCAGCGTCGCCCACTCACCTGATTGCGGTGACCTCATCCGGTGCCATCCTGGTGCCCACACAATCACTGGCTAGTGATTAAGAACTGAGTCCCCTCTACTTTCAGGTCGTCTCCATCACCTATCCAGGCTTGGATCACACCCAACATCTTCACTGGTCGCCTGCCAGCAACTTCTTCTTTCAGGCTCAATAGACTACAACGAGGATTCACGACGTCTTTTGAACCCTATGCAGCCGCAGCTCCATGGCTAGGTAACCCGAGCATTTCGGTGCTCCAACGCAGGTTCACTATCCAAGTGTCCAGATCCTTTTTCGTTTTTAGTCTACCTAGTCGGATTCGTCCGAAAACAGTAACTTTAGAAATACTAGCCTCTATAGACTTTGTCCCGCATCCCGCGTGAGAGTGCACACTCTGCCCCCGATCTCCCTAGGCCTCCTGCTCCTAACCTTAGAGTTCGGTAGTGTAGTCCTAGCGATCCTTAAGCCTCTGGATCGTGTTACTCACCTGCTAGTATTTCGCATTCCACTTTTTGTGTATATGGTTTTTCGTGACCCTCGGGCATTTGTGTAAATTGTGCAACTTGAAGTATTTTCATAAGAGTTTTGTATTGTGCTTAGCTCCCTGACTCATAAAGAGTTCAGGGTAGACTTGTTATTAATAAATATCCTTTATTTTTATAACAACTTGTGTGGTGTCCTTTCACTTGGTGTTCAAGGGGTATATGTGATGGTAAAACAGCTGGCTTAACACGCCCTCTAGAGTTTAGCCTAAAGACTGCTTTTGTCCACGCTAGTAGGATAGCTGGTCTATAAGGTTGACTTACAACCAAAGGGTCGTTTGGTATGATACACAGTGATCACTAGAATAGTGAGCACTATATATCAGATCAACTTCTCACATGTACTACCTGAGCGAGGACGTCCTTCAGTTCACCCCATAACCCCTGATAGAAGAGTGATGTTCGTTTTCTCTCAGGCCAGTCTGTTTCGATAAGCAGCCGATTGAAAGTTGTGATGTTCGTCAAGAGGTCCTGAGTGCCTTGTTTTAGGGTGATCAGTTCTCTATCCAAGGACAGATGATGGGACCTCCTGTTGAGCAACCTCTGCATTTCGTTGCAGAACGCTGGGTAATCATAGAGAACAAGATCGTCCTTCTCGATCAAGGGGATAGACCAGCTGGCAGCATTACCACTCAGATACGACATTATGAATGCGGTAATGGCCTGGTCTTCATGAAACACCGAAGGTTTGCAGAGGAAGTGCAATCGGCACTGATCAGGAATATGCCAAATATTTTTGGGTCCCCAAAGAACCATTCAGGCGGGGCAAGTGGTAACTGAGGTTGTTGTATCATATTGATAGGAACTGTGTTGCCTTTCTCTTCTAAGGGAAGTATGGCTAGCACCAAAAACCCAGAAACAGGTGACGGGCCCTCTAACCTGGTCTGGGCACTAATGCACAGGGGGAACCCCTTGCCCATGTGAGGGAGGCAGCAGTGTCAATCCATGATATAGGATCTGGTGCTGCTCTCTGGTTTCCCTTGTCTGCATAGTACTGCCACTTCTCTGCGCACAGACCCTTGCACAGGTCTTGGTTCTCAGCCCGAAAGACCTGCACCTCAATCTGTAAGGTGGTCAGCGTCTCAAGAACAGTGGCAAACATTTCATTGGTTTCCATCACCCAGGCTGAACAATAAACTTGGGCTTGCCAATCTGTCAGGTCAGTCCCCTGTATATACCACTGACCTGTGGAGCCATCCAGCGGGTTTGATGGAAGGGTGCTAGGTGTCTGATTCCTCAGTACGCTGCCACACAGGTAGTCCAACTGAACCCACTGCTTTGTATACAAGCACATCGGGGAGAACAGGGAAAGGGAGAAAACAACAGGCGCTGCCTACTGCGAAAGCAGCCACGTCCAGAAACCATCTGGAGGAAATGGATCACCAACATGTGGGATGGAACCTCAACTTCATGTGGAAAGGCCTACATACAAGAAATGAGGCTCGTTATTACCAGCGTACACACACAAGCCCCATTACCCAAACACACCCCTGGGTTCTTGTACTCACATGCAACCAGCCGCCTGCAGTGCACAAAATCAGGCAGACACTAAGTCCCCTTGCAGTGTTGAAGAATTTATCCTGAGCCCAAGCGCACTTCTGGAATTACTTCCAGCAAGTATAAATCAATTCTCTCCTCCAGGAGAGTCCTTAAACAAAGTTCTGGATGAAAGTCTTGAGAGCACAGGTAAATGCAGGAATGAACAAAAAGGAAAAAAAAAGAAATGAAAATCAATGCTCCCGCTTATCTGGGGTACATCGTGCACGTAGATCCTTGTTAAGTTCACAGGAGCTGTTGTTTGTAGGTGTGGGTTCTGGGTAAAGCTGACATGCAGAATCCCTGCACTGCCCTTGAACTCCTCAGGCAGTCAGGCAGGTTCTGCTGGAAGCAGAGGATGCAGCCCGTAACACAAGCCGCCAGAGAACGCAACGCGGCTTCAGTTCCCCGCACTGCCTTCAATCTCCTTAGGCGGGCGGGGTCATGCTGAAAACGAAGGAAGCAGCAGGTATCACCAGCTGTCCTGTGGAACTGCCGGCGCCGCAGAATGAGAAATGCCCAGGTAGTCAGAGTTAAGCACACGTACTGACTGGGCACAGGGAAAGTATCGGAATCACACGAGTGAAACAGAGAATCCGGTAAGTCTCCTTCTCAGGTGCTATCAGGTTGAAGATTGACAAGCACAAAGGAAGCGAGCATGAGAGACTTATATCCTGCCCGCCATCAGCAGATGCATATCAGCCACTTACTGAGACCACCAGAGGATTCTGGGGCATGTAGTTTAGTAAGCTCATTCGCCTGCCAGTCATTACCTCCTCGTCCTGGTCTCCGCGTCCCATTCCTGATACGTGAGCAGCTAGTCTGCTCTACAGAACCCCTACCTAGCTGAGCTGTTGGCACTTCCCCCTAGGATGACGTCACCATCACGTGACTACAAAAGGGGGAAGTGCCGTAAAAATCAACCTGTTTTCTTTTTTCTGCAGTCTACGACCGCGTTCCTGGCTGGGCTGTTTCCTGGAGGCTTCCTTGTTCTCGGGTAAGTCTCCCTGCTGTTTGTTTGTTTTATACGGCGGCCTGCTCTAGCGGCCGTCTCTGTTTTGTTTTCACTGCCGCTTCCCCCGAGCTGAATTTGGCTTCCTTTACTCGTGGGGGCATTTTTGTTGCTCACGGCTCGCGTTAGCGGCCGGCTGTGTTATGGGGGCGCTTTGTTGCATGCGGCTCGCGTTAGCGGCCGTTTCTGTGCTCTGTGCTTCGTGGTGCTCACCTGGCTTGGGTTGGCCTGCTACAGCGGCCGTTCCTGGGCATTCTCCGGTCCGTTTTTGGCCCTGCTTTAGCGGGCAGGGGCTTTTCCATGGAGTTTGGTGTCTTGCATCATTTAAGGGGGCGATTTTGGCGGCTGGCTGGGCTTCTTATACTGGCCCAGTGTTTTTTCCCCTCCCACAGGTGTTCGGGTCCTCGCCTATATCTTGGGTCCTTTTTGGGATTTTTTTGTCCTTTTTTTTGCCTGTTGGGAGTGTTGTTTGGACTTGTGCTTCTGCAATGGATCCAGATGCTTCTTCTTCTGCGACCCCTCTGGATGCCCTGCGCCTCATTATTAATGAGGTTGTGGCTGCTGCGTTCCTGGCCAGGGACGCGGCTGGGCCTCCTCCCAAGGTGCCTCTTGTTTCTTTGGATGCGCAGGCTGATCCTGTGGAAGACTTTGGTACTGATGAGGATGAGGGTGTCCGTGGTCGTTTTGTTCAGGGTGCTGAGCTCGCTGAACTGTTTGCCCATGTGAGGTCCAACTTGGGTTTTTCTCCTCCTGCGGATGCTGTTGTTGAGGATGACTTTTTTACGCAGTATGTCCAGCCTGCTCCGGATTCTTTGCCTTTGCATGGTGCTGTGCGTAATGTGCTGTCTCACGAATGGAAAGAGGTGGACAAGTCTTCTTTTCCTTGTTTCCTGTCCAGACGTTACCCTCTTGAGGGTTTTGCTGATGAATTCCCTCAGGCTGTGAAAGTGGACAATTTAATGGCTGGCCTTTCCTCTCAGGGTTTGGTTGTTTCTGAGGACACCCTTCCTGCGGACACTGTGGATAAGCGTGTTGAGGGGGCGGTGAAGCGTTCCTATGCTGCTTCTAATTTGTCTGTCCGGGCGACTGCATATTCCAACTATATGGTTCAGTCGCTCCTTAAAGACTTCCAGTCTCTGTCTGTTCTGCTGAACGACGGCGAGGATGCCACTCCTCTTCTGTCCTTGATGGAGATGCAGGTGCGTTACCTGTCGGACATTTCCTTCGACAATTTGGGGGCGGCGGCCGCCGCTTCTGGTGCTTCCATTGCTGCCCGGCGTCATATTTGGATGCGTTCCTGGAAGGCGGACTCTTTGCAGAAGTCGGTCCTCCTTAAGTTGCCTTTTGAAGGTTCTAAGGTGTTCGGTCCTCAGCTGGAGGGCATGGTCAAGCAGTCCGCGGAGAACCGCAAGCTGGTGGCTCCGATCCGTCCTCCTGCTCGGGGCGTGGATTTGGTTATCGTCGCGCTTTTGGGCCTCCTGCTCGTGGCGCTTCTCAGCCCTTTCGAGGCAGGGGTCGTGGCCGGGGGCCCACTGGAAGTGCCAAGCCCCGGGCCGCTGCCGGTGTTGCCACCCCCGCTTCCTCCTCTTCGCAATGACTGTCTGCCTTTAACCGTTGGTGGTCGACTCCAGTACTTCCGCACCCAGTGGTTGTCGGTTCCGGATGCCTGGGCGGTTCAGACTGTTTCGGATGGTTGCCGGATAGAGTTTTCCTCTCCTCCTCCTCCGGGTTTTGTTCAGACTCCCCTGCCCCGTCTTCCTTTGCGTAGAGTGGCTTTGTTGGCAGGTGTTCACCTCCTGTTGGAGAAAAGGGCTATTGTGGAGGTTCCAACGCTGGAAAGGGGCGAGGGTTGCTACTCGATCCTCTTTCTGGTTTCCAAGAAGGACACTTCAGATCTTCGTCCTGTTCTGGATCTGAAGCGTGTCAACCGTTTCGTCGTCCATCGCCCTTTCAAGATGGTGACCCTCCAGTCCATCCTGCCTCTGGTCCTTCCGGGTGGCTTCCTGGCGTCCCAGGATTTGATGGATGCGTACCTGCATGTTCCTGTCCATCCTGCCGACCAGCGGTTTCTACGCTTTGCTGTGGGGACCCATCACTACCAGTTCCGGGTGCTGCCGTTCGGCCTGTCATCTGCGCCCAGGGTGTTCACCAAGCTCCTGGCCCCTCTGGTGGGTATCCTTCATTCCAGGGGGCTGCTGGTGTTTCCATATCTGGATGACTGGTTGATTGTCTCTCCCTCTTTTTCGCAGGCTCTGTCGGATGTGGCCCAGGTGTGTCATCTGCTGGGTTCCTTTGGGTTCCTTATCAATCACCGGAAGTCCTCCCTGGTTCCCTCTCAGTCCCTGAAGTTCCTGGGGGCTTTCTTCCGGATGGACCTGGGCATGGTGTTCCTCTCCCAGGAGCACCAGTTGACTTTGTTTCGCCACCTTTCATGGCTTCTTTGCCAGTCGCAGGTGTCTGCCCGTCTCTGGTTGCGGAGTCAGGGGGAGATGGCGTCCACTCTGCATCTCCTTCCTTGGGCCAGGCTGCATCTGTACCCCCTGTTGCATCATGTCCTATCTCAATGGGATCCCGCCTCCTTGGACTACGAGACTCTGATCCCTGTCACTCCGGGGATTCGGGCGGATCTCCAGTGGTGGTTGTCTCCTCTCTCCCTTTCCGGGGGGTTCGATCTCCTTCCCCCTCAGTCTGTGGTTGTGTTGTCCACGGATGCGAGTGCATTGGGATGGGGGGCTGTGCTAGGTTCTTCCAAGGGTCAGGGTCGGTGGTCCCGATTCGAGTCCCTCCAGTCCTCGAACTGGAAGGAGTTGAGGGCGGTCTGGCTGGCTCTCCTTTGGTTCGCTCCTCTCCTTCGGGGTCGGGCGGTCTCTGTGCAGACCGACAATCAGGTGGTTCGCTCCTATGTGAATCACCTGGGGGGCATGTGTCATTCTCTCTTTCTCCTGTCCCGGGAGATCGGCCTTTGGGCCGAGTCGAATCTGTTGTCTCTGACGGCGGTCTATCTTCCGGGGAAGGAGAATAGGCCTGCGGATTCTTTGAGCAGGGTGTTCCCCTCCTCGGTGTCCCTCTGTCTGTCCCCGGATCTGTTCGGGCAGATTGTCCTCCGAGTCCACCTTCCTTGGCTGGATCTTTTTGCCTCGGAGGATTCCGCCCTTCCTCTGTTTTGCAGCATCATTCCGTCTCCATTGGCTTGGGCGACCAATGCTTTCTCGATTCCTTGGTCGGGGGGGTCTGCTGTTTGCCTTTCCTCCGTTTGCCTTAATTCCGAGGGTCCTCCGGAAGATTCGTTTGGATCGGGCGGAGGTTCTCCTGGTGGTTCCAGAGTGGTCTCGGCAGTCTTGGTTTCCCCTTCTGCTGACTTTTGCCGTTTGCCCTCATTGGAGGTTTCCCCTGTCTCCCTCCCCCCTGCGGGCTCCTCTTCTCAGTCTTGCCTCCCTGCGTCGCCTCCGGCTGGGGGTTTGGCACTTGAGAGGTTGAGTTTGCTGGGTTTGGGTTGCTCGTTGGAGGTTGCCCAGTGTCTTCAGCTTTCCCGACGTCCTTCCACCTTGAAGTCTTATGCCCGTCACTGGCAGAATTTTTCCACCTGGTGTCTTGGGAGGGGTCTCTCTCCTGCCTCCTGTGAGGCCGTGCGGGTGTTGGACTTCTTACGGGATGGTTTTGTCTTGGGACTGGCGGTTTCTTCCCTGCGGGCGCAATGGGCTGCCGTTCTTGCCTTTCGGGGTTCCTCTGTTTCATCTGTCTCCTCGTTGGTGGCTCGCCTTCTGAGGAGTTTCTTGCTTCAACGTCCTGTCTCCCGTTCCCCTGTGCCTCCTTGGGATCTGCCCTTGGTTCTACGGGCTTTGACGGGTCCCCCGTTTGAGCCTTTGGACTCCGTGGCCCTGAAGTTCCTTTCTGCCAAGGTTATCTTCCTGGTGGCCATTACCTCTGGGCGTAGGGTTGGTGAGATTGGTGCGCTGATGGCTTCCCCCCCTTCTTGCGCTTCTGCGCTGACAAGGTCGTTCTCCGTCCGAGTCAGTTTTTTCTCCCTAAGGTGATTTCAACTTTTCACTGTCAGGAGGATATTGTTCTCCCTGTGTTTTTTCCGGCTCCTGCCTCTCCTGAGGAGGAGCTACTCCATTCTTTGGATGTGTTGAGGGCTCTCCACATCTACTTGGAGTGTACGGCTGGTTTCCGTAAGGTTGATTCCCTGTTCGTCACCTACGGCCTGTCGGGTCTGGGGCTTTGCCCTTCTTTGTCCACCTTGTCTCGTTGGGTCAAGGGCGCAGTGGTTTCTGCTTATGTTTCGGTCCAATGTCCCCTGCCTTCTTCTGTTCAGGGTAGGTCGACTCGGAGCGTTTCGTCCTCCTGGGCCATGTTCAGGGGTGCCTCTTTGCGAGACATTTGCAATGCTGCTACGTGGGCTTCTCCCCACACTTTTGTTGCCCATTATCGTCTGGAGTTGGGGATGGCGGCTTCCGCTGCTTTTGGGACTTCGGTCCTGTCTGCTGTACATGATTTATGATTTGTACTTGCTTTTGTGGATTAAATGGACCTGTTTACTGCAATTTTCTGGTCTGTTTTTTCTTACAATCACCGTGTGCTTGGGTATGGGCTCACGTATCAGGAATGGGATGGGGAGACCAGGACGAGGAAGTAATGCCCGGTTACTCACCGGTAATAACCATTACTCCGAGTCCCGGTCTCCCTGTCCCATTCCTGAGCCATTCCCTCCCTCCCTGGTTTGGGTTTTCTGTGGGTGATTGTATGTGTTTCGTTCTGTTGTCTTAGGTATTTTCAGGATGATTCTTACGGCACTTCCCCCTTTTGTTGTCGCGTGATGGTGACGTCATCCTAGGGGGAAGTGCCAACAGCTCAGCTAGGTACGGGGTTCTGTAGAGCAGACTAGCTGCTCACGTATCAGGAATGGGACGGGGAGACCAGGACTTGGAGTAATGGTTATTACCGGTGAGTAACCGGGCATTCCGCAATAGCGCAAATAGGGGCTGGCTAGCTTGTGTGTCCCTCGCACTTACATAACCTTGCATCCGGGCACAACCATGACAAATAGTCTACAAAAACATTCATATACTTTTGATGATTTGGTAGAGTATTCATGGTTCCAGCAAAATCTAATGCAATCTTTTGACAAGATGCATCAAATAATGGTACAGTTATCACACAATTTTGCATCTTTATTAGAAAATAATCACTGATCACATTCAACAAACTCCTCCAAACAAGTATACATGCCTGGTCACCAAAATGTACGTCTCAAATCCTCTTAGTGCAAGTTGAACCCAAATGACCAGAATGAGCCAAGGAAATAATATTATGTAATTTACATGACGGAACAAATTTGTCCCCCCTAAATTAAATATTATTTTCCACCATTTGTTCCTGAGCAATTTGGAAAAAACACTTCAAATAACCCTGCAATTTTTTAATACCAGGCCAATCTTTCTCCACAAATTCACAGACCTTCTTTAATGCAATCCCCTTCCAACGCTTTGTGCCACTCTGTTTTATCAATACTGCCGATAGGGGTAGAGGGTGCAGCCCTGAGCTTATTGGCGTCCTTCCTGGATCAGAGGGAGCAGAGGGTTAAGCTGGGTGAATTTCTATCTCCTCCCACTCCTGTGCAATGTGGGGTTCCACAAGGTTCGGCATTAAGCCCGACCCTGTTTAACATCTATGTGGCCCCACTTGCCAGGCTGGTAAGATCGTTTGAGATGGAGGTAGTTTCCTATGCCGATGACACCCAGATTCTGGTGTCTCTCTCCCGTTCGGTTAATAATCCCATTCAGAATTTTAGAAACTGTATGGATGCGGTGTCAAAGTGGATGATCTACAATTCACTTAAACTGAATGGGGAGAAGACCGAGGTTCTGGTCTTCGGCGGAAACGTTAACATCTGGACGGCAGAATGGTGGCCCCCCTCGTTGGGAATGTGCCCCACACCCACTGACTCTGCGAGAAATCTGGGAGTGATGATAGATCCGGCCCTCTCCAAGGTACAGCAGGTAAACAGAACAATTGCTACCTGCTGGGGCATCATGAAAATTCTGAGGAAAAATAAGTATTTTTTGTCCCCTCAGGCTCGTAAGCAGGTCGTTGTCGCACTTGTTGCTTCGCGACTTGATTACTGTAACGCCTTATATGCCGGTGCAAACAAAGGTCTGGTACAGCGTCTCCAGTCTGTTCAGAATGCGGCTGCCAAATTTGTACTGGATGCCCCCAGACTCTCCTCCGCTACGGCCGCCAGGAAAAGCCTCCATTGGCTTCCCATTGAGTCGAGGATTGTTCTTAAGACTCTCTGTCTGACCTATGGTGTGCTTACTGGCAAAGGGGCTGACGGTGTGAGGAAATTGCTACGCCCCTATGTCCCGGATAGAGCCCTTCACTCTTCCACAAAAACCTTGTTGGTGGTGC
This sequence comes from Lissotriton vulgaris, assembly GCF_964263255.1. Taxonomy (NCBI): domain Eukaryota; kingdom Metazoa; phylum Chordata; class Amphibia; order Caudata; family Salamandridae; genus Lissotriton; species Lissotriton vulgaris. The sequence continues at coordinate 248,678 of NW_028254497.1, forward strand.
CCCGGGTCCGAAGAAGTAAATTGGGCGGGAGGGCTTTTTCAACAGTAGCCCCCAAGCAGTGGAACAGCCTCCCTATAGAAATTAAATCTCAATCGTCGGTCCTTAATTTCCGGAAAGCCTTGAAAACATGGCTATTCTCAATGGCATATCCGTAGTGTTGGTTATATGGTTATTTTGATTTCTTTTTGTTAGGCGCCTTGATGCCCTCAGGCTAAGTAGCGCATTATAAGACTCACTCCATTCCATTCCATTCCACATTGTTCCAAAATATCTAGAACAGCTACAACACTCTCCTCATTAACCAGATACGACCATCCACTTCGATTCCGCCAGGCAAACTTGACAGACAATCCACTCTACAATTAGAAGATACAACGATGTACTGAACATCAAAATCAAATTTTTGAGTCTAGAAGATGCCCCAGCAATCCTTTTTCACCTAATAAGAAGGTCAAAGGCTTGTGATCTGTACACAAAATTAAATATGTCCCCCCACACATATGTCTTGAATTTTCAATGCTCCACGCACATGCCAACCCCTCCCTCTCTATGATACTATAGCTCTGCTCAGGATCTTTGAGTGCACTAGATGCAAATGCAACCGTACTCTCCATCCCATTTACATTCAGACATAATACAGCCCCAATGCCAACGCACTCACATCTACCCTGACAGTACATTCTGCACCAGTCACATACATTTTCATGGTAGGCACATTCATAAAAAAATATATATCTTGAAACACATTTCCTCAAGTTTTCCCAACACAAAAAGTTTTCTCTTTTACATAACATCTTCTTGACGGGGATCCATGATGACAGCATACCCCTCCACAAATCTAGAATAGTCATCAGACAAAGCCACAAAGACTTCAACTCATCTTTGTCTTTTGGAGTAGACTGAGTGAGAAATTTACATGTGTCTTTAACCACTGTCATACCAATCTCTCTCTCCAAAGATCCTAAAAACGTTGTCAAGAATTTCATTGTGTTCTTCAACTGTTTTAGCATAGATCAGAATATCATTCTAGAATGCATGAACACCGTTTACATCCTTAAATAAGCAATATATACAGTATTTTTTAAATGCTGGCCATTTACAACTTACAACTTATACGCACCAAACGGCCATTATTCTGATTTGTTTATCACCAATCATGGTGGAACGCAACAGACCTTTCTTACTTACAACACCACCTTTGTATGTATGTGCATTATCTTTCGAGCCATTCTCACCCACCATCAGCACAACTTTCGTGAATTCCTCAGTTACTTCATGTACATCAAATTGATGTACACAATTTACCTTCACATGATTACCAGACTTACAAACTTTTATAAAGTTTCCAATCTTCTGGCATTTACTGCACCTTTTACCTTGTGCTGGGCAATAAGGCCTATTCCCTATATGAGTAGTAGATCCATATCTTTAACAGATTCTTGTAGATGTTTTGTTAAATTTACTCCTTGCCTCCTGTTCACTTCCTTTACTCACCACATTCACACTTGTGCTTTCATCCTCAATGAACTTCACTGACTCAATTGATCTCTCAAAGAAATCTTGATGGTTCATTCTAATGTAGGATTTGTACAACACAGTAAATTTTCCTGAACTTTTTTCAAATCGCAGTTTACCACCACGTGATCTCATATATTTGGCTCCACCGATTTCTCAAATTTGCAAGTGCTAGTTAAATTCTTAAAGCTGCCACATACTGATCCACACTTTCACCAGCACTCTGGAATAAAGATTTTAACGTTCTAATACAACACTGGTTCTTCAGCAAAGTGCTTTTCAAGTCGTTTCATGGCTTCCACATAGGCATTCCATCTTGGCGCATTCCAGCCTTTGCCGCAGAAGGTCTCACTTCGGGTAAATTGTCAAAATTTTTCTGTGCTTCAGTTCCAAGACAATTAAATAACAGTGATTGTTTTGGTAGGCACAAAGTCGACCTCAATTGCAACAATATAGTTCCAAAACACTCTGTACCAATGTTTCCATTTCTGGACTGGTGTTGTATTAAGGATCCAGGAAACAGAATTAGTAATTAAAAAGATTTATTCCACGACACAGGAAACAGGTCCGTCCTCATCAGCAACAGTGGAAGTATTGACTGAGGTAGAACCAAGTATAGAATGGAATACTTAACATTCTAATTCTATCTACTTGAATATACACAAGATACCACACAACAACTGGCTTTCCCGGATTTTGTAAAAAATTTACCGGTTGCTGTATATTATTGCTAGAAGCCATATCAATGAGCGTGACCGGTAAATAAAATAATGTGGTTTTGCAACAAAAAAAGCAAAACCAAGAAAGTACTTTCAGCCAGATGGAAATCAAACAAACTGATAAAGAGTTCAAATTAACACATTTACATTCAATTCACATGATTTTCAGTGTCAAAATCCACGCTGCACTTTATAATAAATGCAGCACTGCTGGAGCAATAAATAACTAGCAGTTTAGCAAATATAAGCGTTACATGCATTGCTGTGGTGACACGATAAAAATAGTGCAAATGCAGCAAATAAAATTGCTGCCTGACATATGAAACGCAGTACGCTGCGTTGCAGACAGCCATACTGGAACAATGGCCATCAAAAACACTTGAGATGCCAGTCTTCCGTTTAGTTCGCACCACACTGCTTTGCACGTCTGCTCTAGTCTGAACAGCGTTAGACTGACACGAGCATCATCAATTCATTCCTGAGACAGGCGCTGATATAGAAGCACTTTTTCAATCCATGTTCATTAAAATAATGGCACAGCCGTCTTCAAGCGCTCCGCACGTTGCACCATAAAAAAATATATATATTCCACACCTGGCAAAGTGATCCGATGGGCTCCAGGCATAGATAACGATTCTCACTGTTAAGCGCTTAACAAAAAACGCTTCTCCAAGTCGATCCCGCTCATCGCCATGTTTCATGATGTACACATTTTTATTCACTCGTCTTTGCCATTTACATGTACATTTATTTCTCATACAAGTACATGTTAATAGAGCCCAACAATCCTCTTCTCACAATATCTGAGGTCTGCTGCCAGTTGCTGTAACAGTCGGCATCCGAACCTTACCAACATTCCATGGGAGGTTTGGGGGGCAGCCGAGCACCGCAAGGTCTGCCCCCTGGGCAGATTGGGAGGGGGTGGGGGCGCCAGACGGGCGCGGCCATTTTGTGGCTTTTGGGCTGCTTTGGGGATAGTCCAAATGCAGCCCAATTTCAAAAGATAGCCCAAGGCCACTTAGGGGAGTTTGGCGCCTTCCCAGCCACCATTTTAGGTTCTGGTGACCTGGTGGCTGGGAGCGCTGTATTTGTAGGTTTTTTGTCCCCCCCCCCCCCCTCCCTCCCTGGGCTTTGGCGTTTTTTGTGGGAGCATATTAGGGCAGGTTTTTTCGGCTGGGGCCTGTTGGTACGGGTGCATTGGGGTTTTTATTATGTGGAGTTGTCGCTTGGAACAGGTGCAGGCGGAGTTGTTTTTGAAGTTGGCCAAGTTTGGCTGGAGTTTGGTAGTTTATGGTTACGTTTGGGGAGTTTGTAAACAGGAGCGGGGAAAGGTTAAGCAGGTTGGAAGTTTACATTAGAGGTTCGTTAGTTACAGTTGCAGGAAGGCAGGTAGGAGTGTAGGTCATGGGAGGGTAGGAGTTTTAAATGCTATGTGATAAGATTGTGTAATATTTAATGTTATTGAAATGTATGCATTGTATGTTGCAGGGTGTTTTTTTTTTTATCATGTGGGGATCATAGGGGTGGGGGGAGGAAAGGAAAGGGGTCAGGTAAATTTATGTTTAGAGAGGTTTAATTTTTGTAAGGCAAAGTGCCAGTTTAAATAAAATTATGATATGCACCTGTTTCAATAAAGCAGCCTTTTACACACACAAATAGTTGTCGGTGTGGCTTGCCTGCTCATCCCTCCCAATTTCCCTTGTTACACTTACGTGCCACATAACCAAGTAAGCACACTACAGTAAGTAACATTACAAACAAATACATAAACATACCCTACAACAGTGTCCCAAAGGAAAAAGGTGACAGATTCTCTCAGGCCTCAGTTCTCCTTCTACTGCCATGAAGTGTTGTGTGTTTGGCTGAGGATTGGGGCTGGAGAACAAAACATGGCGCGCTTCTCCCCCTTGCTTCAACTGCGGCCGGGCAGAGAGCACTGCAAAGAAATATGCCTCTCCCCCTCAAGTCGCCTGCACATATAATGGGAGCACACTTGATTTAAAAGAAAACAAGCAGCGTGATACTTACCGGAATACCGTGCAGGCCAAAGTATACCTCCATTGCGACGTGCCGTGGTGCTTCATCAATCAGGCAGGTAGCCAAGATGAAAAGGTGACACCTAACGCTCTTTATTATTTCTTCTTAGAGCTAGTCAGTAACGACAAAACAACATTTGAAGAAGAGAATAGATATATTTCAGCTAATTAAATCCCGAAACAGACAAACGGGACCCATCCATAAATTCGAACAGGTCAGAAGGCAAAGAGAAACATGAAACTCAGAAAGAAAACATAAACATTAAAAGAGAAAAACACACTACTTATCTTTTGTTCTGAGCAGCCAATAAAAGAAAAATGTGCTGGTGTGGCAGGGGTTTATATGCTCTGCTACAAGATTCCAGATTGGAATATGTGTTTTATTTAATGTTATTTAAAGGGGTGCATGTAGGGGCAGCAATAAAAGGTTTTATGCATAATGATAGCCTCCGGTCTTGTAATGAAATAACTGAAATTCATGTATGAAACTGCAGTTCCATTAGTTGTTACCTGGTGTCCCTCACAAATCAACTGTAAAAGAGGTAAAATATTTTCATGAAGCTGCAGTTCCACTTATTGTTAACAGAAGGTCAGCTCAATTCATCAGAAGCCACAGCTTCAGATGACCCATACCAAGCTGAGGGTGTTTGGCTTTGGTATATAAACTTACATACACACTTTTGCTATTTTAATTATCTGGACTAGTTTTCTATAGGATTCACTATTTGCCAAAGCTGTTTCAGAACAGTAAGTCACAATTACAGATTTCAATACGTTTCTTAAATTTCTGTTTGTGATCACACCCTACTATTTAGAGGAACTTTAATTCGCTGCTAAATACAGACAGATAGTGTATGATGGCTGTTTATGTTTTGGAGGCTGTAAGCATTGTCTTTGATTTGAGAAAAGTGATTTCTTCATACTCACAGTGCTTTGTACAACACTCCAATAGGGGAGATGCAGTTCCACAAGTTGCTACGAGAGGGCTCACTCGAGTCAGATGCAAGTGGTTAAAAGGCGGGTGGAGTGTGATTTCAACCTAAAAATCGGCATATACACTGTAGCTCCTCTAATGATGTGTTCATTTTCAGTAGGATGAATAAATATACCAAATCTGGATTATAGTGAGGAACGAACATTGCAATTTACAATAAATGTGGTCAGAGTTATGAAAATAGTTGATGTAACTCTACTATACGGACTATCGGTCATTGGGCAGTGCAAATATCCATCAAATTCTACTTTGGGGGAACTATTTTTTCTGTGTATGTGTTCATGTGCAAGGGCAAAATGCACTTTCTCAAAATGAAGGCATTCAATGGCAGGAGTGGGCTGGTCTGTTGATCTATACCTTCTACTGGGGTGAGAGAAAATATGGTTTGAGTGACATGGCAACAGACCAATGGTGAAAGAGTGTTGATTGGGCAGGGTCGCATATATGTATGCCTTTTTGTACGATAATTTTGGGAAACCATGAGGCTGGCAAGGCAGCCAAAGCTGGCTTTACACCCGACCTAAAACCCTGGGGCCTTATTTATGAAAAGTGACTCATCCTTGCGCAAACGCAAGGATGCGTCACTTTTCCGTACGACACGCTGCGTCAGAAACTTGCGGCGCGGATGCGTCATATCTACGGAATGACGCACCATGCCGCAAGGGGAGGCGCAAGGCGGGGAAAAGTGACGCAGACGCGGCCGTCCTGACGCATCGAAAAGACACGCAAGTGCGGGAAAAATGCCGTAAGTCGCATTTGCGGAACGACGCAGGTGTACGCATCGCTGCGTCACTATTACGTTGCGTCAGAATCCGGAAAACGCCAAAAACACGCGCATCTATCACCTAATTCTCCCGCAAATGGAAAAAATTGCCACCATGGAGCCTGAAGGACAGAGCAGCAGCCAAGGAAACCTTCCACATGGCAGCCAGGATGCCCAGCCTGCAACACAGGGAGAAACCCTTGGAAAGAGGAAGCGCAAAACAAATTTCAGTGCTGAGGAGAACAATACACTGATAAGTGAGGTAACAGACCACCAGCACCAGCTGTTTGCTAGTTCCAAATTGCCACTATCCAAAAAAGAGTCTATTTGGCTGGACATATTGACCAAGGTGAACTGTGTGGGCCAATCTAGGCGGACAGTTATTGACCTCAAAAAACGGTGGAATTATATAAAGCGCCGCACTAAAGAAAAAATGGCCAAAAACCGGAAAGACGCTGGGCTTACAGGAGGAGGCAGCCCATCACAACAAGAAGAGCTGGATGACCTTGAGGAGCGGGTTGCAGCGGTCATCCCAGAGGAGTTGGTTGTTTGAATCCCAGGGCAGGACAGTGCACTGCATGAGGAACTGGAAGACACACAGGAAGACACACAGGGTAAGTCCCTACAAGGGGAAATGTGCAAAGAAGGTAATGTTGTGCTGTGCATAAACTAAGGTGGCTGGTTCAATTACTGACGTGTTGTGGAAAGAGAAATCATGCAATGTCATGAACTGTGAAGGGTCTACAAAAAGTATTGTACCAGGGACATGCACATGTTACATTTGGGAAACAGCTACCCCTGTGTAAGTAAACATATATGTCCAAAGTGAAGTTCCAGCCCACTGCTGCACCTGACAAGTGTCACACGCAGGTGCAAAGATATAACTACCCTCCTGAAAATAAAATCACACAACATCCTGCAACCAGTGGCGTAACAAAACATGAGGGGGCCCCCCTGCAAACTACATGGAGGGGGCCCCCTCCCATTCTCCGTGCCAGTCTAGAGCTCTCAGGCCAGCGACCCGCCATACTGCAGGGGATGCGGGGCGATTGTTATGCCACTGTCACCAATACAGCCGTTATAAGTAACACTTACCTTGCATCCTTCTCCTCTCTGCCTTGCACCCTTCTCCCCCTCCACCTTGCACCCTTCTCCCCCGCCGCCTTGCACCCTTCTCTACCCTGCATCCTTCTCCCCTCTGCCTTGCACCCTTTTCCCCTCTGCCTTGCACCCATCTCCCCTTTGCCTTTTACCCTTCTCCCCTTTGCCTTACACCCTTCTCCTCTCTGCCTTGCACCCTTCTCACCTCTGCCTTGCGCCCTTCTCACCTCTGCCTTGCACCCTTCTCACCTCTGCCTTGCACCCTTCTCCCCCTCCGCCTTGCACCCTTCTCTACCTTGCACCCTTCTCCTCTCTTCCTTGCACCCTTCTCCCCTCTGCCTTTCACCCTTCTCCCATCTGCCATGCACCCTTCTCCCCCTCCGCCTTGCACCCTTCTCTACCATGCACCCTTCTCCCCTCTGCCTTGCACCCTTCTCCCCTCTGCCTTGCACCCTTCTTCCCTCTGCCTTGCACCCTTCTCTACCTTGCACCCTTCTCCTCTCTCCCTTGCACCCTTCTCCCCTCTGCCTTGCACCCTTCTCCCCTCTGCCTTGCACCCTTCTCCCCTCCGCCTTGCACCCTTCTCCACTCTGCCTTGCACCCTTCTCCCCTCTACCTTGCACCCTTCTCCCCCTCCGCCTTGCACCCTTCTCTACCTTCCACCCTTCTCCTCTCTTCCTTGCACCCTTCTCCTCTTTGCCTTGCACCCTTCTCCTCTTTGCCTTGCACCCTTCTCTTCTCTGCCTTGCACACTTCTCCCCTCTGCCTTGCACCCTTCTCCCCTCTGCCTTTCACCCTTCTCCCCTCTGGCTTTCACCCTTATCCCATCTGCCATGCACCCTTTTCCCCCTCTGCCTTGCACCCTTCTCTACCTTGCACCCTTCTCCTCTCTCCCTTGCACCCTTCTCCCCTCTGCCTTGCACCCTTTTCCCCTCTGCCTTGCACCCTTCTCCCCTCTGCCTTGCACCCTTCTCCCCTTCACTTTGCACCCTTCTCCCCTCCGCCTTGCACCCTTCTCCCCTCCGCCTTGCACCCTTCTCCTATCTGCCTTGCACCCTTCTCCCCTCCGCCTTGCACCCTTGAGGTTCCGTGACAATTGTAAGTGGTGTTTTTTTGACTCGCACGAATATGGTCGAGTCTAGTATCTATGAACCGCAAATGACGAGTTTAGTAAGTGTGCGCAGTTTCGCTGTGCTAACTTAAACCGTTCGTCTGTTATGTGGGTTTCTCATCTGTACCCACGGGTTCCATCTTAGATACGGCATCCATTTTGTCTCTTGCCCTCAAGTAGTCAGCGAACGGACGCTGTCCGCTTCGCGACCCTGGGACTCCCAAGATACTTGCGGAAGACACATGTCCTTTGAAAGTGTCTTTATGACGAGGGGGTTGCTACTGTAAGGCAGGTGGCGCCGCTCGAGGCTCATCTTGCCTCACGGACTTATTGTCTCAGCCGTGCATCTCATTAGGCACGTCCCTTTGATGCCTGTATCTCGTGCTTCCCGGCACCTCCCCTTTTACACCCTTTCCGATCTCCCCACTGTCTCCGTCTTCCTCTGCACCTGTCTTCGTTCCTGTTTCGATCTACTTTACTGCTGATTGGAATTTGCTAATGGTGGGAAGATGGGTTTTTACAGTTGGGAACCGCCAAATGTTTCCGCACTTATGTTCCGGACCTTGTATGTTTCAAAGCGACCAAAGCGACCCCTCTGGGAGCTAGATGTGGGAACTGAGTTGTAAACCTTTGTGTTCAATGTTAGCCTATGGGTAAAAACTGTATAAAAGGAGCGATCCACAAAACCAATTTGAAGCAGTCTCCCCAAGTTGCACGTGGTGTACTTGTCGTGACTTCTGTGTTCCCTGCAGTAAATAAACCTTGACTCTTTGACGCCGAAGGAAGTGTCCCGTGTCTCTGTGACTTGTACGCCGGAGCAGGTTACCCACGAAGGTTTCAGGTGTTGTGCCCTGGCACCGCTGGGTCCAAAAGAACCCAGTCCTTCAGTTGGCGCCCAACGTGGGGCTGCATCAGTGGTACCGGTCCAAGCCCGACGATCGTGAGGAACTTCGTGTGAAATCTCCGAGGGAAGGTGCACCCCGCTTCATCGATCCAGTTGTCGAAATAAGTGGCCCGAAGACTTTTCCCGCGAAGATTCCCGCCTCCTAACGGCTGCGACGGACTGCTGCCCTGACTGTAGACCTGTTTTGGCGCCTGGCGTAGACCTTGGTATAGCGAGACGATAGACGGGCCTTCCTGAGGACGCCATTGATCTTTGAGTTAAGTATTTGTGGGTCGCTCCCAGAATCCTTGGTTGTAGACACTTTAGCGAGTGTCTTTGTTGTAAACACTAGTGGTTTGTTGTTGTTGTACACGCTGTGTGAGTGTTTTTGTCGGTGACACTTTGCTAGCGTAACTTTGTTGTTGTATTTGTTTGACGACTGCAGCCGCCAAAGACCGAGGGTTTTGTTCTTGCTGGGACTTGGTAAATCCCGTAACCCTTGAAGTTTGTGAAACTCGGCTAGCGTGCAAGATGCCTGGTCGCAGTACTTTGTTCAGTTGCTTTAGACCTTGTGGTGCGGATTCCCTGCTGGAGGACTCGTGTCCGATACCTCCGGTAGGAACTCCTACTTATGACTTATATAGCAAACATGGGCTAGGCCCGATTGCTTTTAATGACTATTGGATAAAATATACAAAGAAAGACGGCGATCTTCGTTGGCCACCTCATGGTAGCTTCGAAGCGTCGATCTTAGATAATTTGGAAATTAAGTTGTTCGAACGTAAATCTAGGCCGGCCATGTTTGATGCCTTTCGATTGTGGCGCAAAGAAGCCCGACAGAAAGAGATCAGACAGAATAAACGTAGTGAGCGAGATAATGTTGCTACTATTGTAAAGAAAGCTGAGCAGTTTCAGCGTGATGAGGAGGATAAGGACAAGGAAGTGTTTGAGAGGCTGCAACGTATGACCATAGATAAATGCTATCCTGCTTTGCCTACGGAGTCGGATAAGAAGGAAGAGGCAGTTGAGGATCCTTTAATGTCCTATCTTATGAAGTCACCACCTCCGTACGTACAGGGTACCGCAGCTCCTGTGGTCCCTGCCGTACCTGTTCTCCCACCTGTTATTCCTCCGCCTATTCCTCAACCTGCACCCGCTCTTCCGACTATTCCTGCTCCTGTGCCTGTGTCTATTCCTACTGCTCCTCCGCTTCCACACACTCCTGCTCACACTACTGCTCCTGTGTTGTTAACCCCTGTCGTTGCTAATGTCTCTACTCCTTCTCTTGTTAGTCCTGTGTCTTACTCTTGTCCCTCTACTCGTAACCGTAATTCCCCCATTGCGGCTAGCTTCTTTCAGTCGCTCGGACCTGTTTTTGGGTCCGCTGGTTCTGATGGCCCACCGCAGAGGCGTAGTCAGCTTCCTGGTAATAGGGAACGCGCTGCGCTATACAATATGGCGATGAGTTGGATCGACAATCCGCAGAGAAATCCACCCCGTGTTGTTCTTGAAACGTTTAGTCAATTCAACATACCGACTCAGAGATATGTGTTTGACGAAATGTGTAAACTTTTACGTGATCAGATAGCGGCAGTTGCGCCTGACGAGGTGCTGACCGCCCTGTCCAATCTTCGGCTTCAGTTCGCAACTGGTCTGATAGTCGATACTAATGTCCGACGTGCTATTGAACAGTTGCTGTCTTTCCGCCTAGCTCCTATTCCTCACGCACTGTTTGTAGAGGATCTTGAACGCCAACAAGCTGAGTCTGGTCAATATCCTATGCGTGAAGTTCCGCCAGTTTGGGTACCTGCTGATAATACCGATGTTAATAACCCAATAGCGGCGCATTTCCAGAGAGTGTGGATACATCTCCCATGGAAACGATCGGAAGTGCTTCAGGTGAAACAAACTTTGCCCGATCCTCGCAAGAATCCTGCTGGGTATTATAAGGAATTGTCGCAGCTCGTAGATGCTACGGTAATGAATCTTGCCGATATCGACATGTTGTTTGGCAATGTCGTACCGCAACCGGTATGGGCCAAGATTCGTCACCAAGATCACGCAAATGAATTAGGTGGTGATTGGAATGCTATTACAGCGGCAGACGCTGGACAAGCGGCTGCTACTAAACCCGATCAATTGATTGAACTTCTTCCCCAGCGAATCATTACGTTAATGAAAACGCTCATGCCAGCTATGAAGGTAAATTGGGATAAGTTGTCAGCCTGTAAGCAAAAGAAAGATGAGAGTGTTTCAGACTTCTTTACGAGGTTTGAGGAAACATTCGTTGATCATAGTGGACAGGATATGGGTACTGAGGGTGGACAGAGGTTGTTTGTGGATAAATTTGTATCGAACTTATTGCCCGACTTGTGCAATAAATTGAAGAATTCAGAAAGTGCATGGGCCGTTTCTACCTCGGCTCAGATTCTGGCTACGGCACAATATTACGAAAATAGAGAGAAAGAGGAAACTGACCGCGCTGATAAAAAGACAAAAGAGCTGAAAACTAAAGTGTTGTTACAACGAGCATATCCGCCGCGTTCTAATCAGAATGCGTCTCAGCAGAATAGATCACAGTCGCAATCGCATCGATCGCAATCGCGTAATGATTCCTCTTTCAACAGATCTTCATTAGGGTACAATCAATGTGCTTATTGTAGACAGGAGGGACACATTAAATTTGATTGTCCTGCTTTAAATGATCGTAATAGTGGTAATTCGTCTAGAGGAGGCCGTGGTGGTTCACAGAATGCATCACGTGGTAGAGGTCGTGGTGCTCAGAACGACCGCTCTGACAACTCATCAAACTCTAATAATTGTTTCGATCAACGTGGATCATCGCAAGGACGATCTGCGCAGTACAATGTAGACGATTATTACGTCGATCAGGGAACTGACGACAGTAATTACTAGGACAGCCACAGACAAGGAGAGGGAGTGGTATCAGTTCCGGTTGATCAGAGAGGGCCTTATGTCGCAGTTGCTACATCGGGCGTCGTTGAGCCTTTTCTGTTGGACACTGGTGCAGCGAAAAGTTCTATCATGCATTCGAAACTCCCTGGCGCACCTTTGTCTGGCTTAACAAATGTTTCCGTTGGATTCTCTGGCGCCCCCGTTAGCAATCCAGTTTCGCGCCCTTTGCCCCTTAAAATTGGGCCTCGTGAGCTCGAAGCTCCGTTGATTTTAACCACTGGTTGTGGTGAAAATCTTTTGGGTCTGGATTTGCTTAAACGTTTGTATGCAACTTTGTATTGTTCTCCTGCGGGTGTAAAGCTTACGTTCGGAGAGAAAGTAGTCTCTCCCATGTATTTGTCCCTCGATAAGCTTCCACCGGAATTGGATTCTCTTCCTGCGTCTTTGTGGGCGACGGGTCCAAACGATGTGGGCCTACTTGATATCTCCCCTTATGTTGTTCAGTTGAAATCGAATGTGCGATTGCCACGTATTCCCCAGTACCGTATCTCCCTTGATGGTGAACGAGCTCTGTTAGCGATCATCTATGATTTGATCGAGAAAGATGTTATTGAGGAGACTCGGGGAAACGTGTGCAACAGCCCTGTGCTGCCCATTCTTAAACGTACTGATCCTACCAAACCGCCTGTTTATCGTTTTGTTATCGATTTACGGGAGGTAAATAAAATTGTGGTTCCTCAATTCCCTGTTGTGCCTGACATCACGGCGCTACTGACTCTGATTCCAGCTACTGCTTCATGGTTTTCGGTGATTGATTTGAAAAATGCGTTTTTCAGCATCCCGATTGCCGAAGAAAGCAGGGACCTTTTCGGTTTCTCTCTTGGTGGACGTAGCTTCCGGTTCAAACGCGCTCCTCAAGGCTACTGTGAAAGTCCATCGATTTACAGTCAAGCTTTGAAGGGTCAACTGGATGCGTTTAGGTTGCCGGTTGGTGCGGCTTTAATCCAATACGTCGACGACTTATTGGTGGCTGCCGATACTCAGGACATTTGCAAAATTGCTACGGTATCGTTGCTGCAACATCTCTGTGAGTTACATCACAAGGTGTCACCTTCTAAACTCCAATATTGTTGTCAAGAAGTAACCTACATAGGTCACTTATTGTCAAAGGAGGGAAGGAGATTGACCCCAGAGAGAATTGCAGCGATTGCACGAATGGCTGTGCCAACAACCCAAAGAGATGTGCGTGCTTTTCTAGGTATCACGTCGTACTGCAGGCAGTGGATTCCAAATTTTTCATTGCTAGCGAAACCATTGGTGGCTCTTACGTGCAAGGATGTTCCAACTCCTTTACCATGGACGGAAGAATGTCAGAAAAGTTTTTCTGAATTACGTGATTCATTGTGTTCGGCTCCTGTGTTAGGTACCCCTGATTACAGCAAGCCGTTCACGTTATACGTTCACGAGAGGGAAGGTTGTGCGTTGAGTGTCTTAACGCAACCTTTTGGTGGTAAGCAACGTCCATGTGCATATTTTTCCTCGACCTTAGACCCAGTAGCTAGAGCATTGCCGAGTTGTTTGAGAGCAACTGCGGCAGCTGCGGTCTCCATCCGACAATCAGCAGGATTGGTCATGGATAATATGCTTACGGTGATGGTTCCGCATGCAGTCGATACTCTTTTGAATCGAACGAAAACTCAGCACTTGACGAGTGCGAGGTTATCTGGGTACGAATTGACGCTCTTGGCAAGCCATATTCAGATAAAACGTTGTAATGTCCTAAATCCGGCAACTTTGTTACCAATTAGTGCAGAGTCAGATGCAGTAACAGAACATGACTGTTACTTGCGGACAGAGGAGGAAACAAAAGGTCGTGTGGACCTTAAAAACACCCCATTGGAAGACCCGGACGGCACCCTGTATGTGGATGGGTCATGTTTCAAATTGCCGAATGGTGATGTGACTACTGCTTATGCTGTTGTAACGTTGAATACTGTTGTTGAGACTGCGAGATTGAATCAGAATTCTGCCCAAGCTGCAGAGCTGATTGCTCTTACTAGAGCATGTGTATTAGCAAAAGATAAACGTGTGAATGTGTACACCGATAGCCATTATGCTTTCGGTGTAGCGCATAGCTTTGGACGGTTGTGGCGAGAGCGTGGTTTCTTCACGTCGCATGGCACGAAAATACAGCATGGCCAGCTCGTGAACGATCTTTTGGATGCATTGACTTTGCCTGCTCAAGTTGCGATTGTTAAGTGTAGTGCGCACCGTAAAGTGACGGATGATGTTGGTCGTGGTAATGCGTTTGCAGATGAGATTGCTAAGGAGACTGCCCGGAACCTTAGCACTCGAATGTATGTGACGAGTTCGGTTAGGTGGCCTACAGAATAAAGTATGTGTGAGAATACTATAGAGAGCGTGAAAGCAATTCAGAATGAGGCCACCGACACTGAAAAGACGAAGTGGAAAGAAAGTACGGGAAGGTTGGATGCGAATGGTTGCTGGATTGATTTGTCGGATCAGAAAAGATGGATGTTACCGGATGCGTATGTACTAGCCGTTGTGACAATGGCACATGGGTTAGCACATATTAGCGCGAAAGGTATTTGCAAGTTGTTGACTGATGTGTGGAAGAATGATGGTATTACGAAGTGTGCTGAACGTCTGGTGAAGAATTGTATGGTGTGTATAATGTACAATCCTGGCAAAGGAACCCCAACTCCCCCTGGCAGTTTTGCTCCTCCTTCGTATCCCTTTGAGGTGATTCAATTGGACTTCATCCATATGGAGCGATGCAATAACCTGAAATATGTTTTGGTTGTGGTTTGCGCATTCTCCCGATGGATCGAGGCCTATCCCCTCAAAGACAATACCGCTTTGTCTACTGCGAAAATCCTACTGAAGGAATACTTTCCTCGGTACGGAATGCCTAGAGTCGTGTGGTCAGATAACGGAAGTGAGTTCGTTGGAAGTGTGATGAAGAGTGTGTGTAAGGGCCTTGGAATTAATCAAAAATTCCATAGCACCAATCATCCCCAGTCAGCTGGATTGGTTGAAGGTTACAATGGTACCCTTAAACTAAAATTAGCGAAGATTCAGGCTACGACTGGACTTTCGTGGCCTGACGCTTTGCCTCTAGCATTACTGTCAACTAGGGCGACTGTACACTCCCGAATAGGGCTCAGTCCCTATGAAATAGTGTTCGGCCGTCCTGCGAATGTGTGGGGGGTTCCTAGGCCAGGTATATTCGTTGATCTTGAGTATCCGATGTTGATTGACTACTTACATGACTTGACTGCTAAACTGAGGTTAATTCATCAACAGGTTTACGACGCCTTGCCGACGCAGACGGAGGGTCCAGGCCACCAGCTCCAGCCCGGTGATTGGGTTGTCACCCGTAATTTTTCGCGCAAGAAGAATCTGGACCCCCGTTTTGTTGGACCTCACCAGGTGCTCCTGGCCACGAGGACTGCCGTTCGTCTTGAGGGGCGGAAGAATTGGGTACATGCTACCCATTGTAAACGAGTCCCTATTCCTTTGCTGGCAGACCCGTGGGTGAGGAAAGGCATTGCGTCGACAGAAGCAGAGACATTGCCGGCGTTTGTACCTTTTAGCGACGCACAGCTTGTTGGTGAACACTCAGCGCAGCAGAAAGCCACTGTTGGAACATTGTCAGCAAAAGACTCCAGACCAAATCAACAAACTGATCAGCAGGACGCTGTCTCTTCGACGGATCCTTTATTTGACGAGCAGACACGTCCCGGGAAACATCGATATTCTTTGCGTTCTCATACTAAGGACAAATAAAATTGTTTTCTTGCTTTGCTAAAAACTGATAACTGCAATATCCTCGTTTCCCCTGATCAACTTTGAACATTTCGTATGATTGAAAATTGTTTGTACGTGTATTAAGATTTTTGTATCTTTTTCCTTCCACAGCTGATTTTTGTGCTAAATAAAATACATATTGTGTATTGAGGGCCGTAGGGCCGCGCGCGTACTTCCTTCTGGACAGTAGGTCTTGACGCTAGGTTAAAGGCCGTCGGTTCCTAGGAACTCCTGGGGATTGACTATTGCTGCACAGAACGAAGTGCGTCAAGAAACGTTGCGGACGGTCGTAGGGAAATGGCATTTTCGAAGCTGAACGATTTGGAAGGAGCTCAGGCGTATAGAGTTAAACTGCAGAAACTTAGTCGTACTAAATGTGTTGTATTCCAATTGTTTGTACTGTTTTTAACTGCTTCTGCATTCTTGGCGGGTGGGGTGTATTATGCTATGTCTTACTTTTTACTTCCTACCCCTACTCCTACTTCTTACCCTAACGTTACTCTTACTGCTACTACTGCTTCTCCCCATTCCTTTCATATTTTACCGGAACACGAACAGGCTAGACGTGTAGAATTCCGCAACAATTCCTTTATCCAGCTCCTCCATCAGCATCAGTTAGTGGTTAACACTACTAATTGTTGGGTGTGTGGGTTGATGCCACATACTACGGGTAAGGGAATTCCATATCTGGTGTTACCGTATAGTTCCCAAGGGTCAGCTCGAGCATACCAAACAATGCTTCGAAGCGCACTAGGTTTCCACCCCTCTCCAGAACGTTCCCCCAAACCTGGTCCTACCTCGTATCAGTGGGTGGTGTCGATGGCCATACAGGATTTGGAAGATGAGATCTATGATGCTTTTCTCATCCCTAAGGCAGAGGTACAAGCCTATAGGGTACCGAATCGAGGGGAATATAGTATGTTCACTAATGAAAGGCAGCTTAAAAACTCGCCACCAATATGGGTCGTACCCCACACTGGTAATCTTTGTCTCGTGGGTCGTGGTTCGCAAGCCTCACTTGGAGTAAGTGCTTGCACTGAGAGTTACGTTCTGCCAATGTCCCCGATCCCTGTGTTTCTGGCTGCCAAGGGTACGTACTTCATCTGTCATGATCGTGCATATACATGGTTGCCCTCAGACTTCATGGGCTCATGTTTTGTTGCAAATCTGTTGCCTCCGACGTTCACTGTAGATGCCGATTACCATAAGACTAGAGTTGTACGAGGCGTAATTAGCGAAGAGGATACTGCCGGTCAAGAGGCAGGAGACTTTTTCAAGGGTTTCCTCCCGTTTTGGGGACCTATGGTTAATAGTAGGAACCTGAGACATTTGACTCGAGTGGTAGAATCGACAGCTAATGTTACTGCCAGTGCCCTTGGTAATATCACCACAGAACTTCAGGCGGAGAGACTTATGACGTTACAAAACCGTATGGTTTTAGATGTCGTCTTGGCAGATCGCGGTGGGGTATGTAAAGTGATCCATTCGAGCTGTTGCATTTTCTCACCTGATAATGCCCCTACTGTCTATCAAGCCATCTCGAAGTTGCATAAGATCTCCGAATCCATACACGTGGATGTAGGGGATTGGACGCTGCTCGGTTGGTTTTGGGGCCTGATGTCGACTTGGGGTTGGAAGATTCTGATGATCATCGGGGTTGTGGTAGTGTTCCTGTTCACGTGTTGCCTTTGTGTGCAGTGTGGTCCTGCCTTATGTGGCCTCTGTGCTACAACGTGTATGAGACAACCACCTGCTACCAAGGGGACTCGCTCGGACAGATCTATGCTACAACGACATCTTGATGGTCTGATGAATATCGAATATGATTCCGACTAGTGCTTGCCTACATGAGGGCAAAAGGAGCGTCTGAGGTTCCGTGACAATTGTAAGTGGTGTTTTTTTGACTCGCACGAATATGGTCGAGTCTAGTATCTATGAACCGCAAATGACGAGTTTAGTAAGTGTGCGCAGTTTCGCTGTGCTAACTTAAACCGTTCGTCTGTTATGTGGGTTTCTCATCTGTACCCACGGGTTCCATCTTAGATACGGCATCCATTTTGTCTCTTGCCCTCAAGTAGTCAGCGAACGGACGCTGTCCGCTTCGCGACCCTGGGACTCCCAAGATACTTGCGGAAGACACATGTCCTTTGAAAGTGTCTTTATGACGAGGGGGTTGCTACTGTAAGGCAGGTGGCGCCGCTCGAGGCTCATCTTGCCTCACGGACTTATTGTCTCAGCCGTGCATCTCATTAGGCACGTCCCTTTGATGCCTGTATCTCGTGCTTCCCGGCACCTCCCCTTTTACACCCTTTCCGATCTCCCCACTGTCTCCGTCTTCCTCTGCACCTGTCTTCGTTCCTGTTTCGATCTACTTTACTGCTGATTGGAATTTGCTAATGGTGGGAAGATGGGTTTTTACAGTTGGGAACCGCCAAATGTTTCCGCACTTATGTTCCGGACCTTGTATGTTTCAAAGCGACCAAAGCGACCCCTCTGGGAGCTAGATGTGGGAACTGAGTTGTAAACCTTTGTGTTCAATGTTAGCCTATGGGTAAAAACTGTATAAAAGGAGCGATCCACAAAACCAATTTGAAGCAGTCTCCCCAAGTTGCACGTGGTGTACTTGTCGTGACTTCTGTGTTCCCTGCAGTAAATAAACCTTGACTCTTTGACGCCGAAGGAAGTGTCCCGTGTCTCTGTGACTTGTACGCCGGAGCAGGTTACCCACGAAGGTTTCAGGTGTTGTGCCCTGGCACCGCTGGGTCCAAAAGAACCCAGTCCTTCACCCTTCTCCCCTCCACCTTGCACCCTTCTCCTCTCTACGTAGCACCCTTCTCCCCCTCTGCCTTGCACCCTTCTCTACCTTGCACCCTTCTCCTCTCTTCCTTGCACCCTTCTCTTCTTTGACTTGCACCCTTCTCCTCTTTGCCTTGCACCCTTCTCTTCTCTGCCTTGCACCCTTCTCCTCTTTGCCTTGCACCCTTCTCCTCTCTGCCTTGCACCCTTCTCCTCTCTGCCTTGCACCCTTCTCCCCTCTGCCTTGCACCCTTCTCCTCTCTGCCTTGCACCCTTCTCCTCTCTGCCTTGCACCCTTCTCCCCTCTGCCTTGCACACTTCTCCCCTCTGCCTTGCACCCTTCTCCCCTCTGCCTTGCACCCTTCTCTACCATGCATCCTTCTCCCCCTCTGCCTTGCACCCTTCTCCCCCTCTCCCTTGCACCCTTCTCCCCTCTGCCTTGCACCCTTCTCCCCTCTGCCTTGCACCCTTCTCCCCTCCGCCTTGCACCCTTCTCCACTCTGCCTTGCACCCTTCTCCCCTCTACCTTGCACCCTTCTCCCCCTCCGCCTTGCACCCTTCTCTACCTTCCACCCTTCTCCTCTCTTCCTTGCACCCTTCTCCTCTTTGCCTTGCACCCTTCTCTTCTCTGCCTTGCACACTTCTCCCCTCTGCCTTGCACCCTTCTCCCCTCTGCCTTTCACCCTTCTCCCCTCTGCCTTTCACCCTTATCCCATCTGCCATGCACCCTTTTCCCCCTCTGCCTTGCACCCTTCTCTACCTTGCACCCTTCTCCTCTCTCCCTTGCACCCTTCTCCTCTCTCCCTTGCACCCTTCTCCCCTCTGCCTTGCACCCTTCTCCCCTCTGCCTTGCACCCTTCTCCCCTCTGCCTTGCACCCTTCTCCCCTTCACCTTGCACCCTTCGCCCTTCCGCCTTGCACCCTTCTCCCCTCCGCCTTGCACCCTTCTCCTATCTGCCTTGCACCCTTCTCCCCTCCGCCTTGCACCCTTCTCCTCTCTACCTTGCACCCTTCTCCCCCTCCGCCTTGCACCCTTCTCTACCTTGCACCCTTCTCCTCTCTTCCTTGCACCCTTCTCCTCTTTGCCTTGCACCCTTCTCCTCTTTGCCTTGCACCCTTCTCTTCTCTGCCTTGCACCCTTCTCCTCTTTGCCTTGCACCCTTCTCCTCTTTGCCTTGCACCCTTCTCTGCCTTGCATCCTTCTCCTCTTTGCCTTGCACCCTTCTCCTATCTGCCTTGCACCCTTCTCCCCTCCGCCTTGCACCCTTCTCCCCTCCGCCTTGCACCCTTCTCCTATCTGCCTTGCACCCTTCTCCCCTCCGCCTTGCACCCTTCTCCCCTCCGCCTTGCACCCTTCTCCTCTCTACCTAGCACCCTTCTCCCCCTCCGCCTTGCACCCTTCTCTACCTTGCACCCTTCTCCTCTCTTCCTTGCACCCTTCTCTCCTTTGCCTTGCACCCTTCTCCTCTTTGCCTTGCACCCTTCTCTTCTCTGCCTTGCACCCTTCTCCTCTTTGCCTTGCACCCTTCTCCTTTCTGCCTTGCACCCTTCTCCTCTCTGCCTTGCACCCTTCTCCCCTCTGCCTTGCACCCTTCTCCCCTCTGCCTTGCACCCTTCTCCCCTCTGCCTTGCACCCTTCTCTACCATGCATCCTTCTCCCCCTCTGCCTTGCACCCTTCTCCCCCTCTGCCTTGCACCCTTCTCGGCCCCCCATGGTGTGTTCTAACAAGCGTGCTTACCTGAGGGCACCATTTTGCTGCCTCGTCCCTTCTCATGTGAGCTTTGCCCTGGAGAATACTCTGTCTGGGGGCCCCCACTCCCACCCTTGTCAGGGTCCCGAGCACTGCTCTGTGCTGTCTCTTGCTTTTGCCCTCTGAGGTCCCCACCCCATCCTTGTCCCTGTCTCTTCTCTTCTCTTGTGGTGTGGGCCCCCCACCCTCTCTTCTCTTCTATTGTGGGGTGGGCCCCCCACCCTCTCTTCTCTTCTATTGTGGGGTGGGCCCCCCACCCCATCCTTGTCCCTGTCTCTTCTGTTCTCTTGTGGGTGGGCCCCCCACCCCATCCTTGTCCCTGTCTCTTCTCGGATGGGGGCCTGTCCCTGTCTCTTCTCTTCTCTTGTGGGGTGGGGCCCCCACCCCATCCTTGTCCCTGTCTCTTCTCTTCTCTTGTGGGGTGGGCCCCCCACCCAATCTTGTCTGTCTCTTCTCGCATGGGGACCTGTCCCTGTCTCTTCTCTTCTCTTCTCTTGTGGGGTGGGCCCCCCACCCCATCCTTGTCCCTGTCTCTTCTCGGATGGGGGCCTGTCCCTGTCTCTTCTCTACTCTTGTGGGGTGGGCCCCCCAACCCCTTCCTTGTCCCTGTCTCTTCTCTTCTCTTGTGGGGTGGGGCCCCCTTGTCCCTGTCTCTTCTCTACTCTTGTGGGGTGGGCCCCCCAACCCCTTCCTTGTCCCTGTCTCTTCTCTTCTCTTGTGGGGTGGGGCCCCCTTGTCCCTGTCTCTTCTCTTCTCCTGTGGGGTGGGCCCCCCACCCCATCCTTGTCCCTGTCTCTTCTCTTTTCTTGTGGGGTGGGCTATGTTTATGGAGAGAGTGGGGGCCGGGCTCTGTGCTGCCTCAGAGGAGCAGTGGAGACTGCTGTCTCTGGGCCCCCATCCTCTTTCCGGGACTGCCCTGGCTCTGACTGAAGAGAAACAATGTATATTGATACTTTGTTTCTCTTCAGTCAGAGGGAGGGGGCGAGGGGCTCCGAGCAGGCTGCACCTGCTTCAGATGCAGAGGGAGAGAGGCTTGCTTCAGCGCAGACCTCTCTCACAGCTCTCAGAAGAGCTGAGGGGGCCGAGGCCCCCTGGGGGCCCCTTCATTAACTATAGAGAGTGAGGCCCCCCCCGCAGTGCGGGGTCTGCGGGAGCTCCTGCCTGCAACAGACCGAGTTTCACACTTGTATAACTTGGACTGCTACCACTGTGCTGGCAGGATGTTATTTTGTTCATGTAGTGGTGCCACAATGTGCCACACCCACAATAATAGGCCACAGACAGCCATGTAACATAGTACAACATATCATGTCATTGCATCATTCCCACATTAAAGTGTCAGAAAGCGCACTTCCTGGGCTGTTGCTAAGGGTATACCCAGAAACATCTATGTCCAATTGACAATGTACAATAGGAACGTCAAAATGTAACTATCATGCTGCGCCACAAAGATATGCATACACAGGGTCTGTGTAAGGCATGCACAACCTGAATTAAAATGTAATCTTCCCTCTATGATAAAACCAACATATCGCTTTTGCATTCAAGTCGACACATAGAAAGGTGAAAAATCTTTTCATTACTGCATCATGCAGGAATGTGTCCCTTCCATGCACACAAACACTGATCCCCTGCACCGCTGGACCCCCTGCAACATGGTGCAAGTCTGCCTGGGTTGGCGCATGCCAAGCATTGTGCACCTGTGTCGTTGTGAAGGACAGGTGTGCTGCTGAGTATGGCCATGGGCCTGGTCACGATAATGTAGTTGTCGTAGTACATGGTCAACCATGGCACATTAGAGTGCCTGCTCATTCTGAGTGTACCAGTGTATGGGTTAACAATGCCTCTTTGATGATTGTCGTGCTGCCACATGCAGGTGACACAGAAGTTGTCAGTGACAGTGATGGTGATGTCTGTAGCAGAGTTATGTCCTGGCAGGTGAGGTGGCATACAGGGTTGAAGGTGAGGAGGTACCTGACATTGTATTCTTGCAGTGTTCAAGAGGAATAAACCTTTGTTCACAGTGTGTACCTGAGCCAGTCAAATGCAAACAGCGTACAGTATGGTTGCCGTAGTGTCATGCGATGACCATTTCAATGTATGCTGCGCAATGTCAACTATGCAATGAATGTGTACCAAAATAATATATTCGAAATTCTTCTTCTTTGTGACCCCAATTATGTTGTGATATAAGTACTACATGTGGTAATGTGTGTCAGTATGTAAAAAAAGAAATATTGACAAATGTGAAAGAGTAAGAAAAATGTTGTGCATTTATGTGTCAAACAATAACAATTGGTTGTGTCATGGGGGGACATATGTCTGAACTATTATTTGGATAGGTGTACATCATGAGAAATGTGGGGTAACATTACAGATTATGAACTAATGATGTGTACATAATTTTTGGCTATGAAAAATGGTGTGCGCATCACTCACTAATCTGACTCCATTGTGTGTGTTGTGGTTGTTCATAAAGGTATTTAATGCTTCAGGTCTGGGTGTGTGGTGACAAGGAAACTTAATCCATGTACTCACTGAACTTTGAACAGTGTATTTAAAGTCTCCGCTGTGCAACACCTACTCTACAGTTGCAACATGCCTAGTATGAACAATGAATGAAATGGAATGTCATGACATGGCATGTTTTGGTATAATGTATGTGCCTTTTTGTACAAGAGTGTCACACCTGTTGTCCATGGGGGCACAGTGTCAAACATTGGCAATTGTGGAGGGGGAGCTGTGAGTTAACAAATGCAGGACAGAACAATCAATGTCTCATGGTTGCAGGGATGTGTGTGTGAGTGTGTGCTGCAAAACATATTGAGGCCCATTCCCAGAATGAACTCAAGACTCAATTCTAATCTTACTACTATATTATAATTCACAGAATGCACTTACTATTTTTTTTAAATTCACAGAATGAACTTAATACTTTTGGTATTCAC
Organism: Lissotriton vulgaris; assembly: GCF_964263255.1. Classification (NCBI taxonomy): domain Eukaryota; kingdom Metazoa; phylum Chordata; class Amphibia; order Caudata; family Salamandridae; genus Lissotriton; species Lissotriton vulgaris. The sequence continues at coordinate 272,042 of NW_028254497.1, forward strand.
AGAAGTTAGGATTTTGCCTAAAGTGTCTCTGGAGACAGACTTAAGATAGAGTAAAGGCAAAATCCTAACTCCTGTGAATACCAAAAGTACTAAGTTCATTATGTGAATGCCCAAAATAGTAAGTGTATTCTGTCAACACCAAAAATGTATCAAGTTTAATATTGAGTGTCAAGTTTGTTTTGTAAATCTGGAACACATTGAGGGAAGTCACACCTCAAACATGTGTCCCAGTTCTCTTCAGCCTATGCAACCCTGCCTTTGTGTCACGTTAAAGGAATCAGCCAGCCAGGCCCACTCCTCTGAGTCAATCACAATGCTGTGAAGTGCTGGTGTGACTTGTAATAGTAAGTGGGATAATACATGCTGGAATGTTGGCCATGTTTGGCATGGAGGCTGAAATGCAGCCTGCATACCAAACATGCAAGTGGGTATTACGGCTCTGGTCATCATGGGTGGTACCTGAGTCATCTTGCCAATATGCACATGAGCCATATCATCTAAGATGTCCCCTACCCACCCTCCCATGCCATGATGACACATAGCATTATCACATCAGTCACTCATCCCTTGGGTCTCCATAATAAGTCATTTCAGTTCTCTCATCTGAGCCCACACTCCACATATGGTCTATGAACTACCACTAAGGCCACCACCCCTGTGTTCATGTGTTCCGTCATCACTGAATATTGTAAGTCACAATTAGCCTACTCAATGTCAGCTGCTGTGCAAGCCCACAGCAGACGGATGTACATGGTGTGCTGAAGCCACGCCTATGGGAAGTCTGAATGTGCCCATCTGGGTCTCAAATGCAATCATTTCCAGCAGCAACTGATATACAGTCATTCACTGATGCAGCTCAGCCAGCCTCCATGCACTCATACATGGAAAACATTAGAGAATGACAACAGGCCTTTCCAAACATGACCCACAGACATTGCACATGCCTACACTGCTGACAAACCTCAACCACCACCCTGGTCCCAAACACGGCCTACACCAGCGTTACTGCAAGTGAAAGTCACACCTGGATACACAACTGTGCATACCACACCTCCACCGTCTGCAAGCCTAACAAACAGCACTACAGGGACACGGCATGGTAGAGCACTGATCTCTAAGAAGCAAGAGGCACCAGCAGATACCTTGGTAAGAACTGTATAAACACCAAGACACCTGAAATGTAAAACACATACATGGACCCAATGAGGGAGAACCACAAATAAACAATCCTACATAATGGAAAGCCCTGCTAACTAGTCAAGGTCCTGCATTTATACAACAACCTATGCTGCAAAGCCACAGACATCACCCTGGCACTACAGACCTGTGATAAGTGTCCAACAAAGTTCACCATAAACAACAACAATTTCACTACAATAACTTTGCCGTACACATGAGATGCCACAGGCAGCACCACCCAAACCTCTCACAACACAACAGCCATACTACCATACCCACCGGGACACCAGTCACAGCTCAATGCACACCCTCAAACAAGAGATACAGCCACCTGTGGGATCACTACAGCCCTGTCCTCATTATATCAACAACAGCACCAAGATCACCATATTCACAGCCACAGGTGACATCTGCATCCTCCGGGACCAGGAGCTGTGAGTGTGCTCCAACACAGACTAACACCACACAGATTTGCTACACTACATGATGCAGGATTCTAAGGAACAATGCTTAACTGGGTCACTCACCCCAGCAAGAGGTTCAAGGATCAGACGGACAACCTTCGCCTTTAAATGCACGTTATTACAATGCTGAATACAAGAGGGACCATCCATGTGTCTGACCCTTGTCAACATCAACAGGGCTGCCTCAGCACCATTTGTAACCAAATACAGCCTCAACATTGTATCCATTGCTGATGACAGACAACTCATACTCTCTCACACCTAAGACTACACCAACTAAACACATGAAAAACAATGAGGAATGCAGTACGTCCCAGTCTGCATCAACCACAGCTGCATGTAATCAAAATCAGAGAATACAGAAGTCTGTGTCCTTGGAACAACTCCTTCAGCATGTGAAAACACATGTTGCATCTACCACTCTGATGGGAAGGGGCTGCCACTAACGCTCAAAGAGATACGTCTTGATGAGTCCTCTGAATGGGAGTAGGTCCTGGGTCTGCCGTAGATGGCCCGGGAGTGCAAGGTCTTGGCGGTGAGGTAGGACAAGGAACTGCTGCTGGAGGTTGGTCATACGATGCGGTGGACAGCGGTGAGGGGGAGGCTGGTGGAGCGGACGTGGTGTGTGGGGGTGTAGAAGCTGAGTCTGCTGCACATGTAGGCTGGTCTGGCCTAATGGAGTGCATTGTGTGTCTGGGTGTGGAGCTTCAAGCTGATCCACTTGCTGATGGGGAACCAGTGTAGGTCTCACATTTGGGGGATGATGTTGCTGCGGTGGGGGACGTTGACAATCAATGAACCGTAAGTGTATTGGATGTGTTGCAGTAGTAGTAGGTCTTTGTCACGGAATCCTGCCTACAGTGCGTTGCAGTAGTCCAGTCTGCTGGTGCTCAGGGCCTGCGTCAAAGTTATTTTTGTCTGGGGTGGGGATCCACTTGTGGATCCTGCATAGCATGTGGAGGCAGTTGTAGCATGAGGGGAAGATGGCGTTGACCTGCTCAGACATGGAGAGGGAGGAGTACTGGAAGTATTGTAAGTTGCGTGTATGGTCAGTGAGTGTTGTTGCTGTTCCCAGTGTGGTTGCCCGACAGGAGTTGTCCCAGGCTCAGGGTGTGGGTCTGAGGATGAGGACCTGTGTCATCTCCAAGTACAGTTTCACACTGCTGCTCCTCATCCAGTTGGTGAGGGACTTCATTTCCACGTGGAGGTTTGTTCATGGTGTGTGTGGGTCCCTGGTGATGGAGTGCAAAATGCCACATGCACTTCCTACTGTGCTGGAATGTGTCCCCAATACACACCAACAAAACAGACATCAGGACATGCACTCAAGTTGAATGTTGCAAGTGTGCAAGCACTGTCTGCCCATGTGCCATGTTTTTTGGTAAACATTTTGTATCCATTAAATGATTAATGCCATGTCACTTTTTGTACACATGAGTGATGATGTGTCGCTTGAACTTTGACATGTTGAAACATAGCAAAGTCAAAAAGGGTAGATGACTCTAAATTGTGCATTTGTACACCACATGTCAGACATGATCATAAACATACATCTATTTTTGATTTCAGGCCATGGTACACCTACTCTGGAGCTGGAAGCCATGTTTGAAACGGACAATGAGGGTGGTGAAAGTGTAACAAGTATGGGCACAGGAATCATCCAGGACATAATACAATCACTACAAACTCCCTCTCCACCCACAAGAAGGCAAAGCAGCCTAGTGGGATCTCCGGTTGGCCAACAGGGAAGCACTCCTATGCCACCTCCCACAACATCTGTGCCTCACCAGTCGCCAAACACACTAAATTCATTTGAACAGCGTGTAGTGGATGTGCAGAGTCAGTTGGCACAGGAGGTGCGTAAGGGCATTGAGAGCATGGCAGGGACCCTAGAGGGAGTGCTCCGGTGCCTAACATCAAATACTGCCAGTGCGGAAACTGGTAGCACCACTGAAGCACCACCACGCACTTTGTTTGACGCCATGACTGAAATTTCCGAAGTCATGCAGCAGAGGCACAGACAAATGCCCACCACAAGTGCCAGCTTTGAAGTGGCCAACACTCTGAAGGAAATACAGGACACCCTCAAACAAATGACAGCCAAACAGGATGCATACCTCACAAAATTGGCTGACTACCAACGAGATGTGACAGCTGTGCTTGAGAACCAGCAAATAATGCTGAATGCATTTATGCGGTACCTGATGGGCATCAAACATGTTGCAGGTCCAACACCATCCACATCTGCAGTCCATGATGTGGCTATGCCTACTGTGTCGACTGCCCCACTGGTCACACCATCAGCTGGGACAAACACATCTGATGAAGATGAATCTGAAGATTTCCCAGTCCTCCGCAGAACAATGCGTTAGAAGCACATATTGTCAGGAGTCGGATTCTCCTTCAGGAGCAATTGTTGTCATCACAAACTACATGTTCCACAAACCCTGTGATCTGGGTGGAAATGTTGTACCGTCTAATTTTCTTACTATTCCTACTGTGTCAACAGAAACATCTTCACCATGTTCAAGGAGATTATCTGGGAGGATTATTGTAAAGCCTGTCAAGCTCAATGATTACATGTTGTAATTATCTATGCTGCAATCATTGTTTGAATTCTTGTTCAAGTTATATTTTAAGTTTTTTTTTTTTTTTTTTTTTTAGAAGGGAAGATGTGTTACATTATCCTTGTTATATTCCTTTAATGTTTAGAATGTTAATACATTCATGATCCATGTCAGAATGTTGTACTGACACTTGAAGAATAGCTTTTGATGTGCACACATCTTGGTGTCATCTCTCAAGAATAAAACTTCATGAAGACAACTCTTTTTCTGCGTTTTTATACTTTTTAAAAGAGTATATAAGGGCGGAACCTTCGGAGAAAGACGTTGGATTATTTTTGTACCTGACCCGGAGGTGGAGTAGGAGGTTCATCCTTGGGAGTGCTTGTTCCTTGTGTTTCCTTGTCTTGGTCCTCTCTGTTCCTACCTGCCGATTTTGCAGGATTCCCCGTTGGCTGAGCCTTATTGCACTGGCTCGTGCGGGGAAAATTTTTTTTGTTTCCGTGCTCGCCAAACCTCGGCGGGTTTCCCAAGTCCTGGAGGTGTCCTCCGTTGGCTGAGCCTTCTTTCTTCGGCTTGTGCGGTGGACGTGTATAGTTTTCCTGCTTTCATTGCTCTCCGTTGGCTGAGCCTTCTTTCAACGGCTTGTGCGGAGTAGCTCTGTTGTGGGTTCTCACGTCTTGTGGAACCCGTCCTTCGGACCCAGACCTGTGAGCTCTTCGACCAGGTACTGTACTTACATCTTATAGGGGTGACGTAACCCCAACCTTTTACTTTGGTTTGGTCCGTATGCAGAATGGTCCTTGTTAGGATATGGTGAAACCTGATTTCGGACATTCATCTGTTCGGTTATGGTATGTACTATTGAGTACTATTGTCATTTGTAAAGTAGGGAAAAGGTCTACCCTAGCTAAACTCATGGCTGATTGTGTATTTCAGGTGGAGAACCTACACGCTTCATACACATATCCTGGACCAGTTAGTAGGGGAAGAGAATTATCTTCAGGGCCTATCTTATTTTCGTTACAGGTATAGGGAACTGATATCTAGAGTATTTCATGTGTACATCCTTTACTTTAAAGAGAGATACGATCATTATTGTTATTTTGTCGTTCCAGATCTCCCTCCCTGCCGTTCCCTTCCTTTCCTCCCTGTTCCCTTCCCCTTTGCCCTCACTTGATCCTTCCTCGACCCAGCCTATCATAGCTTTCTGGGTCCGGTTAGATCAGGAGGTGGCTCCAATTTCATCATCCCGCTGATCCTGAGGACTTGGAGGATAACACATATAGTAGCAGGACAATAAATGAACACTGTCTGGTGCTCATCATACCCCAGTAATGTCGATAAACACATTACTGGTAGGCAAAGGATGAACAATAAATGATCTGTGGCCTCCCTCCAAGAGGTGAACTCATGATGTTGACATTCCCTTATCACACAATTAAAAACTACTCACTCATGTTAATGTGTGGACTGTGCATGTACATCCTCAACCCTACTGTATGTCTCCCTTCAGTATTAGAGTCCTCTCATACCTTGATACTTGCTAAGTTGTCACTTACATCAATTTGCTAACACAACATGCAATGTCCAACTGGAAAGGTTCAGAAAGTGACTAGGAACGTGTGTACTACAGCATTGCTAATGTGCTACATAACGAATGATGTAATAAGTTAGAATGACTAACACTACAAGTTTGTACAAGGAGGGGGTGAGTGTTAAAATCAGATCTGCTTGCACACTACCATTAATGTGGGTGTGTCCAAGGTGTATGTATGTGATGATGAAATATCTGACATACCACATGTATATATGAAAGCAAAACATCAGTACGAGGCTGGCATCAAAGGCACATCCTATGGATTATGTATATAGGGACAATTGTTGTGCAGAGTTAAAGCACATCTGTGAACATACACAACATGTGCAAGACCAGCTGAAGTTAGCCTGGATGTGAAAACCACCCCCACTACAAATGCAGCACTCCATGTATGCAACCTTGTGAGATAATACAACTGTCTGCTCAGGACACCGTGTAAATACCAAGCAACAGTCTCATGTTGACACTGCTGAAGCACCTTACCCCGTCAGCTGACAATTACAGCTATGAACACCCAGCTGTATGCCAATGCACAGTGTTGCCTGAGCTGCATCCTCCTACACACATGTCCTGCCCACAGATATGGCATAAAAATGTGTGATGCCAACTACAGCCGCTGGCACTAGTTACGTTGCCTGGGTCACATCTGCAACTGGCATTGCATACGCAATACACAACTTGTACAAGATCAGGCAGACATACGGGCACCAACACCATGGAGGGATGCCTTGCCATCATCTTCAGGAACTGCCTCCAACAGACTAATGCCATTATGACCAAGTGATAGCACAGTCCTGAACATGTCCACTCCTGTATCAAAGTCAACTACAGGACAACTCCATGTTGTACCCTTGCATACAGACATACTTGATGTGCCACAACATTTGGCAACTACAATGCAGATCACAGACAGCACAACTACCTACAATACGTGGACTATGTACAGCTCAGACACCAGTGTCACTCATTGACAAACTCAGCCTATTCAACCTCACCGCACTCCTACACAACATCACCCACATCAGATATACCCAGGTTGTCATCAACACAAGTCACAAGGTGGAACACACCCGGGCACACATTGTCATCCAAGGTAACTACTGTTTCCTTGGCCATCCCTCACATCCTCCCTGATCCAAGGCCCAATACATTCTCTCATCATTCTGAAAACATACCATACACATGTCAAGGGCACAGTCCCTGTGCAGACACTGGTGCAACATCAACACAGAGTCCCTTGCCTTAGCACTGATACACACCCCTCCATCCACCATGTGCCACACTAACTCAGATCATTCCCAATCCGAGATGTTGTAGTACATACGCAAATACATGGCTGCAGACTCACTTGAAGCACAACATACAACACACCAACAATGTCACCTGTGTATCCACTGACATACAACGAACAATGCTCATGTGCAGGCTGCTGGATTTAGCTTTGAGGCTCAACCAGACCCCAGTAATTGCACTCTGCCTACAGGGATAACATCACAGATAAATGTACAACTCATCTGATCCACACAAATGCAACATCATGAAGGGCACAATCCTCTACACATCATGCCAATCCATGGCAAGCATAAACTCCATACCAAATTCAACAACATGACTGAGCTCAGCCCTCACTCACTTCACGGGAATATCATACACACTTGGTACAGTCTCCTACCACTAGATCAGCAAATTGAATGTCAACTTAGATCAGAGGTCTTCAAACTTGTTGATGCCGAGACCCCCTTGTAAAACCTTTATAGGCGTAAGGACCCCCTTTTGAAAAAAAATTCTAGAAACTGGTACTCCTCATCATCAACTTTTGACAACCATAAATGCACCTGTTAGACCCCATCACATCCATCCATCATCATTCATCCACCCACACTTTCACACATCCATCCATCATTCATCCCCCACCTTTCCACACATCCATCCATGCATCATTCATCCATGCAACCGTTTATCCATCCATACATCCGTCCTTCATCCATCCACCCATTCATCCTTCTATCCATCCATCCTTCATCCGTCCACCCTTTCATCCTTCCATCCATACATCCATCCACCCTTCCATTCATCCACCCATCATTCATCCACCCACCTTTTCACACATCCATCCATCCTTCATCCATCCACCCTTTCATCATTCCATCCATACATACATCCTTCATCCATCCACCCTTTCATCCTTCCATCCATACATCCATCCACCCTTTCATCTATACATCCATCCTTCATCCACCCACCCTTTCATCCATCCACCCACCTATCATTCATCTCCCCACCTTTTCACACATCCATCCATCCTTCCTTCATCCATCCACACTTTCATCCTTCCATCCATACATCCATCCTTCATCCATCCACCCACCCTTTCATCCTTCCATCCATACATCCATCCACCCTTTCATCCATATATCCATCCTTCATCCACCCACCCTTTCATCCATCCACCCACCTATCATTCATCTCCCCACCTTTTCACACATCCATCCATGCATCATTCATGCAACCTTTTATCCATCCATACATCCATCCACCCTTTCATCCTTCCTTCCATCCATCCTTCATCCGTCCACTCTTTCATCCATACATCCATCCTTCATCCATCCACCCTTCATCCATCCACTCCTTTCATATTTAATACAATTCAGATGTCATCTATACCAAAAAACAGCTGTCTTATCTCAGTGTCAGCCTGTATATACCTTTTTGCTCTGTAAATTAGAAATTAATTTTGTTGTAAAGAAAATGTTACACAAGTTTGGTATTTCAGTTTTGCAATGAATATGCATTACCTAAATTAATGACAGGAGTTTTTCAATCTCTGAAAAACTTAGCTGGGATCTGCCAGCTGCACATATATCACTCCTCCCTACCAAATTGTTGCTGCTGGCTGGTAACATCCTGTCGCAGGGTTGGGTTGTCTCCCGTGTTTAACAGTTCACGTCACAAGAAGCGTTCTGCTTACCGTAAAAAGCCCGGGATCGGTAGAATGGACATTGTGCCCCTGTTCCTGAAACTTATGGGATCGGAGGGCAAGAGCTGCGAAGCGTTTTTTTTTTTACAGCAATCGGAGGTAAGTAATCTGTGGGGGTTTAGGAAGGCATACCAACACCCTGGACCATGACCCCCCTCCCCCTTCAACACTCTAAGGGCCGGGTCAGACGGCACAGAAAGTCTGCATATGGCGGCAGCTCAAAAGAAAAACAAAGATGCCGCCCTGCGTCATTCTGTCTATCTGGGGCCAATATGCGAATTGTGTGACTCCCCCAGCCACCCCACCTCGCCCCCCTTGTGTATGTGAGTCTGGCTGAAACAGCTTCAGAGACACACCAAAGCCCAAGCCCGAGTACTTCCCATTACTTGTTAATGAGGCTTGGATGTTTTTTCACACCTCGGTGTGAATTAGGCCTCCATCGTGAGCACCCTCAATTAGCACGACGCCACTAAGGCAAAGGAACTGCACGCTCTAACAGAATCTGGGACCCCCTTCCCAGGACTCCACGACCCCCCTGGGGGTCGCGCCCCACAGATTGAAGACCTCTGACTTAGATGAACATAAGCAAGCCATACCACAAAACACCTTAGCCCAAGTAAGCCACACTACACAACATCCTCTGGAGGCCACATGTTTCACACCACAAACACCGTGATGGACATACATTAAGGAGCACCCGCACACACCTGCCCACATCACTTCTTCCACAGGGCTGCATCCCCCATTGCACACGAACAGTGACAGTACATGGCCTCCAACATTGGAACATGCACCTCCACAGTAATTGCAAATGTTAACAAGTAAATGACATTAGCAGTTACATCCCTGCCGAACAAACAGATGTCAAGACCCACAGGAACATCTTTCAGCACACATTAGCAGACAGTCATTAACCAGAGGGTCATCATCCACCCAGTGATGTTCATTGGAACATACAACATCCCCAATCCTGCTCCATGACAAACAGCATCAAGAGGTCCCTCCTACACGCCACAGCAAAATCCACACAATCCTCAAAGTCGGTCACACTGCCAATTCATAGACAATATACATTGCTTCATTTCCAGAAACAATGTTCCACAATACACTAGCTGCCACACTCCACTATGGCATGCGGCAAGGTAATACACCACACTGGATTGTCTCCTCCCTTGCAGACCAGAGCAGATGATTCTGCATAACACATTTCACAGTACAACACACAGAGTACTGATGCTGAGTCCCTCAGTGACTGTCCCTCAGTACCTTTGTCTACTATGTCTACATGGCCCCACTTGCTGAGAACATCAGTGGACATGGACTCTGCATATTACCCTACGCCTAATACACCCAGCTCTGCCTCTCCCTCACCAAGGTACACAACATCACAGGACACAACCACAATGGATGCAAGATGTGCCAACAAGTATGTGCCTCAGCTGGACAAATCTCCATTTGTTGTCAAAAGAGGTCATCACCCTCACAACAACCACTACCACATGGGACTATACCTGGGGGTACCCTGGGCTGGATAAACAGTTCACCACTCATATGTGCAACACAAAGTATACATTGTACAGAACACATCCCTCACCCTGTCAGTACGGATAATAGTAGTATCCTCACCATAGTTCTTCACCCTCTGCAAACTGTGCAAGAGCATCAAAATTATTGTCAACTGATGCATTGATTAGACCTGCCACACATCCATCATCATCATCCGGTTCAATGTTAATGCCCTCAATATCAGTATCAAAAATACCCTCCGGACAAAAATGATTAACGTCCAGACAACCGTAGGTAGACGTTTCCAGTGGCTCCCATGATTATACCACTACCGCCAGCACATACAGGATAACTACAGCATCCACACCCATACAGATATACTGACACTCAAGGAGTTCACACACACACACAGTCAGCCACAACCCTGGGCAACCAAACCTCTACCAATGAATCTGCTTTGAGGCCCACAAGACATACGTCTGCAATACAGACCTAGCCATGGTCACATTTCCCTGCATCTACATAGCCAGCTTGTGAACCAGCTTTCTTTTCCACTTTCAGGAAAGACGTGGGTCATAGTGGCCCTGAGCATTGTGAAACACTGCAAACATTGAGCTACAGTCTCAATACCAGGTGGCCCAATTGATGACGGCCATTGTGCCATCTGACCCTCACTTGTTGTGACGTTGTGTGACGCCTAACCCTGCCTAATAGTCATCATCCATCACCAAGGCACATGGTCATGCGATAATGCTGCATGCATCAAATCTGACCCTCAAACGCCTTGTTCTGCGTTACAGGCACGTGCAATGGGTGTTGCTGGGTGCCTTACCAACAACATCCATTTGCTTTTTACACTGCCCCAGATGTAATAGGAACATGAAATGGGAAGCTCTGTCCAGAAATTACACAGACCCAAGGCAGGCTTGAGGAAGGCTCAATGTTGACAATTATGATGAAGTCTACTTGTCTCACCTTTTTCACACAATGCAGTACATATTGTAAGAGGAAGAGCCCGTTGTGATGATTGATTAACTGAGAGGTGTCCGTTCCTGTACAAGTCTGATGGTCCCCGCAAGGCAGACACACTTGCCCCATTGTGCAAAGGGGACTGCGTTAGCGATGAACAGGACATTGTACAACGGTGATGGTGAGAACAACAGGACTGCGCTGTATCTTGCAGACATGGCACAGTCCTGCCCTCCCTCCTGCAAAAGGGTAGCGCAACAGGAAGGGCTGCTGTGCTCCACTATGGAGAAACTTATTGAAAGAGGTTCCACAATCTTTACACATGATTGTTGTTCACATGGGCTCACCTGAGACGCATTAGCTAAAGTCCCTCAAGGGTGACTATTGGCCTGTATGAATTAGTGATAGTGTAAGAACATCTGGCTTACAATAGCTAACATGTAATGGTAATCTCAGATATGAGATCATTGTTGACATTCCTTGTCCAGCGAGGATAACGCTCACCCAGAGCTTATTTCACAACTTCATATGCCTACAAGTCAGACTCATTGTGGAAGAAAAATATATTTTATTTGCAAAAAAAGTTCACACTAAATTAAATCTATGCTAAACTACACTACACTTATCAAAACTAGAAATAAAATCCTACACTAAGCTAATCTAAGGCGCTAACATCTACACTTATCTTGTCTAACTGATCCTATACCTACCTCACACATACTACACAACACACAGATGACCCCCCACCCCCTATTCAACAATCACACATCAGGCACACATACACTTAATCTAAACACATACTAATTAACCTACCTAACTAAACAAGGATATATATATATATTTTTTTTTTTAATTTTTCAAAACATTTAACATACACTATACATCAACCCCCCACCCACTCCTAATAACTTAACACTTATCCTAACACTATTCCTAAGTACTACAACTATCCTAAAAACTATCTGACTATTTAAACATGTAAACAAGAACAAGGTCCGTAACTTGACAGGTGCAACACCATGTCATCAACAACCACCACAGTTGTTCAATGTCTTTATTCCTGCTCGTCCATTTGAGCAATGGTGGCCTTCATGTCGGCAACCATGGACAGCAGGGTGGCCAGCTGCAGTTGCATGCCCGCAACCTTCAAAGTCAACTCCTTTTGGCCCTTTTCAAAAGTTTCCATTTTGGCCTCAATTTTGGCCATCAGGAGCACACCGTCTATATCTGCTTGCGCACAAGCCTGTTTAGGTGGCGCTACTGCAGCTCCACCTGTCATTGTCCCAAGGGCCTGTGCAGTGTTGGTTCCAGATTTTGGATGAGTGCTTGTCACTGGGGTCAGATTAGAGGCATGTCCAGATGTGGAACAACTTGCTGATCCTGCAGATTGACTGTCCATTTGGGGATCTACATCTACATGTGATCCAGTTGCTGGTCCTGAGTCAATGTGTGACCTTTTCCCCTTTTGCTTCCTGCTCCGCATGTTGCATGGGGGAGTGGGAGTTGGTGATCTCCAGGCTCCTTCAGCACGTAATACCTCATGTCGGCGTCCCATCTGTCTGAATGCACGACCAACATTGCGTATGTGTCGGTATCTTTCTAGACGGATGCGATAATGCCTCTCCTCATCTTGTGACATGTTGTCTGTAATGGAGCAATGACATCCACATCAGTCTGCACTTACACATTGACACCTGTACACATGCACATTATGCGATCTTCAGAACATTTTGGCAAGGGCCTATCGTTAACAGGGCTTCTATTTCAAAGCATGGGGTCATCATCATCGATTGTCATACACAGGGATGCTAAGTGATGTTGCATAATACCTAAGATGATAATTACTGTAGATGACATGTAAGGCCTCAATACATATGAGATGGTACATTCAAATGCATTTGTCCTGGGCATGAACCCAATGCCCCCCATTCACATATGCAGGCTCCTTCTCAACATGATGCAAGAGCATCTGTGTGCAGGCAAGTTTTCTCTAGGCATTGTAATTTGACACTTCATACGCAGATACAAAGCAAGGTATATGGACCATCAGCCCTGTATGCTGCACAAGGCAACACACATGTGAAAAGCACCATGTAAACAAAACATGGGCACATTAGCATTGTATTGCAAGGAGAAACACAGGTGTGCACTGCAATAGATTTGGGGACTGACTCCTATCATGTAACTCTTGTACATGGGGTGCTGCTTGGGAGTAAATATGTGGTGTGTTTTCACACAAAGCAACACACACTGCACAACACTTCTATGGTAGACGCTTCTTGACAGGGGACAACATATAGATAGCATTAAGGGCTGGTATGTGGATTGACTATGCATGATCATTGATGCAATGGACATTTAAGCACATATACATCATACCATATCAACTACTGATGTCAATAGGGAATTGTGCCGATGACCCTTTTAGTTGCATAGGTAAGTGCATGATTGTTGTGCTAATTAATGATGGACTTGCAGCACTGTTCCATCCCTCTAACAATGGCAAGTACTGACACACGTGGGGCACAAGGAAATCGAACTTGTAGGAGGAATATCTATGTTGTACTACAATGAGCATGTCTCATGTAGCCATGGTATTAATACACTGACTGTCACGTACCCCAAGGGTCCTTGCTCAGCACAACAGTCTTCGACATCTCCATGAGCACACTTGCCAACATTGCATGCACACACCACCACAACATAATATCCTATGCCAATGACACCCATCTGGTACTGTGCCTCACCCAAGACCCAGCCACAACCAAACACAACCTCCATGAAGGAAAAATAGGCACTGCAGAATGGAAGAAGGTCAGTCAGCAGATACTGTAGACACACAATACAGAGGTTATCATCCTTGGCAAATCAACAAGCGCCAGGGACGACGCCTATTGGTCCACAACAATGGTCACTGCAACAACACCCACGGACCATACACCCCACTTGGGATTCTTCCAGGTCTACTCACTCACAACTAACAAACAAGTGGACATCATGTCATCCTTCTGATTTTTCACCCTGCGCATGCTCCAATAGATATTCAGGTGGATCACCATGGGAACGTGTGAGACGGACACCCAGGCCCTCATCAACACCCAACTGTACAAGGGGAATGCCCCATACACAGGAATCAATGCCAGACTTCACTTAGAACTACTACCCATAGTAAATGCATCGGCACAACTCTTCTACGACATCCCTCACCACTGCAGCATTTCTACAGGCCATAATGACCAACACTGGGTCACCGTCAACACAAGGATCACGTTGAGGCTCCTCACACACACACACACACACACATACATGACATGGGCCCAGAATGACTCCTCAAGCGCCTCTCGTTCTCTGATCCTACCGGCCACCTCTGCTCCACCAGCCTCCCACTAGCCACCATACCAAGGATTGACTGCTCCACCACTGGAGGTAGATCACCCTCCTACCTGGCCACCAAGACATGAAACACCCTTGGGGCACAACTACGACTGGCCAGGACCATCTTACCTTCATTTAATTACTGAAGACCTGACTATTTCATCAGTAGCAGCACACCCCCTCCCTTCAGTGACTTGAGACCCTCACACCTGAGTATGGTGCTCTATGGAGGGCTAGATGTATTGTTTGATTGTGGTCTATTTTTGAGTGATGTATACTTATAGCAGCACAAGAAGTGTTACTGTGTTCCATGCACACTGTAACACCTCATACATGTGACCCTTATATTTGTGTTCATGCATTTCCACATGGTGCCATTGAGTCCTTGACACTTCCATGCACATGTGATGTGTAAACATGATGCATGCAAGAATGATGCTTTTGGACTGTCTGCATACATGTCATGCATGAGGAGACATTGTAAGCATACAGACAAAGATAGTAATGATTTCACACTCACCAGTGGCCTTAGGATTCTTGAAGGACTCCACCTCATCCCTTGTATATGGTGGTGGCCCACCTACAAGTGAAAGACAAAATACCAGAATGTCAGCGTATGCAGCATCTTTCCACACAGTACAGACATTACATGAGAGTCAGTTGTATCTTCAAGATTGGCTTACGTGCGTCCCATGAGGCAACGTAAATCAGACAACAGTCTATGGCTAACTGCTTCACATGTGAAGCACACTCTTGCACTGCATGTATTACACACATGTGATCCCTTGTTTGTGGTGTCACATTGAGATGGCATTTGCTAAAAATCTGCACACTTGGTCCATTGAGAAAATATGTTATTATCATGTAGATGTATGTGATTGTGGTTTTATGGGGGACGTTGGTACAATGGTGAATGTGAACATCTGAGTATTCACAGATGTGGCAGCAGATTAATGCGTCACACAACAAAAAATCAACTATCCGCCATATGTATTCAAACAATTCTCGATTTTACGTTGCCTTTTTGAGAATTAACTCCTCCCCAATACACATATGGCTTATCATTTGCTTATTCACCATTCACAGATGTACTGGCACCCTTAGATGTGTCAGTGTGTCAGCTTCATTGATGGGTGCAATGTGACAAGAACTGCAAGCAACATGCATTTACACACATACACATTGATGTGTGTGCAAATACACCATGTACACGGTATTCACATTACATGCAAATTTCCAGGCCTTGTAGATGTGTGCCTATTTCCAACGTGACTAAGCACAAGAGTGGATTACAAATATGATTGATGTTGTTGTTTTTGCACAACAAACATGTCACCGGACATAATCCCAGCTGTATGATGTATCCTATGTTTGGGTATGCAAACAAACCTTACTCAGCCCATGGTATGCCATCATGTGTGCACATTGTTGCATGAGTTTATTGTCATTATCATGTTCTTTTCCATTCTGCACTGCATTTTACATCACAAGTAGTTAGTGTACATCCAGTCATTGTGTCGAATCCAAGTAATGAAATGTGATACTTCCTGCACACAGTCATGTAGGAGGGTTGATGCCATTGCATGTTTTGCACTCAATTGACACTTGTGCATCTTCTTTGCACACAGATGGTACTGTAGCACATTGTGTATTTAGAAAAACACATACAAAGACGTGTGTGGATAGAATTAGAACCACTACAGGGTTACTTGTGATGTTGGAAGACATATGCTCCTCTGAGGTGATGTCCCTGTAGATTATTACTCAATGTACAGGGCCTACACTGTTTGATGGAGTGTGGAGCATGAAGTTTGCATCCAAGTAGCTGTTGATGTTATGCAATATTTAGTATGTTTAGACCCATTTTTAATAGGATATTGTCACTGCGTGACATATTGTCTCAAGAATCCTTCATGCATACATATGATATTCCAGGATGGAACATGTTGTTCCCTTCAGCTAGCATATTTGTGCCTTTCCCTGGCCTTGACCACAAAGTGCTGTCATGCAGCAGGACAATACCTATTGCACCATGATGCAAGGGTGGCTGTGTTGCTTTGAAGAATGTATTTGTACCGTATGGGATACCTTCCTGTACGTCAATGGTCAAACTGCATACACATTTTTTGTTGTGTGCTGCACAATGCAGCTGCACACAGGGAAATATGACATACATGGATACATGTAAACTTCACTCCCTGTGGCGCCTCACTTACACCTCCCCAGGGCAGGCATGTGCTTTTTGCGCTGACTCACACTCATACATCTCTGGCCTTATCTTCATAGGGCTTGCGCCGCCAGAGCGTAACTTTACCACATGTTAATGAGTGTTGCTGCGGCGGCAGAAGGCCTTCATTACAGAGGCCCCTGGAGCATTGACTAAAGTCCATGGATGTTGGTGTGAAGATGCCAAAGAACACCCATTGCACGCCCTTTTGACACATGACAATGCATTGAAAGTGCTGACCTTTATCATGCATGATTATGCCTCAATGAGCGGCATAGTCCAGCATGGTGAAGATCAATCTTGCTTGTGCGTTACCACTACGTCAGTAGAGGCCATGTGTATCATGCCTTTTGTGAATTGCTAAGTCTGAGAATTGCAGGATTTTGCCGTTGGAGCATTTCAAACAGACTACTTCCATGGCTTAGGATGTATGAAACATTTGCCATTTACGGAATTGCAAAATTTTTAAAAACCTCATTTTGCCATGGCATTTTGGTACTTGCAAATTTGCTATTAGTTAAGTGCTATGGGCCTCATTTATGACTTTTTGCCGTAGGGAAGCGCAGCAGGCCTTCCTGCTGCGCTTCCCTACGGCAAAAGAAAAGGACAGAAATGCGCCATATCTATTAGATACGGCGCATTCCTGTCCTTTTCCCCTGCGCCGGTGCACAATGTGCTGCCTGCGCCAGCACAGGCACCCTTGCACAATGGTGCAAGGGTGGCTGCGTTGCGGGGAAGATTATTTTTGTACAGGAAGGTAAACCTTTCTGTACAAAAATAAGCACAATAGCCTTTTCCTCTTTCTATGTGTGCTGCAGAATGCAGCACACATGGAAAAAGGAAATACGAGGAGAAATAATGACATTTCTCCCTGTTGCGCCTCCCTTACGCCTCCCCTGGGGAGGCGTAAGCTTTTGGCACTGCTTCAGAGTTACGATTTCTGGTAGATGTGGGGCAGTGTCAAAAGGGCATGGTTGTTGCTGGGAACGCCCCCAGCAACACCCATTGCACGCCCCTTCAACGCAGAACACTGCGTTAAAGGGACTGATATTTATCAGGCAGCAGTACGCCACAAAAACTGGCGTACTGCTGCCTGATAAATACCACGCAGGCTTCTGCGCCACGGAACTTCATGAAAAGTGAATTTTCGATGGCGCAAGGGGCCTCATAAATGATGCCCTATGTATGTATTATTTTTGTGTATCAAATAATGTTTCAGATTTAGCTAATTGACAACAACCTGTATTTGATGGTAAGTAGCTATTTTAGTGAAATATGCACCTTTGCACATTTTTGAAGGTGCCAGGTGATGCACACACATGGCCATAGTGCATGTATGTGCACCATATGCACACACATCATTTTGATGGGTCCAGCAGGGTTTTTTTGAGAAACCCCTGCACCCTTTGGATAAATCACAATTTGCAAATAGCTAATGGCTGATTTGCTGTTACAGTATTTATTGAAAAGTGATTCCTATGTCCCTCCTGGGCCATGGGAATGAATTTTGATTGATCCCTTACTTACAAATTAGACAATGCAAAGTAGGAACTATGGAAGATGTTCGAATTCCTACAAAGTAGTGAATTTTCTTTATACATACCATTTTGCAATTAAGAAATAGCGATTCCATTAGAACCTACATTTTTTTGTTGAGAAAGGGTTTGTTGATAGATATGGCCCTATGTCTGAGTTTACAGGGGCACAAGGGGATCATCAGTGAGGCCCCTGTGGTTTGACATTTGATTAGCTTTACCTTAGGATACCGTTGTTAATACATGAAATAAATGTATATTGACTTACCAATTGTTCCATCAACCTCAATTCCAAGGTGGTCCAGGAGATCCTGCTCACGGTTGATGAGATCTGCCCACCGATGTTTGTACTGTCTCAGGGTCCGGTCCACTCCAAAGATTCTCAACATCTGGTACCGGACCCTCTCCCACCTCAGCTTCCTTTCTTGGGTTGGGTAACCCTGCACTACCCTGCCTTCACTCCCAATCATATTTGGGAGGTAGTGGAGTATCAGCCACAGTAGCCCCCCATACTCCTTCTCACTTAGGTTCCTAGACCTGGGTGGCATTGTGACAAAGCACAAGCCACGCTGTGTGAAAGCCACAAAAAGAATTTTGCTGGCACAGAAATCCTAATAATACACTATTTCTCCACTTAACAGAACACTAATCCCCCTATTACTAACTATGTAAAAACCCCTAAACAGAACAGTAATCCCCCTATGAAAAAGTATTAAAACCCCTAAACAGACAGACACCCCTTGACACACAAGACACAGTTAGACAATACACAACACTACAGACACTATTTGGACAGTTACCAAGACACACACTGTAAAACAACTGCAGGACAGGACAAAACTCTCAAGCACTTTG
Organism: Lissotriton vulgaris; assembly: GCF_964263255.1. Taxonomy (NCBI): domain Eukaryota; kingdom Metazoa; phylum Chordata; class Amphibia; order Caudata; family Salamandridae; genus Lissotriton; species Lissotriton vulgaris. Next base: position 291,293 of record NW_028254497.1, read on the forward strand.
CAAACACACTCCTACACCTCTCAGAGACTACAAAGGAGTGAAATAGAAAGTGAAAGTATCATATAACTTCCTGTTTGTGAGCAGGGCAGGCTGGGTACATCATTTCCTGTTGTGATGCGACTCGTTTCCGGCGATGCGTCATTTTTTGACATGCGAATATAACCGATTTATGTCGCATCGTTAATTTTAAGCATGGTACACTGATAATACATTTTCCCTTACGGTGCGACCTGTTATCGTGGGAGCGTCATTATTGTGATGCGACCAAATCATTATTATGTCGCATCGTTATTTGAAGCATGGGTGACTGATGCCATATTTTCCCATGAAGGTGCGACCAGTTGTAGTAGAAGCGTCACTATTGGCATGCGACTGAAACCTATTTCTGTCGCATCGCAGATTAGACGCCTGGTACAGTGATGACATATTTTCCATTACGGTGCGACCTGTTATCGTGGGAGCGTCATTATTGTGATGCGAATAAATCAATATTATGTTGCATCGTTATTTGAAGCATGGGTGACTGATGCCATATTTTCCCATGAAGGTGCGACCAGTTGTAGTAGAAGCGTCACTATTGGCATGCGACTGAAACCTATTTATGTCGCATCGCAGATTAGACGCCTGGTACAGTGATGACATATTTTCCATTACGGTGCGACCTGTTATTGTGGGAGCGTCATTATTGTGATGCGACTAAATCAATATTATGTCGCATCGTTATTTGAAGCATGGGTGACTAATGCCATATTTTCCCATGAAGGTGCGACTAGTTGTAGTAGAAGCGTCACTATTGGCATGCGACTGAAACCTATTTATGTCGCATCGCAGATTAGACGCATGGTACAGTGATGACATATTTTCCATTACAGTGCGACCTATTATCGTGGGAGCGTCATTATTGTGATGCGACTAAATCAATATTATGTTGCATCGTTATTTGAAGCATGGGTGACTGATGCCATATTTTCACATGAAGGTGCAACCAGTTGTAGTAGAAGCGTCACTATTGGCATGCGACTGAAACCTATTTCTGTCGCATCGCAGATTAGACGCATGGTAGAGTGATGACATATTTTGCATTACAGTGCGACCTATTATCGTGGGAGCGTCATTATTGTGATGCGACTAAATCAATATTATGTCGCATCGTTATTTGAAGCATGGGTGACTGATGCCATATTTTCACATGAAGGTGCGACCAGTTGTAGTAGAAGCGTCACTATTGGCATGCGACTGAAACCTATTTCTGTCGCATCGCAGATTAGACGCATGGTACAGTGATGACATATTTTCCATGACGGTGCGACCTGTTATCGTGGGAGCGTCATTATTGTGATGCGACTAAATCATTATTATGTTGCATCGTTATTTGAAGCATGGGTGACTGATGCCATATTTTCCCATGAAGGTGCGACCAGTTGTAGTAGAAGCTTCACTATTGGCATGCGCATTAAACGTAATTATGTTGCATCGTTGATTTGTTGCATGGTACGCTACTTCCTTATTTCCCCTTACGGTGCGAGCAGTTATCGTCAAAGCCGCATTATTGTCATGTGACCAAATAATTATGACGTGGCATTGTAAATTTGAAGGATGGCTGAGTGATGATATGTTTTCTCCTCAAGGTGTGACCAGTTTTAGTACATGCAACATTATTGGCATGTGTCACAATCTTCAGTAATGGGGCATTGCATTTTTTATCTGTCAATGTTGTTGCATATATTAGCTGCTGTTTTTTTGATGGTGGGCAAAAGATGCATGTTTACGCTTAGCATGGAAGTGTCTCAACAGGGACAAACCATGTTAGCCTGCAGAAAATGTGTGTTTGTATATTCAGCTGAGTCAGACTAAGACATATGTTGACCAAAGTCACTTTTGGGCCTTGTGTTATGTCACTTTTGTGCCTAGAGTCAGCAAAGCATGGGTCAGTTTCAGACTTATGCAGACCTAACGTCTCCCATCTCCCTCCTCCCGTCTTTCTCAACATTAATGGAGGAGCATGTTACCCGATGTCTATCACACTACATCGAATCCTCCTGTCACATGGAGCCCAATCAAGGCGGCTTCAGACCTGCCCACTCAACAGAGGCAGTTATCTTGCCACTCTTGTACACACTCAGGGGCAACGCGGACGCAGGGTCCCCCCAAGCCCTCTTACTCCTGGACCTGTCGTCCGCGTTCAACACGGTGGACCATAACATCCTTCTCCACCTTGGCAAACATGCAGGCATCCAGGGAACCACTCTTGAGTGTGTCGAGTCCTTCCTAACTGGAAGAACTGAAATGGTCCGCCTAGGACCCTATAGTGAAACAAATACCCCCACGTCCTGTGGAGTCCTACAGGGCTCCTCCCATTCACCACTCCTGTCCAATCTATACCTTTGGCCGCTGATCCATTCTGTACAGAAATGGGACCTTATTGTGTATTACTACGCTGACGACTTACAGATCATCCTCCCGCTCAATTCACCTCATGCCATCAAGACGTTCCACGCTGTCATGATCCACATCCAATTATGGATGTACCAGAACCTATTGAAGCTTGACCCCGGTAAAACAGAGCTCCTCCTCCCTGGACTCAGTCATGGCCACTGTGGCCCTCAGTTCTGCCCTCAGAGCTAGGTTCCCCCCCAGCCCTGGTAAAATCAGTCAAGGGTCTGGGAGTCATCATTGAGGCTGAACTCTCCCTCAGGGCACAAGTGGGTGCGCTACTTTCTTCCTCTATGTACCAGGTCCGGAAGATCGTTACAGTCAGTCACTTACTCCCTCCCACCGCACTTACCCAAGTGGTGTTCTCACTCGTGCTCTCACGCCTGGACTTTTCTAAGTCCATCTACTACGGTCTCCCACGATCCCTGCCACACCGCCTCCAAGTTGTCCAGATTCAAGCAGCACGTCTAATTCACATTACACCCAGATGGCAATCAGCCAAACCTCTACTCCACAGTCTTCACTGGCTCCCAATAGACCAGAGGGCATCTTTTAAGGTGACCTGTCTCACATTCTAAGCCCTCCACTGGTCCCGCTCCACGTTTCTCAATTATCTTATCTGCCCTCACCGCACAACACAAACACTCCAATCAGCTCACCGTCATCTGGTAGTCACTCCCAATACTAAAACCCAGAAATTTGGTGGTTGCACAATTTGTCATTTGCCTCCTGGGCTTTGGGATCTCCTTTCTCTCTCCTTCAAATCCTCCCCTTCCCTTCTGGACTTGTGGTAATCGCTTCAAGCACACCTTTTCCCTTCCATGGGCTAACTTTCGGCCACTCACGCTTCCTTCCTCACTCACTCTGTCTTATGGCGCCAGCAAGCCTATGGTCTCAGTGCACTCTATAAATTTCACCTATGAGAAGATTACATCAGATAACGTTACTTTTCTGCTTCGAGTCAGGAATGCATGGCTCAGATTCTGACGTTGTCGGACCTATCGTCACTTATGTGCGTGGAGTCAGGAATGCATGGGTCAGATACTGAGGTAGGCAGACCCAACGTCACTTTTGTGTGTTGAATCATGAATGAGGTTATGAAGTAGGATACACTAACTTCATTTATGTGCCTACCACATTTGTTTATTTTTGCAAACTTGTGTGAGCACTGAAGGCTACTTTTTGATGGATGGACAGACTTTGACGCACATCCACTGTGTAACATGTTGATGATTGTAATTTTTGTCATATTACTTATTTACTTTCATCATGACTTTGCAACATACAAGTACTTTGTTGTCATTTTTCCTGCTGTGTGATTTAATTATGTGGACTCCTCTTCACCAGTGCTTTATTAAATTTCTGCACCACAACATATGGATGGTAAATGTTGCTTTTTGACAATTGTGAATTTACAACCTAATTTATGACGTATTTGCGTATAATATTACTGCATGCATTCCTGCGGCACTTCCCTACAGCAAGCAAATAGGGTGGGAAGGTGGTGTTTCTATGACATATGGGAGATTCATGTGCTTTTCATGTGTGCTGACGCGCAATGGCCGGCCTGCCTACCTGCAGTATGTTTGCTGTGTTGCATGGAGGAATACTTTTGTACAGGAAGGGTCACCTTCATACACATGTGCATTCATACCCTGCACACCGAGACACATGCACTATGGTGCCAGGGTACCTGTGTTGGAGAAGTGTGGCTCAGGGGTTAGAGGCGGCAGACCCGGAAGCTGAGATCGGCCCTGGACCAGGGTTCAATTCCCCGCACCGTCTGGGGTTGGGCTCAATAATTCCACGGACTCGATAATTCTCACTCCGGTGCCTACTCGACTCACGGGTTCACACTCTGCGACTCTGGGCAATAGCTTGCTTAATCTCCACAACGGCCCCTCGCGGTGGGATGCCTGGCTTTCACCTTGTGGATACCATGCCGGGGTATATCACAGGGGAATACCAGGACGGGTTCCCTAAGCAAGCGCATAGATGCCTGCGATGTGGGCGATTAGCGCTATATAAATACATGTACATTTACATTTACATTTACATTTGGCCAGACACTGGTGAGTGTGGCCATTGCAGGTGAAATTGCAAGGCAGTACAATGTAAATGGATGTGTGGGCTGATGTATGTCTGATGTCAGCCTCCAGACATGAGAGTAAGTGTAATGTATGAACTCCACATATGAGATTGTCATGCAAATTGCAGTGTGAATTATTGTCAAATAATCATGCACAAGGTACAAAAGGTTGTATGAAGTATTTTTATTTGTGCAAACACAAATGTAGATGCATGATGCGGATGTTATTAGTGACATTCTTAAAAAAAATTACGCACTATCTCAGCACGTCTACGGATGCCTGCTGCTGTGCTTGGATTTACAGGAGCATGCCCATCCTCCTGGTCATCCTCTGGCATTTCTGCATTCAAATCAGGATCATCATCCCAGGGAACACGTGTGAGAACACAAATATTGTGCAGTATTGCACAGGCCAAAATTATTTTGCACACTGTCTGTGGTGAATACAGCATGCGTCCACCAGACTTGTCCAGGCGCCGAAACCTGGCCTTGAGCAGACCAAATGTTCTTTCCACAATGTTCCTTGTCCGGCAATGTGCTTGATTGTACGCAACTTCCTGTGGTGTCTGTGGGTTTCCATACGGTGTCATCACCCATGGCTGAATGCCATACCCCTGGTCAGCTGTAACAGAATAAATGAGAAGGTACAATGAAAAGTTTGATATGGTTGTGGTAAAGTAGAGGCCATATGTTGTGGGTAATATTTCATTTGTCAGTGTCCATTGGGCATGGATGTTGCAGAGAACACACCCAGGGACTCACATGCAAGACATCTTTGCAACATAGTTCTGCTGTGCAATGGACACATATTTGGAAGAGACAGGTAGTGTAGGCAAACCACTGATATTAACAGCATATCATTCCATAGCATAAATTGATTTCTTCAAGTAGATAAGTATGAAGTCCTCCTATGCATTTTGGCCAGGAGGCCCTTTGTCATGGAGCGTTCATATCCACGCGTAGCAAGGACCGTTACTCGGCTGTTCTAAGACCGGTGTTCTGTAATGCTGGTCTTAGAACAGCCAAGTAGCAGTCCTTGCTACGCGTTGATATGAACGCTCCTAGACAAAGGGGCTTGTAGAAATGAATTTTTGCTATGGATTGATATGCTGTTGATATCATCGATAACCCATTAACTTGAATACTTGTGAATGAAAAACAGAACTTGGATTACAACTTCTTTGAATCATTTTCATGATCATATACGGAGTGCCTCGCCAAGGGGATGTATTTGCAGTGGTTTGTGTACACTACCTGTCTTGCACTTTTGGCGCTTTGACGGAAGCACCACCCTTGGGAGCACCCTCAGCTGAACAAGATTCTACAAACTTAGTTTACTACCGCTGTGCACCACCCACATCCTTTTGTATTTTCACGTATTTGGAAGGACATGCATTGACTCCCTATATGCCTCTACATGACCGTGGGCCTCATTTATGAGGGACTTGCACCACTGGTGCCTGACCTTTTGCCATTTTAGTTTTAACGCACCAGCAGTGCATGACCGTCATTAATTATGGCCCTTCTATTAATGTCTATGTATATGCTATTACATGGGTACTCACCAACTTTATCTCGGGGCCAAATTTACAGTGTGGCTTGTGGCCGAGGGCCGCAGTGGTGGGGGCGGGGTCAGTGGGGGAGCGGGCGGGGCTAGAGCCACAAATACAAACTGACCATGAGGTTGGACACAGGCCGCAGCAACAGACGCCTTTGTCTACTGAGCGACCAGACCTGGCATACACATCTCTCACACTCACTCTCTCACTCTCTCACTCACTCACTCACTCACTCACTCACTCACTCACTCACTCACTCACTCACTCACTCACTCACTCAGTCTGTCTGTTTCCCTTCCTCTCTCTCCCTCTGTCTGTCTGTCTCCCTCCCTCTCTCTCCCTCTGTATGTCTCCCTCCCTCTCTCTCCCTCTGTGTCCCTCTGTCTGTCTGTCTGCCTCCCTCTCTCTCGGTCTTTCTGTCTCCCTCCCTCTCTCTCACTCTGTCTGTCTCCCTCCCGCTCCCTCTGTCTCACTCTGTCTGTCTCCCTCCCTCTCTCTCCCTCTCTCCCACTCTGTCTGTCTGTCTGTCTCCCTCCCTCCTCTCTCTCATCTGTCTCACTCTGTCTGTCTCTCTCCCTCCCTCTCTCGCCCTCTGTGTCTCTCCCTCTGTCTCCCTCCCTCTCTGTCACTCTCCCTCTCTGTCTCTCTCTGTCTCCTTCCCTCTCTGTCTCCCTCCCTCTATGTCTCTCTCTGTCTCCTCCTCTCTGTCTCCTTCTCTCTGTCTGTCCCTGTCTGTGTCTGGGCATGTCTGTGTCTGGCCCTGTCTCTGTCTGGCCCTCCTCCCCCTCCCTCTGTCTCCCTCTCTGTCTCTCTGTCCTTGTGTCTATCTCTGTCTGTCTCTGCCGCTATCTGTCTATGTATGTCTGTTTCTGCCCCCATCTGTCTCTGCCCCCATCTGTCTCTGCCCCATCTGTCTCTGCCCCCATCTGTCTCTGCCCCCATATGTCTCTGCCCCCATATGTCTCTGCCCCCATATGTCTCTGCCCCCATATGTCTCTGCCCCTATCTGTCTCTGCCCCTATCTGTCTCTGCCTCTGTCGGTCTGTCCCTGTCTCTGCCTTTCTCTGGCCCTGCCCCTATCTGTCTCTCACACTATCTGTCTCTGACACTCTGCCCCTATCTGCCCCTCCCTCTATCTGCCTCTGCCTCTATCTGTCTCTGCCACTCTGCCCCTGTCTGCCCCTGCCCCTGTCTGCCCCTGTCTGCCCCTGCCCCTGTCTGCCCCTGCCCCTGTCTGTCTTTGCCCCTTCTGTCTCTGCCCCTTCTGTCTCTCGGGTAGTGCACACATACTGTGTCTACACGTCCCCGTCACCAGCCCAGAGACAGCCTCCCCCCCTGTAATGTAAAAGCCAGCTCGTTTTCTTTCAGAATTTGCTGCTTTGTAGGGTCTGTGTCCCACCACTTGTCCCATCACGGCACCCCCAGCAGTCAGACCAAAGCCCCCTTGGCGGCAGTCAGCGGAGTATTTCACGGGTCTTTGAAAGACCATTTAATTGTTAATGAGGCCTTGTTGAATTTGATCTCTTCTTAGCGCCCCTGCATCTCCACCCTATGCCTGAAATCACCCGGCCCCCATAAATCAACAACCGGTGGTGTTTGCAGACACTTTGCAAAAAATTTAAATTTAACAGAGGTACATGTCTGCAAGGTCCGCGGGCCGCACAGGAAGGCTTGCCGGGCCGCACAGGAAGGCTTGCCGGGCCGCTGACGGCCCGCGGGCCGTACTATGGGTACCTGTGTGCTAGTACAACATTATTACATCCAGAACCTCATTTATGCGTCATTACAGCAATATTAGCAGTATGGTAGCATGGATGGTGCATTGTATCATACTCTTTTGCTTACCTACAAGTAGTCCATTTCCATACTGGCCATTCTTGAAGCGATCATTTATGATGCAGTTCCTGAAGATGAACGCATCATGAACACTGCCAGGGTATTTTGCCAGCACATTAGTAAATAGTCCACGGTGATCCACGATGGCCTGTACATTAATTGAATAAGTATGTTTGCGATTAATGTACAAATGTGCAGTTGCTGCCGGAGGTACTAATTGCACATGCGTACAGTCCATGACACCCAGTTCATGGGGTAAGCCTGCTATGGCATAGAATCCTTGCTTTATCTCCATCTGCTCTTGTGGATTGTTGGGAAAACGGAGGTAGCGGGGTGTGAGATGGATGATGGCATCCAGGACAGTTGGCAGGAATGATGAAAAAGCTGGCTGGGATATTCCTGCCAGTTTGGCGACTGTTGTCTGAAAGGAGCCCGACGCTAGCATGTGCAACACAGCCAGGAGCTTTGCCTGTGGCGGTATGTTGGTAGGCCTGTTGGTTCCTACCTCTAGCCTTGGTCCAATGAGTCCCAGTAGATGTTCAATGGTCTCCTTCTTCAGGCGAAATAGAGTTATGACCTCCTCATCCCTGAGGCCTCTCAGGACGCTCCTTGGACGGAATAACCGCTCCTTTCTGCGGCGTTGCCTTGGGGGGAGGGGTGGATTTTGTGGTACAGGGGGGTGTGGTGGGATTCCTGCAGCTAGTCGTCTCCGTCTGGCAGCTACTCGCAGCATTACGACCTCCATGGTGTGGGTATGGTTGCAGCAAAGTTCACTGGCCTCCTCTCCTCTCTCCTCTCCTCTCGCTATGTGCCGATGCGTCATTTCCTGCGCGTCCGTTTTGTAGGCGCACCAATTCCGACGCATCCGCAACGCTGCGCCATTTCCGTCGCGGATGCGTCAAAAGCGGGAAAGTTAGTAAATGCGGATGCGTCATTTTTGCGCAAGTTTTTCCGCGGTAACGCCCACATTGCATACATTAATATTTGCGCGTCGCAGGGCATTCTGACGCAGTGGGTTTTTTTGCGCAGTGAGGTGAAAGTGACGCATCGCCGGAGATGCGTCACTTCATTAATATGGCGCATGCGTTGCGCCGAAGATGCGTCCTTATTTTTGACGCATCTTCGGCGCAAGCTCTTCATAAATAAGGGCCCAGGAGCAACGTACTGGTGGCCCTTGATGTACTGCGAGGCTGATGTGTACGTCAGAAGATGCTCCACTTGTAGCAATGCTGACAAACCCTTGTCAGAGTATAAATGCCCCATGACTTCTTTTAAGCTACCTGCAGGTCCTTGTATAAAAGTCAGGATCTTCTTTATATGGCCCATGAGTGCGTCTTGACACGAGTCATGCTATTATTCTTAAAACAACACATTTTATTGAGCTTGTTTATTCCCAACATCAATAAAATCTTCAGGCTCATGCCCGGTGAGCCACAGATGAAGCACCAAACAGTGCATAGAAGTATACAGAAAGTCATATACAACGATTAAATTATCAAATATCAACGACATTGTCTCATGAATACACAAAACAGCAGAGGACCAAGGTCTCAACTAACTTACATGAGCTCGTCAGTCCACATTCCCCATATTTGGTTATTTTGCTGTGGGACCATTCATGCCTTATATACCAGCTTTTCTAGTGCTGCGCAGGAGTCCATTCCTCAAACCCCCTTATGGATTGACAGGCTCAGTCCTTTAATATCTAGCAAGATCCCTCTTGGCCACTATATATGCAGTTGCAAGTAGGGGCTATTATTCTAATTGATTATTTTAGCAAATGGATAAAAGAGTAAGGGTCAGGTCAAACGAGCAAATCGTTTAATCAAAGAAATCATTCAGATGACATTAAATTCACATATTCAGATTCAGGCAGCAACTTTTAGAACTAGAATGTAGCTGTACAATGCCACCCCTCATAGCACCACAGGGAGAACCAGAACCCCATTTTAATTAGCCAGGGGTAGACAAGCCATTACACAATTGAAACCTTACTGGTCATTAGCATGGACAATATGGGAAAGTACGAGTCAGAAAGAGAAAAATGCCCTCACACGGAATATGGTTTCCAAATGGCAATGCTATATGTGTAGCAGCTATGATGCCAAGGCTGCTGAAAAGATTATGTCTGTGCAAATTGGTGACAAAGTAAGAGTAAGATATCCCAAAAAGAAAATCAATATGAGCAAAAACAGTGAAACCAGGTGGGTAGTCAAAACTTACGGCACAGCAGTCTAGATACACAATGGCCAGGAGTGGAATGGGTTGAATATCGTTGTCATGAAACCCACTGAACCCTCAGTCGGATCCATGTTCGATTTTTGTAGAACGCCAGAAGTAGTAGACATAGCTGCAAGTGACATGCACAGTGGTGATGAAGATGTGAGAACAAGTGGGGGTAAACAACAGTCTGCATGAAGGAATGAATAATACACGAATTTTGGTGAAGGTATTTTTAATTTACCTTCCGTGTGTTTTTCAGTTCACAATGAATATACCATACAGAATTGTCTTCTCGTAGCCAATAACACCTAATCAATGAATTACAAAAATTCACATATAATCACATTCTGTACAAAGACATAAATTCTACAAAGAAACACAAAGTAACCCTAAAGAAAAATACTATTTTGATGGTGGCTTTCTTACACATCTGGACAGACCACTCGGAGGTAGTCGTAAACACACACTTCTTAGTCAGGCCACTACTTCTATGGTTTACAGTGTGACACTCTATGATTTAGAAGTACACTATGGGCCCGATGTAGGTAAATCCCATTTACCGATTTTGAAATACCGAATCCTACCGATTCGGTATTTCAAAATCGGTAAATGGTATGTAGGTCCCAACATCTGGATTCGATACCGAATCCTTAGCAATTCTTTAATTACCGATTCGGTAAATACCGAATCGGTAATGCCCATTCATTCCTATGGGCTTTGAAGCCCATAGGAATGATTAGGCATTACCGATTCGGTATTTACCGAATCGGTAATTAAAGAATTCACAAGGGTGCAGGGGGTGTCACTTTGACACCCTCTGGCACCCCCAAAACAGGCACAGGTGCCATGTGGCAGGCATACCTGCCCTAAGGGCAGGTCTGCCTGTCACATGACATAGGTGTGCATGCACACATGTGCATGCACACCGGAATCGGTATTTTACCATGGATTTGTATTCCATGGTAAAATACCGATTCTGTAAGCCATGTGCAGAAGGTACATTGCCTACCTACATAGCATTTTCGGTAATTTTACCGAATCGGTAAATATTACCGAATCGGTAATTATTTTACCGATTCGGTACATATTACCGAATCGGTAAATTTACCGATTCGGTAATGATACCGATTCGGTAAAATTACCGAAAATGTGCCCCTACATCTCGGTAGCCCTTTACCGATCGGAAACGGCCGAAAATCGGTATTTTCGGCCGTTTCGGATCGGTAAAGGGCTACCTACATCGGGCCCTATATCTCCATTGACTCCTCCTTAAAAGTGTTGTCGACGTGACCACGTTTCAGCCTAACATCTTCTTAGGCCTCCTCAGGACAGGGTTAGAACATAAATTTATTATCATATGAAAAAAGATGAGTTCATCAGAATCTATAGCCAAGGGTATAGTCCTTTACAAGTCGATGGAACATCCGCAGCCTGCTGCCACCCTTGTAGGCATTAGTTCATGGTTAACACCTATGGGGGCCACAATTCCCGAGATGTCCCTTCCTCTTCTGAGGCGATCCTTCACTTTAACGTGCTTCTACCGATGTCTCGAGGTTCCTCTGAGTACACGTGTTACTTAATACTGAAAGAGATGCAACCGCCTGTATCCACTATGTATATTACCTAGTAAATAAGTGAGAACAAATGACAAATGTTCCATCAATGTTCCCTCGCCCATGAAAGAACCAATCCTGATGACAGTGTTCATGACAGAGCAAATGATGCTCCTTCTATTTGATTTAAAGACTATGTACTGGAATAAATTGCTGATTAGAGGGAAAAGATGTAATATGCTGAGTATTTATATGCCTTTATGTACCTTGTTTCCTCCCTTGTCCTTCACCAGCCCCAGTCATTCATCCCTTTCATGTGAGTGCACGTGTGGCCCGCATGTGGTCAAGTTATAGAATGTTGAAGAGAGTTAATGGTTGTTGGTGGAATGAATGGAGTTCCATGAAGAACTGTTCTGGAATCAAGTCCTTTCACATTACCTGTGCCTCATCGTCATTACAGCTTCTTACACCAGTTATATACAACTACTTGTGAGACTTGCACCACACTGTGAAGTCTGCAAAGAAAGGACACAATACTTATATGCAGCCACGCATGACTTACTGAGATTGGTACCCTGCAAAAAAACTGTGGTTTTGGTGCTGCCTTGTGTCAGTTGCCCCTATAGTGTCTGTGCCATTCACAGGCATTGTAAGTGCAGTGAAGCCATTTTGAGAGCAGGGACTGGGAGTTTGTCATTACGAACTCCACAGCTCCAGGATGGCTTCACTGAAGACTGGGAAGTTTGGTACTAAACGTCTCAGCACATTAAACCCAAACTGTTGCCAGTGTTGGATTTAATGTAAAATGCACTCAGATGGCATCTTAGAGATGCCACCTGAAAAACGAACAGCCCTGGTGTGGTTCCTGAATGGCTATCTGCCACCACCAGACGAATGTATGAGGTTACAATGCATACATTTACAACGCATGCCTTTACAACGCAGTTTTTACATTGCAACATCCTTTACAACGCACTACATTACATTGCATGACACAACATCACATTTTTAGAAACTACCTTTACAACGCATTCCATTACATCGCATTATAACTTTACAACACATACTATTACAACGCATACCATTACATTGCATTTAAGGTAAGTATTGAATAGTATAGGGGTAAAAATTACTCTTCTAACTCCAGGGGGGTGCAACAGTAGGGTAAGTGTTGGATACTGTAGGGGTGAAAATTACTATTCTAACTCCAAGGGGTGCAACTGTAGGGTAAGTTTTGGATACTGTAGGGGTACTATGCGTTGTAATTGTATGTGTTGTTATGGTATGCGTTGTAGTGACATGCGATGTAGTGTCATGCGTTGTAATGCCTGCGTTGTAGTGACATGCGTTGTAAAGTATGGTGCGATGTAACGACTGAGTTGTAAGTGTAGTGCGATGTAATGGTTGCGTTGTAGAGGATGTTTCCCCCACCAGACATGTTTCTGGACCCCTGAGTGGAGAGCCCCCACTCTCTGGGTCCTGAAACCAAGCCCATCCTGATCCTGGACAGAGGTGGCATGCATCCTCCTCCAGGATGGGCAGGGTCCACAAAGGGGAAGCTTCAAATGCTTTTCACCTTTGTTAGCGGCCCAGCCTCAGCTGCTATCAGCAGCTGGCTCCCACCGGTTCTGGCCCCACTTTGGGTGGGAGAATCAGCAGGGCAACCTAGAAAGAAAGGAAGGTGTGTCCACCTTTTATCAACTCCACCCCTCAGGTAGGGGAGGTGAAGTGAAGCACACATCTCAGTCCCCACCATCTTGAAGATGAGGGAAGTCCCCTAATCAGGATGCAGCATATGTCTCCCTCCCACTGGAGGGTGGCATGAGAGTAGATACCCAGGGAAGGGACGAATTAGTCCCGACCTGCACACCCCTGTAACCCCCCTAAATCTAGTACTTAGGGCCACTCCTAAACCTTGCTCCTTAGATTCGGCGACCTAAGAAGAAGAAGGACCTAAGAGCTGTATAGCAGTGGATAAGAAGACGACGACTGACTTAGCCCCAGCTCTACCGGCCTGTCTCCTCCTCCAGCAACCCTGTTTCAAGGAATCGGCATGGTCCCGCAACCAGCAACCTCAAGAACCCCAGAGGACCTGTGCTGTCTTTGACAAAGACTCCTGTCTCCCGTGGACACCGTATTTGTCCAGCAAAGAAACCAACACCAGCCTCCGGATCCGGGCGGATATGCAACTCTGCACCCGACGCCTATTGCTTGAGATCGAGTGAATCACCTATCCTGTGAAGTCTCCCCGGCGATCCTGGCCTGGTCTGCATTGGTGCTGACCTCTCCAGAAGCCCCACCTAGACGCATGCAGCGGCTTTTCTGAGGGTCCCCCTGACCATGACTGGAACCAGCTGAGAAAACCAGACACCAAAAGGCACGTCTACATCCTCCACCCTCCGACTCTGGGCAGCCCAGCTGTCAGTGCCCAGGTGTGCCCAGCTATCCAACTTACCTGCCCCGCCACTGGTCGCCTTCGTCCAGCCTCCTGGTCCAAGCCTGCAGCCTCTTTCTGAAACCGATGACTGCCATTGAAAAGCATTTGACGCCTGATGCTGATTTGCACCCTGCACCCAGATGCCCCTGTGTCGCTGGTGGTGTAGCTTTGGTGCTGCACTGTGGCTCCCCTCTGTGCTCACCTCAACCCCCAGGGCACTTGACCTAAGACCCTAGGTACCTACCTGCAAACCGTGCCTCTTCGATGTACCCCAGGCTCTATTGGATAGCATTGGGCCCAGTGACCTCTGCACCCAGCTGCCCCAGTGACGTTGGTGGTGCAGCACCTACCTAGTCTTGAACCTTGCTCTGTGTTGTCCTAAATCCCCGAAGCCTGGAGAAGTAAGTTGAGTACCTATCTTCAAATTGTTTAACTTTCTTTTCCTCCATAGGATTGCATTGTAAGTATATCTGTTGCATTGAACTGTCTAGCTGTATCACTGCCAATGCTTACAAATGTACTTGATTGACATTTACATGAAGCATTCTTAAAACTGTAAAACTTTTAAGTGCATTTACAAAACATTACTGCATTCTTGAAAAGTATTGCTACTTTTACAACACTGTGAAACTTACCTGCACTAAGTAATTCTTGGTTCTAGAATAAAATAACAAAGTAACAACTTTTTATACAAACCAATTGGTCTGGATTCAGTCTTTGAGTGTGTGCTATCTCTAATAAGCCTACCTGCTCAGCCCAGCTACCACTTAATTGAGAGTAAGGTATTATCTAATTTAACCTCTGCCAAACCTTTTGGGACTCACTAGACTATGCACAATATACCTCTTTTTTTAGTGTAGTATATGCAGAGTCAGTGTAGGAAAGAAGGATTTGCTTCTTATGGTTACTCCCACTTTTTGCTTGATGTTACAGTTTTTGACTAGTCTGACTCTATCTGCTTTCTCGGTAAAATGTATTGATATATACTTAGGTACACGCCAGATTTGGATACTGGGGTACTCTTATAAGTCCCTAGTATATGGTACACCTGTACCTAGGGCATACGTACCCCAGAGGCCTCCCATGGGCTGATGCATGTATTATGACACCCATGAGAAGCCATTGAAAATGGAACTACAGGTCTACCATAGCAGCCTATGTAAGCTGGTGCCTGCACCACTTACGATAGATATAGGTTTACTATATCTATAGGTCACTACACTAAAAACCTATAAGTCACCCCTATAGCAGGCCCTAACAATCCTGAAGGCAGGGTGCTGGGTTTTACATGAGAGGGTGCCCCGTCATGAGCAGAGCCCCTCTACAGCCTTCAGAGACCATTCTCCTGGTTTGTCTCTGACACAGCCAGACAAATAGATAGAGGTGCTTCATATAGATAGAGGTGCATTATATCCTCTCGATAAATGTTATCTCAAAAACAGCTGAAACAAAACATGTCTTGATGGGTATCAAACACCTTGGAATCATACCTCCACACCGGTAACCGGTGTGGGAGGTTTGATTCCACCCTCCTGAAGCAACCTTTGTGGGTCCCTGGTCTTCCCAGTACCAGCCTTCTCTACCCGGACAGCACAAAAGGGTTGCTGCTGAATAGAGACACATTTCTGTCCTCCTGCTGCTGAGCTAAGCTCGAGGAGAGGAAGGCAGCACAATAGGCATCCTATCACAGAGAGGTGTGACCACCTCCCAGACAGGATTTAGTGTATTAGAGCTGGGGGGTTGCACTTCAAAAGTGCCTGAAAGTCTGCACGAGGGGCACATTTGGTGTCCCTGTGCATAGACCACCTCAAACCAGTTCTGGGAGCCGTGGGCTCCTGCTCTGGTGCGAAACTGGACAAAGGACATGGGTGTAATGTTATATGCTATGTTGTCTTATCCTATGTTTTCTTAGTTATTCTATGTGTTCTCCATTAGACTGCTTTGTCCTAGTGATTAGGTTGCTAGGTGATTATAGAATGTTAAGCTTCTAATCTTCAGTTGAAGACTGAAGCCTGATGGAAGAACACTCTGACTTATCTGGTGCTGTACTTGTCTTTTAAGAATAAACTTAATTTATAAGTTTACTCCTCTCATCTGTGATTCTTGGATACAACATAATTTGGCGACGAGGTGGTCAAGTCAGCACTTCTTTGAACCCACGCTCAGATATGAGATTACTTCAAGAAGATCTTGTCAGACTCCAGTGTTCATGAACTTGAATGGTCTTTCTTTGAATACTATTGATAGACCTTGAACACTTGAATTTACCTCTACTGAACTACTTTGAACATTGAATACCATCTTCTACTACTACTTTCAAGATAAGTCTTATTTATTTGTTACTTTAAGACTTCCTAAATCTATTGGGAGCTTCGCTGGATGTGCCTTTATTGTTCTGGTATACCTCGATGCAGGCTCATAGATTCTTCTTCACTTTTCATTAATTGACTTTAGAACCACTTTCTTAAAAGAGAAAATATAACTGTCACAGTTTTATGCGCATTTCTTCGTTTTTACTCATTGCCGATATTTTGACTGTTTCCATTTTTTCATTACATTATTTTCACTCTTTTGTCAATTAAAAAAAAAAAGTTCCTATTGACTGCGCTATTCAAACTAATGAAGTGACAGGTACCTCCTTGTTTCGAATCTTGCTCTTCGAGAATCCTTCCCTGCGCCTCAGTGACGCTCCTTCGAATTTCCGCCATATTCATTCCTGATAGGTTTCATTTTCCGATACCCCACCCACTTACTTTTACATATATGAGTTAGCATGATGTGTCTAACCAATGATTTATTCATTTACGCATTTATGTTTGTACTCTCCATTTCATGATTCATTTATGCATGTAACAATATCTAGTATTCTTAGCTTAGCTTGTGTGCCACCATTTTGGTGCTCCTCTCAGTGCGCAAGTCGCACTCACTCATTCCCCCTCTCGTAGGAATAGGAAAAAAAACCTGAACGCAGCAGTTTTCGTTTCTTAGCTAATTGTGACCGAAACTGGCAACAAACTCTAATCTGTAATGTTCGCAGGCTCTGGAGACGCTGAGGCCCGGCTCGGTGGCCTTGGGCAGAGATAACCAAATGTTGCTATTGCAGGTGCAGATGCCTCTTGTATGAGGCGATTGTTCACCCTTTCTGGGGTCCAGTACTTTTCCAGTATGGACGTGTTCTACTCTGCTGTACCATGTTATAATGTATTGCTGTGGTGAGATGAGTCAGTCCTCTCGGCGCACTCTTAGGGGTGAGGTCGGACAGGGCCCTCTCATATGGGAGTTTGTGGCCTAATAAATACTTTGTTATTTCTTCTCCACTGTCCGGCTGACTTCTTACTCAGTAATTATAGGTGAGTGCGGTAAGTCACTCGGGTGGATTTGAGCCACGCTTATCAGATGGCGCCTGAACAGGTACCCCGCGATAAGGATCTTTCTCACCCGTAAGTGGGTAGCAGAAGGCCGGGGACCCTCTGGTCGGCACGGTGGGTCCGGGTACCCACTTTGATGCCGAGCTTGGTTCTCGCAGCGCTGCCCCACCCTGCTGATCGGGAGAGGTCCCGGCTCATGATCCTGCACCGGGGTCCGGAAGGCGGAACTTTGGAGCTGACCGTGTTGGTCCCAGCAGTCGGCGGTGGAGAACGGTAGAGGTCGGTACCGCGTACAGAAGGTGAGTGGTCCGACTGTTGATTGAAGGAGCTAGGGTGCTCCAGAGACCGGTGTGTCTCCAGTGGTTAAGAGGCCAGTGTGTCTCCGAGACCGGTGTGTCTCCAGTGGTTAAAGGAGCCGGTGCGCTCCTGGGGCTAGTGTGCTCCGGGGAACTCAGAGTGCGAGTGGTGCTCTGACAGACTTAACGGAGGTTGGGGGGACGTTTGTTAGTGGTCATCCGACCGGGTGGTACTGTGGTGGAGGCGTGGCTCATTGCGGGTAGGCTCCGGAACTCACCCCGAACCCCTACGGTGGCGGTTCGGCGGGACTGGGTCCTGGGTCTCCTGTGGTAAAGTGCGCAGCGATCTGTAGTGCCGCCCCGGGTGGCGGATGTGTCCTCCAACCTCAGAACGGTTAGTGTACTGTTCGGTCTGCGGTAGGGTCCAGGTTCTCCAGGACTTGGTCGACGGGCATTGTCCCATTTGTGGTAACACGTATTTGGTAGGGATCTTGATATATAGGAAGCGTGAATGCATATATGTGCGTGTGTTCTAGTAGTGATTGGGTGTTGGTGAAAAGGTAAGTGTGACTTTTGTGTTGGTGCGTGATTGAGTGGGTAAAAAAAGTGCAGTGTTTCAGTAAGTTGCGGTGCCTCGGGTGCTGCTGCAACACTACAGATATTAGATTAGCTGAGAGCCAACCCGCCCCGGTGGAGGGCTCACCTAATTTTGAGATGTATGTCAAGCATGGATTGACTCCCATTTTGTTCAACACTTTGTGGCACAGATACACCAAGAATAATGTAGATTTACAATGGCCATTGACTGGTTCTTTTGATGTGGCAAAACTAGATTATTTGCAGGAAAGATTGTTTGCTAAGCGTAGCCGCCAGAGTATGTTTGATTCTTTGAGAGTGTGGCAAAAAGAAGTAAGGGAACGACAGATCAGAGAGGAGAAGTTGGCTCAGAAGAGGGCAGGGCAGACGATGGCACAAAAGGCGAGAGAACATACTAAGAAAGAGAACGAACAACAGATTGAGCGCGCAGACAGACTCCATAGGTTGCAGGTAGATAAAAGCTATGTAGTAAGAGAAGAGGAGCAAGATGAGACGGAGGACGCCCTCCCCCGTAT
Source organism: Lissotriton vulgaris (assembly GCF_964263255.1). Classification (NCBI taxonomy): domain Eukaryota; kingdom Metazoa; phylum Chordata; class Amphibia; order Caudata; family Salamandridae; genus Lissotriton; species Lissotriton vulgaris. The sequence continues at coordinate 310,199 of NW_028254497.1, forward strand.
GCTCCACAACCTTTGTACCCTGTGCTGACCAATTCTGCTTCCCCTGCGGTGGTTTCAGTTCCACAAACGGTTGATGTGCCCCTGATCGAGACCACCACTTCCTCTGTTTCGGCCCCTGTTTTGTTAAAAGATGTTGCATCAACATTGTCTTCCGCCGCTTCTTCCGTAACCGCGCCTCTGATTCCTTTCTTGACGGCGAGCCCGCCTGTCCCCTCAGTGATTTCTTCCGCGCTCCCCACTACTTCTGCTAGTGCAACCCCCCAAAGTGAATTGATGACCCCGACTCGGGGTGCCGGAAGTGGGTTGCTTACACAAGTACGTAAATTGCTTACGCGCTCTACGGTTGGGTTGGATGAAAAAACAATGGTGGCTAATCAGGCTTGTCAATGGGCTAGGAACCCTATTTACGTGTTGGAAGACATTTGGTCCACAATGAAGGATTATGAGCCCCTGATGCAGCAACGGCGCCTCGGGTTCTTTATGACATTAAGGACAGAGCCTATAGGGCTAATACGAGACTGAAGGACGTATTACAGAATCTACGGACTTTGTTGGAATATAGAGATGAATTGCCGTCGGTGGGAGGGGCCCCCTTTTCCGGAGCGCACCCCATGCGGGAGGTGCACCCCATTTTTCATCCCGAAATACCTGTCCTGCAGTGATAGACCCAGTGACCCAGAATGTGATCAGAGCTCAGGTGGATGCTCGTTTTCAGGAACAGTGGGTATATACCCCTTGGAAACGGAGCGAGGTGTTGGTGTTGAAGGCTCAGTTACCCGACTCTAGAAAAAAAACGACTGCTTATTACAAAGAATTGACGGAAGCTGCTTCCTCTACGGTTATGACTTTAGTTGACATAGAATTATTCTTTGGACTGTTAGTTCCGGCGGACGTGTGGAGGCAGGTGAAGGGTACAGATCATAAGGAGGAATTGGGAGGTACTTGGGAGGAATTTAGAGACTGGGATAAGGAACGGAAACCAGGAGACAAACCGAAGGCTGAGATCTTAGCATTACCAGGGCGAATAATAAAGTTTATGCATTCCCTTATTCCTCCAAAGAAGGTGGATTGGGATAAGTTGACTGCATGCAAGCAGAAAAAGGATGAGGCGGTCTCAGATTTTTTTACTCGTTTTGAAGAAGCCTTCTTGGATTTTAGTGGTCAGGATCTTTCTCAGGAAGGAGGTTTGCGACTTTTTGTGAACAGGTTTGTTACAAACTTGTTACCAGAAATAGCGGCTAGATTGCAAGCATCGGAACGTACGTGGACGACGTCCACCCCCTCCAGTATTTTAAGTATGGCTCAGTATTATGAACATAGGGAGAACGAGAATAAAGACAGACAGGAAAAGAAAGCAAAGGATCTGAAGACGAGAGTGTTGCAGCAGGTGTCAAGGGGCAGGGGACGGGGAGCCCCACCTATGGTAGGAAGTCGAGGTGGAAGTAGCTATGGAAGGGGAGACAGAAGAGAAAGGCTGAGGCCGAATCAGTTCGCGAACTGTAAAAAAGAGGGACACTGGTGGAAGGATTGCCCGGATCTTAGGTCCAATACTGGACAAGGTAGAGGCAGAGGTCATGGTGAATATCGTAGGGATGACAGGGACAGACAAAGTAGTGAGGACAGGCGACCGGGAAGAAACCATTTTGATGGGGAGAGGGATCGACAGCATTTTCAGACTGAGGGTAGCCATGACAGTGACAGACAGTACTACAACCAGCGCTACAATTATGCATACAATATGTTTGACATGACCGGCTTCTCCCATAATTAGGACAGCGTAGGACAGGGCATGGGACCAGTTTCTGTGGATGTCGATCAACGAGGACCCTATGTCACTGCGAACTTGTTGGGGTCTCCACGGAAATTTTTGGTAGACACGGGTGCTATGAAAAGTTCTGTGGCACGTTCTCAGGTCCCAGGGGCGGCTCTGTCTGGCAGGAATAATATTTCCGTTGGGTTCTCAGGTACTCCGGTAATTAGCCCCATTTCTAAACCATTAATGCTTACGATTGGTCCTTTCACCATTGACTCTCCTTTCCTTCTGACTTCGAAATGTGGTGAGAATCTGTTGGGTTTAGATTTATTGAAGAGACTGCATGCTACAATTTACTGCTCCCCAGACGGTGTGTACGTTACTTTGGGTCCTCATGTAGCGCGGGCACAACAGTGCTTCTCAAAAGACGAGCCCCTCCCAGCTGAATTTGAGGGGATTCCAGAGACCTTGTGGGCCAGTAGTGATACTGATGTTGGGAAGGTGGATATTGATCCCGTGTCAATAAAGGTTAAAGTGGGAGCTCGATTGCCCAGAATACCGCAGTACAAAAAATCAAAGGATGGGGAATTGGCTTTGCTACAAATAATACAGGATTTGATACGGTCAGGTGTGGTGGAAGAAACAGCCTCTAACATTTGCAATAGCCCCATTCTACCGATTCTTAAAAGACCCTCTGCCGATGCTGGTGATGGTGCACCTGACGTTTATTGTTTTGTGATTGATTTGCGACACATTAATAAAGTGGTTGAGCCCCACTATCCAGTGGTTACTGATATCACAACGATTTTGACCATGATCCCTCCCACCGCCAGATATTTCTCTGTTCTGGATCTGAAGAATGCTTTCTTCAGTATCCCAGTACACCCTGACAGCCGTCATCTCTTCGGATTCTCATTGGCTGGCCGAAGTTTCAGATTTTGTAGAATTCCTCAAGGCTATACTGAGAGCCCCAGCATTTATAGTCAGGCTTTGAAGGCTCAATTGGATGATTTGGAACTTCCCGAGGGCAATGTTTTATTGCAATATGTGGACGATCTTTTGATAGCGTCTGACACGGAAGATGGGTGTCGAGATGCTACGGTTAAGTTGTTGCATCATCTGGCTCGGAATGGGCATAAAGTGTCCCTTCCAAAGTTCCAATACTGTTGACAGGAGGTTACCTACTTAGGTCATCTCCTATCGAAGGAGGGGAGGAGGTTGACACAGGAGCGCATTAAGGCGATAACTAGCATGGCTATACCTAACACGCAGCGAGAGGTGCATGCGTTTTTGGGCATAACTTCGTATTGTCGCCAGTGGATACCTAATTATGCTTTACTAACCAAACCCCTTCTATACCTGACTACTAAAGAGGTGCGCGAACCCCTACCCTGGACTCCAGCATGTCAAGAAGCTTTCGAGTCACTAAAAATTGCTTTGTGTTCTGCGCCTGTTTTAGGAACTCCTGACTACCAGAATCCTTTTGTGCTTTATGTACATGAGGTGGAAGGTTGCGCGTTGTCTGTCCTAACTCAATGTTTCAGCGGAAAACAGAGACCCTGTGCTTATTTTTCCACTATGCTCGACAATGTGGCGAGAGCGTTGCTGAGCTGTCTAAGAGCTACAGCGGCTGCTGCAGTCTCAATTAGACAATCGGCGGGGCTTGTGTTGGGTTCTGACCTCACAGTGATGGTACCGCACGCTGTGGACACTTTATTGAACAAAACACAGACGCAGCACTTAACTAGTGCTCGTCTCACTGGCTATGAGCTCACATTATTTGCGAGACGAAGGGACGAATAGATTTGACGGACACTCCCCTAGATGATCCTGACGGGGAGCTGTATGTTGATGGTTCCTGTTTTAAACTTGCGGACGGGACCTCAACTGCAGCATACGCAATCACAACATTAAAGACAGTGGTGGAGACTTCTAGGGTCCTGTACCACTCAGCTCAAGCTGCAGAAATAATAGCATTGATGCGAGCGTGTGAATTGAGTGAAGGACTGGACGTGAACATTTACACTGACAGCCAATACGCCTTCGGCGTGGCTCATAGTTATGGGCGACTGTGGGCAGAGAGGGGGTTCTTGACATCACATGGACAAAAGATACAGAATGGCCCGTTGATACTACGATTATTGACAGCATTGACACTTCCTAGACGACTGGCTGTGATCAAATGTAGTGCACACAAAGCGGTGGTAGATGATGTAGGACGGGGCAATGCATTTGCAGATCAGACAGCTAAGGAGACAGCTAGGACGAAACTCCCACGAATGTTTGTGGCAGGACCAGCTAGGTGGGTACCAGACGTTGACATGTTTGCGAATACTGTGCGGAACATACAAGAAAAAGCGACTGAGGACGAGTTGAGGACATGGAAGGACGGTGGGGGGCGGTTGGACGAGAATGAGTGTTGGACAGATGTGTCAGATAAAAGACGATGGTTACTCCCGGACGCATATGTCCTCCCAGTGGTGACAATGGCTCATGGACCAGCTCACATTAGTGCGAAGGGAATTTGTAAATTATTAGATCCAGGGTGGAGTAATAAGAACATTTCCAGGATGGCAACATATTTAGTGCAGCAGTGTATGGTTTGTTTGAGACATAATCCTGGAAAGGGAACACCTGTCCCGGTTGGAAATTTTGCCCCTCCTTCTTTCCCTTTTGAAGTGATCCAAATGGATTATATTGAGATGGAAAGAGTGAACAGCCTCAAATATGTCCTGGTGGTGGTGTGCTCTTTTAACAGATGGGTGGAGGCTTTCCCAACTAAGGATTGTACAGCTAGCTCAACAGCCAAAATGTTGATAAAGGAGTACTTTTCTCGCTACGGATTGCCTCAGGTGATCTGGAGCGACAATGGCACATCCTTTAATGCTAAACTGATGGAACTGATATGTAAGGGGCTACAGATAACGCAAAAATTCCACGCAGCACAACACCCCCAAGCTGCAGGTTTGGTAGAAAGGTTTAACGGGACGCTGAAATTAAAGATGGCCAAGATACAAGAGAGTACAGGGTTACGTTGGCCGGATGCACTTCCCCTGGCTTTGCTTTCCACTAGAGTGACAGTTAATTCCACGACAGGTGTCACTCCCCATGAAGTTATTTTCGGACGTCCGGCCAACGTGTGGGGTGTCCCCAAACCTAAATGTTTTTCAGAAATAGAATACCCTCTGTTGATAGATTACCTGTATGCTTTGACTAAAGATCTCCGTTCTGTTCATCAGCAGGTAGCAGACACCCTGAAGCCACGGCCGGAGGGGGAAGGACACACCATACAACCCGGGGACTGGGTTGTCGTCAATAAGTACCAGCGGAAGTCTTGCCTGGATCCGAGGTGGTCGGAGCCGAGACAGGTGCTCCTCGCCACCCGTACCGCACTCCGGATACAAGGTCGTAAGGCGTGGACCCATGCCTCTCATGTGAAGCGCGTCCCGCTGCCACTGCCGTATGACAAATGGGTGAGAAAAGGCATCGCTGATGATGAAAGTGGAGAAATCCCTCAATACATACCCTTCTCGGATGCTTTGTTGAAGGGTGAGGAGCCGGATCAGAAAGAAAAGAGGCCAACTCCGACTACAGGTGGTGAGACCTCTCCTGATCACAGAGAGCAAACATCAGCGGATAAGTCCCCTGCCATTGAGCCCCCCATTCTGTTCACAGATCCAGAGGTGCGAGGGAACACTCATTATAATCTGCGGCCCAGAAAAGGAAGAAAAGAGAACTGAGCACTGGAAAAGGGCTGAGATAGGGATTTAGGAGAGAACTGTGTCGAAGGATAGTTAAGTGTGAGGGCCGGACTGCTGTAAGAGCCCTGGTACACTGTCAAGACATTGTCAGATGGGACACTAGGACCACGCCTGGGCCCTGATTTAGTGCTCCTGAGTTGCAAAAGCTGTGCGACTCCGTCGTGGGTTTAGGGAATGAACAATAGAAGCCTGCCTGTGAGGCTTTAACGGACACAGGGAGAAGATCCTTTCTGAGGGTGAAGAACCCCCTTGGCCAGCTTCGGTGTGCCTGAGACTGTTTGATTTTTTTAGTTTAACTTTGGACTTTTAGCTAGGGAATATCTACCCTTTTGGCCGCCCCACTCCTGAGGAGGAGCAGCCTTTTGCAGCCCCTCGTAGATTACACCTGGACTCTCCATGGTTAGCTTTACCCCGAAAAGGAAAAATTGTGGCCATTGTGATATTAGTCATTGTGTTTTTAGTAATTCTTGGGATACTGTTTTTCCTAGATAAAGCCTACCCTGTTCATATGTTTATTCCTACCACTTCTGCCCCTCCTGAGCACAATATGGTAACTGTTGAATATGGCGAACAATGTCTGAGAAAAGGTTACCGAGATAATGTTTTTATCAAGACTCTACATCATGCCCATGCTGTGTATAATGTAATGGATTGTTGGGTTTGTGGGTTGTTACCTTCTGCAGCCTACAAAAAGGATTGATTACTGGCTCTTCCCCTAACACCTATAAATAGTTGTGTGGGATGGTACACTTTTATTGGTATGGTGAAATTCTTTCAACAACCCGATTTTCTAAATCCTAGATTACCCAATAGTGGCTCAACCTTGACTATGCGAGTACGCCCTATGCCCACCCCCTCTCTTGGACAGTTGTTCACTGACGGACGTTTTGATCAGACATTTCTGGATACATGTTCGAAGAAAGTGGGACGGTTTGAAACTCCTAATGATACTGACAAAGTCAGGGAGAGTTTTCTACAGTTAAATTCTTCTTTGGCATACAGACACCCTCCTGCGACTAATAGTTGTAGTCGTTCTTTGGTGCCCTTGGCAGTTGTTGGACCCTCACCATTTTTCTGCATCATGGGAAGGGGCCCTATAAAGGTTGGGAATAGCTCCTGCAATGTGACTGCTTCGATTTGTTTGCTTTTCAGCCCTTCCTTGGTCACTCCTCCAAATATTTACTTTGTTTGTGGAGATAATGGATACCTATGGTTGCCTGAGGGTTGGGGTGGGGTCTGTTACCTGGCTTACCTGCTTCCCCCTGTCTATGTAGCACCCTCAGACTATCATAAGACTCATTGTCGGTTTGTTATAATGCCTATACAGCATAAAAGGAGGGCACTCCAAGTTGAGGATGTGGACCAGACTGATACTTCTTTGCAGCAATGGACGACTTTTTTAAGGGTCTACTGCCGTTCTGGGGTCCCATATTCAACAATAGGGCAATTAGGAGACTATCCAGAGTAATGGAGAAAGTAGTAAATACTGAGGCAGACATTGCAGCTAATATGTCTGTTGAGATGCAGGCTATGAGATTATTTACGATCCAAAACAGAATGGTGCTTGACGTCATTCTTGCTAATAGGGGTGGAGCCTGTCGCGTCATCGGGACGTCTTGCTGTGTATATATTCCGGACTCGTCCCCTACTGTTAACTTAGCTGTACAAAAGCTTCATAGATTAGCGACTGTACTTCATCAGGACACTGGCACTTGGTCCCTACGGGTCTGGCTATGGGGCATTTTCTCCTCCTGGGGCTGGAAGATTTTGATGGGTGTTGTAGGGATAGTAGGGGTGTTGCTCACTTGCTGTTTTTGTGTATATTGTCTTCCCTCTTGTTGCTCCATGTGTGCCACTAATATGCGACGTACTAAAAGAACAACACGCCAGTACCCTGTTTCTAGTGATATAGAGCTTCCTGACATTGGTTGATGCTTATTGACACTGATGTTTTTGATTAATATGTTTCCCTGCCCGTAGCTTGGTGTGTAAAGACCCTACCTTTTGGCTAATAAAGGCTGCACTCATGTTAGCCACATAATGCTAAAAGGAGGGTCTGATAGGTTTCATTTTACGATACCCCACCCACTTACTTTTACATATATGAGTTAGCATGATGTGTCTAACCAATGATTTATTCATTTACGCATTTATGTTTGTACTCTCCATTTAATGATTCATTTATGCATGTAACGATATCTAGTATTCTTAGCTTAGCTTGTGTGCCACCATTTTGGGTGCTCCTCTCAGTGCGCGAGTCGCACTCGCTCATTCCCCCTCCCGTAGGAATAGGAAAAAAACCCTGAAAGCAGCATTTTTCGTTTCTTAGCTAATTGTGACCGAAACTGGCAACAAACTCTAATCTGTAATGTTCGCAGGCTCTGGAGACGCTGAGGCCCGGCTCAATGGCCTTGGGCAGAGATAACCAAATGTTGCTATTGCAGGTGCAGATGCCTCTTGTATGAGGCCATTGTTCACCCTTTCTGGGGTCCAGTACTTTTCCAGTATGGGCGTGTTCTGCTCTGCTGTACCATGTTATAATGTATTGCTGTGGTGAGATGAGTCAGTCCTCTCGGCGCACTCTTAGGGGTGAGGTCGGACAGGGCCCTCTCATATGGGAGTTTGTGGCCTAATAAATACGTTGTTATTTCTTCTCCACTGTCCGACTGACTTCTTACTCAGTAATTATAGGTGAGTGCGGTAAGTCACTCGGGTGGATTTGAGCCACGCTTATCAATTCCGGATCTCCAAGCGCCGGGAATCATCACTACGTCACACGTCAACGTGCAGGTCATCACGTGTTGTTGTCATCTTCGTATCCTAGCCATACAAGCAGCGCGTCTCAACGATTTCCAGCGTTTACTTTCTACTACGCACTTCGATGTTTTTGAAGGGAGACTGTTCATAAACATTGCGTCTTACCGATTTCATGAATTAATTAGTGCTCATTCACAACTACGAACTTCGATGTTTTAAAGGGAGGTATTTCTTAATTTTAAACTTTGGAACTAGATGTATTCTCTTTGCTGATGTATACGACCTTGTTTTAAAATACGTGTATTATTGACGCTGATACACACAGCTTCCAAAAAACTTTAGAGTTTTTGTGCATCATTCACGCTGACACACACAGCTTTATATTATTCTGATATTATATTTATTAGTGTGTCGTCTACGCTGACACACACAGCTTTCTACACTAATTTTTGTGTTTCATTCACGCTGATGTACACAGCTTTTCTTCTTCCTGAGTTTACATTTTTGTTTCATTTAAAGCATTTCCGCTACCCATGTTTTCCACATTCTAAACCTCTAGAATTTTATTATGGCTCAACAAACTGCAGTTCTTCCATCTCCATTTCTTCCTGAACCAGGCACTCCAAAAATTAAGTGGACTCAGTGGTTTAAATCGTTTAATAGTTATATTATTGCCATTGATGCTGTAAAATTTTCTCCTGTTAGGAAAAATGCAATGTTATATAGTGCTTTGGGTGCCGAAGGTCAGAGAATTTTTGACCATCAACCTCCTGTAGTTAGACCACCTTCAGATGATTGGAATGAATATACTGAAGCTATTGCTCGTTTGGAAAAGTATTTTAAAGATGAACCGAGTATAATTGTTGAGAGACACAATTTTTACACTCGTAAGCAAAGAGAGTATGAAAAAATTGATACCTTCTTAGCTGAATTGAGGGTTCTAGCTGGGACTTGTGAATGTGAGGGTCCTATTGATCAGTAACTTAGGGATCAAATTGTAGTAAATTGCTTTAGTAACAAAGTTCAAGAGAGAATTTTATGTTGTCGGAATCCCTCTCTTTTGGAAACATTAGAATTAGCAAGAGGAATTGAAAGGTCTGTTTTTGCTTCTAAAGAATTGAGTAATAGTAAACCTACACATGTTGATTTAGTAAACAAAGTTTCATCTCAAAATGTGAACCAACGTGATAAATCTTCTAAAATTGAATGGAAGAAAACTGACAAACCTCCTGCTTGCTTTAGATGTGGTTCAAAGTCACATCTGGCTAATTCGACATCGTGTCCTGCATTAAAAAAACAATGTTCTAATTGTAAAAAAATTGGACACTTTGCTGCAGTGTGTAAATTCAAAACAAAAACAATGTATTTAGAAGTCACGAATTCTGAGGAGGTGTCTAATGTAAGTGAGGAACAGATTGTTAGGAAGATTCTATTGTCAGTTGATTTGGTAGATGATCAAGAAGATTCTTCTACTTCTGACCCTGTGTGTGATTTAAAAATTGGTGAGGTTGTTGTGAAAGTTACAGTGGACTCAGGATCTCCCATCACCATTATTGCTGATTTTCTTTTCTTGGAACAGTGGAAGGGAGTTTATCTTTTACCTCCTGATATACGCACTGTGGCGTTTAATGGAAAGGTTATAGATTTAATAGGTTATTTCGTTGAAAATCTCACTTTTGAAGATTGTACTGTGCAAGCTAAAATGTATGTAGCTAAGAATGGCTATAACGTTCTTGGATGGAGAGATCAAGGGAAATTCCCTTTAGTTTTGAGACCAGGTACCAACATTCCTATTTCTTTAGATCGCTCTAGTGTATTTAGTGCTCTAGTTACTGAAGAGTTGTCCTTAGAGAAAATCATGGGGAAGTACAAACTTGTGTTTTCTGACAGTCTTGGCTCAGTCAAGGGTTTTGAACACAGAATCATTTTGAAACCTGACGCTGTGCCGGTGATCCATAAGGTCAGGCATGTTCCTCTAAGCATTAGGGAGAAACTGAAAGTTCATCTGCATCAGCTGTGTAAGGATGGTGTTATTGAACACATTAATTCTTCATTATGGGTTTCGCAAATTGTGGTCGCACTTAAAAAGAACTGTGATGAGCTTAGGCTGTGTGTAGACCTTAGAGCTTTGAATAAGAACATACAAGTGGATTGTTTTCCCCTACCACGTATCCAAGATATGTTAGCTCAATTAAGAGGTACTAAAGTTTTTTCTACCATAGATTTGAGGGCAGCATATCATCAGATCGAGTTATGTGAGGAATCTAGGGACCTAACATCCTTTAACACTCCTTTTGGCCCTTACAGATACTTGAGGTTACCTTTTGGCCTAGCTTCAGCGGCCTCAGTCTTTCAGAAACTGATGTTTCAATTGTTTAGAGAGGTTTGTGATGTTTTAGCATATCAAGATGATATTTTGATATCTACTAATACTGTTGAGGAACATCTTATCAAGTTGGATCAAGTGCTAGGTATCTTAAATGATCATGGTATGACTGTAAAAAAACAAAAATGTAAGTTTCTGCTAGATGAGGGTGAGTATCTTGGTCATACCATTTCTCATAAGGGCATTACTCCCAAACGTGACCTGTTGCAAGGAATTCGTGATTGTGCTCAACCCAGTAATAAAGACCAGTTGAGGTCATTTTTAGGGTTAAGCGAGTTTTACTCAAGGTTTGTTCAGAATTTTGCACATATAAGTGAGCCATTAAGGATGCTCCCCAGGAAAAATGTCAAATTTGTGTGGGGTGAGGAACACAAATTGGCATTTGAATCTTTAAAAGATTTGATAATAGGAGCTCCTGCTCTTTAACCTTTTGATGAGAATTCTGTTTCCTATATTACTGTGGATGCCAGTAATGCTGTGTTAGGAGCTGTTCTGAGCCAAGTTAATGCCGGTGATGAGAATATAATAGCTTTTGCTTCCCGTCAACTTACACTATCCGAAAGAAACTACAGTACAATTGAAAAGGAAGCACTAGCTTGTGTGTGGGGAGTTAAGCATTTCTCTACTTATGTTTGCGGTCGTGAATTTGTGTTGGTATCAGACCATAAGCCGTTGATTTACATATGGAATGACAAGGGTTTAAGGAATGCAAGTCCAAGATTGGTTCGACTTTTCTCGAATCTTTATGATTTTAACTTTGTGATGAGACACATTCCAGGAGGAAAGAACTTCACAGCTGATTTTTTGTCTAGATGTCCTTCAAGCTGTTCAGACTTCGTACCTATTCTTGATGACAAGGAAGTGGTAGTTAATTTATTGGATGGTTTTGAGTTAGCTAAGGATGTTATTTGTGAATCTGATTGGATTAAGGCATCCTTACAGGACAATTCTCTATGCATTTTAAAAAGATATATTGCTGAAGGTTGGCCGAGAGAGAATCAAGTTGACAAGGATCTTCTTCCGTTCTCTAAAGTTAGGGAGGAATTAAGCATGGAGGGAGATTTTATTTTGAGAGGTTTTTCTCTTATTCCTCCTGTGTCCATCAGAAGTAAGATTGTTAATATTGCTCACAAAGGTCATGGTGGGATTACAAGTACCAAGAAGAGATTGAGACTTCATTATTGGTGGCCAGGGATGAATGTTTGTGTGGATTCCTTTTTGAATGATTGTGTTGAATGTTCACATGCTGAGAAATCTTTACGCACTGTGAATAAACCTTTGTGTCCTGTTGTTTTTCCTGACAGTCCATGGGAGAAATTAGGTATGGATTTTTTAGGACCGATTGGAGGCTTAAATCTAGGTTATAGATTTATTCTTACTATTGTTGATTATCATTCTAAGTGGGTTGTCTTCAAGTTTTTAAAGGAACCTAACACGGTGAATGTAATTAAATGTCTCAAACAACTGTTCCAATCTGAGGGGATACCAACCTATCTGGTGTCAGATAATGGTGTACAGTTCGTGTCGCTTGACATGAAGAATTTTTTGAAGAATTTGGCTGTTAAGCACCTTACCACAGCTTTATATAGCCCTCAAGGTAATAGCTTAGTAGAAAGAGTGAACCGTGTCTTGAAGGATGCTGTTCAGTTAGCTATTTCTTCTGGGCTTAATGTTCAAGAAGTGGTGAGTGACAGAATATGGTCTTATAATAACACCCCGCATTCGACTACTGGAGTTACTCCATTCTATTTGTTAAGAGGGAGACAGTCTTTTAATGAGTTATCTCCTGGATGGGTGATCAGTAAAACTTACCATGAAGGGTGTGCATCTGGTTTGGATCAAATTAAAAAAAATGTTGAGTATGCTCAAATGAAGTCTAAAATCAGATATGATCAAGTGAAACATGTGAAAGAAATTTGTTTGGATATTGGTGACAAAGTTAAAATTAGAAGACCGTGTAAAGCGAAGGGGTCAAAGTTTTATCCTGAAACAACCGTTGTTCAAGTCATCAAACATGCTGTTAAGGTTCTTGGATGAAAGTGGTGGAGCAAAAGAAGGGTTGCCAAGGTAAAAAAAATCCTAGTTTAGATCTTGTTGATGTGGAGGCGAATTTGGATGTCTTGTCTCCATACATTTCCAGAGTTCACAAGGGGATGGTTGTTGTGAGAATAATATTTCTGAACCTCCTGAGAAGAACATGGGGCTTGACAAAAGTGACTTATCTTCATCTGATGCGTCCGTTTCTTGTTCCAGATCCAGTTCTAGAATTAAGTCTAAACCTAAATATTTAGAGGAATATGCCACTTGACTATTTCTATTTTTCAGCAGTGTGTTTTCTAAAATGTTGAACATGTTCTTGTTCTTTGGAATGTTTTTAATTTTTTTTTCTTTTCTTTTCTTTTGTGTTTTGTGGGAAGGGAGGTGTGTTATATGCTATGTTTTCTTATCCTATGTTTTCTTAGTTATTCTATGTGTTCTCCATTAGACTGCTTTGTCCTAGTGCTTAGGTTGCTAGGTTATTATAGAATGTTAAGCTTCTAATCTTCAGTTGAAGACTGAAGCTTGATGGAAGAACACTCTGACTGATCTGGTGCTGTACTTGTCTTTTAAGAATAAACTTAATATATAAGTTTACTCCTCTCATCTGTGATTCTTGGATACAACATGTAACCACCCACCTGTCCTGAACCTCCCCTGGGAGGGTCCCCTGAATCTGTCTAACCCTCTCCCGTGTGTACAAAAGGGCTTACCTGGCTGTAGGAACCCAGATTCAACGTGGACAAGATTCTGAACAAGAAACCATTGACCTACGACCGTCTGGACACTCTGGACTTTGCCTTGGCCAGGACTTTGTCTCCCTCTCCGTCAAAAGCATTGTCTGTGCCCGTGCACCACACAGGCTCCGTGCTGGACCTGTGCAGCATCAAGGACAACTAAAGCATCTCCCTTGGGGTGAAGGAGTCACTCCCCTGCATTTGCAGACACTGTAACGCAACTGCCCGGTTTGCTGATCTGAGCTCCTGCGGACTCTGAAGGCTCCAGCAACACAGGAGGTAGGTTCCTACGTTCCTTGAGGTCGAGCTGCCCTCTCGCCAAGTTTGAGGCCAGTATCCCTCGTGGGGACTGCATGATCCGAACCCTTGTGCACCTTGTATATTAGCAAGTGGGTATGCTTGTTGGTATCCCCCAACTTTGTGCATTGGGCTATCGATAGACCCAACCTCTGCGCACATTTCAGACCAAGGACTTTAGCCTCCTCACACTCTGTGCCCTGCAAGCTTTTGTTTGGTGAAACTGCTAAAGGTCCCCTTGCGACTCCTGTGCCTTCGGCCTGCGAGTCCATTTAAGGGACAATCCTGATTTTCTTGGGCTCCCCTGGTTGCTCCAGGTCTGTGTAGAGATGTCTTTATTAGAATGTTCATAGGTATCTAGGTAACATAGAATGTTTGGATTAGAAAGACTGAATCAGTAGAGTGTGAAGCTGCTGGATAGAGGAGCTGGAGTTTCCTGTGCCATAACTACAATAAAAGTTATATATCCACTATCCTTCAAACCTGCAATCTTCATTATTTCATCTTTACAATGGCGACGAGGATGGGATGAAGTGGATATTTCTGCGCAAGGGACAGATTTTGGATTCTCCACCCTTGGATTATCATTGTTTAATAGATACAAAAAGCCTCATCCATGTTGTGAGTACTATTTTACTTTTTGAAACTAAAAAGGAAATAATATAAGCTTCAAAAAGACTATTCTGGATTTAATTGGGACATCTAAGCCTTCAATGTGATTTAATTCTGGCGGAATCTGTGGTCCAGACTTTGGTTCAATCCGTAGTGGATTCTGTTTGCAGTGGGATTGCATTTTCGATTTTCTATGAGAAGTTTCTTCCAAGTTTTAAATGCTTTTCCTAATGGCAAAGAAACGTGCAATTCTGATGGATTTAACTAAAGTAACAGACAACTAATCGGATGATACGTTTTGAATACATTTGTCTCTGACAGCCTTAGACTCTCTAGGCACTGTGAACTCTATACGGTATAAAAAGCCCGCTTTCACTCGTTTCTATTTTAAACGCTATAGCGGACTTTAATCGGAAAAGCCTGCTTCAAAGGATCCGTGATATTGAGATTGTTAATATTGATGTTGGTCTTACTTTGAAAGACGCGCTGTCTTCGGCGCCTGCATTCCTCGAGCCTTCTTTCGGCGCCTGCATTCCTCGAGTCTTCTGGTGTTTTGAAAGAGGCAGCTTCCTCATCGCCGCGTCATCTGTCATCTTGTGGAGACTATTTCCTCTAGAAATCGACCTAAACTACGTTACGTGGCGGCCATATTTCCTTGTTGGGAAGCTTTCATTAGTTTGCATTGTAAATGCGTTTACTTCATGATTTTCACATCGGAAATGAGTGTACATCGTGACTGAAAACGATAATTACTTCTCTTTGACTTGAAAAAGTTGACTGGAATTTTCACAATTTCAAGGGATTTCTGCTGGTGTCTACTTCAGTGCATCAACTCTTCAGAAACTTTTGGATCTTCAATTCAAGTGGAGTTAATTTGTATTTATTTTAACTTGTTATTTTAACTTCTTTCTTTATTAACATATTTTCTTGCAGGAACTGTATTGAATTGAATTAATTTATAGTCTGTCAGTAGTTTTACTTTAACATGGGAGATCAAAGCTTATCTGCTCCTCCCTCTTTTTTTCCTACTCCTGGGGAGCCTGCCATTCCATGGAAGGAGTGGAAAAAGTTGTTTTTGACCTATATCCTTGCTACAGGTGCAGATAAATATGGGCCAGTGCGTAGACAAGCCATTTTACTTCACAATTTAGGCGTTGAGGGTAGGAGATTATACGAAAATTTACCTGAAGTTTCATTAGGTACTGGTGATGGTCAGCCTATCAATTTATATGAGATGAGTATGAAGATGTTAGATATCAGATTTATTACTAAGGTTAATGTGGTATTAGAGAGGCATAAATTATTTTGCAGAGAACAAAAGATGGATGAAGATATATTGTCTTATGTAGCAGCTTTGAGAGGATTATCTTTGACCTGTGAATTTGAACAATTGGCAGATTCTTTAATACGTGATCAAATTGTCAGATGTACAAATAATAAGAGGGTGCGTGAGAAGTTATTGATTAAAGATTCTACTTTAGAAGAAGCAATTCAAATTGCGAAAGGTCTGGAACACACTGATATTTGGATGAAAGAAATGGATAAATGTACAAGTTCTTTGGTAAACAAAGATTCTGGATCAAAAATTGTGTCATCTAAGGGTTCGGAAATACAGGCTGAGATTAGTGAGACTAAAGTAACTAAACCTTTTGTTAAGTCACCCTTTAATAAGGTCGATGATAAAAGTAGTGAATCCACCCAATTTAAAGGAGCTGTATCTTTTGGGTCGTGACCAGTTACTTGTTATCGTTGTGGTGCACCAGGCCATATTGCTTCTAGTACTAAGTGCATGGGAAGGAATGCAATTTGTAGAACTTGCGGTAGAAAAGGACATTTTGCTAAAGTTTGTAAGACTAAAATGCCCGTTGTACATGACATTAATGATTCTTGCGAAAGTGTTCATGAATTTATTCCTTCCATTAATGTTATTACTACTCAAACTGACATTTCCACTGTTAAAGTTAGCTCTAACATCACTGATCCATCTATCAAAATGGAGAGTACAAGCAAGTTAGAAAAGCCACACTATGTTATCAGTTTGGATTCTAACGGAGTAAGGATGTTGATTGATTCTGGAAGCCTCTATACTCTTTTATCAAAAGAAATGTATCTTAAAACTTGGGGGGAGTCAAGTAATGAGAAAGATTGGGATGTTCCAGATGTTCTTCACCTTGGGGATGCCCAGTAGGGGTTATCTCGCAGGGAAAGCCAGGACGGGTTCCCAAAGCAAGCGCTAAGTCGGTGATTTGGCGCTATATAAATCGAAATTAACATAACATAACATATTAAAGCTGTAGGTTATGGTGGTAAAACTATAGATATTTTGGGATTGAAATGGATGGTGATTGAATTCGAATCTAAAAAAGTCTATGGACGTGTTTATTTGACTAAACAAGGGTCAAATTTATTAGGGTGGCGACATCAAAAAGATTTAGAAATTGTTTTGAATCCAAATGCTACTGAACCAGTTCAATCTGTGATTGTAAATAACATTGATGATTATGAATCCTTGATAATGAGTAAATACGCTGACGTTTTTACTGACGAGTTAGGGAAGCTCAAGAATTTCTCCCATAAGATTATTCTTAAATCTAATGCTACCCCCATTGTTCATAACGTCAGGTCAGTACCTCATTTAATGAGGGGTCCCTTGCAAGAAGAACTCGATAAATTATTAAAAATGGGTATTATTGAGCCAATTGAGGCTTCTGAATGGTTGTCACCCATCGTAGTCGCACCAAAGGATGGTGGGAAGAAGATTAGTTTATGCATTGACCTCCGCGATTTAAATAAGAATATATGGGTAGATCGTCAACCCTTGCCCAATATATCAGAAATGCTCACTGCAATTGGTGGGGGGAGTGTATTTAGTGTCATGGATATGTCAGGAGCGTATCATCAAATAGATCTTGATGAAAAATCTAGACATTTAACATCGCTTGTAACTCCCTTAGGTGCATTTCGCTATTGTCGAATGCCATTTGGCTTGGCTTCGGCAGTTTTCCAAAGAGTTATGCAAAAAGTGTTACAAGGATTGAAAGATGTACTCTGTTTTCAAGACAATGTGCTCATTGTAGGCAGGGATTATGAACACCATGATATAGTAATGGAAGATGTGCTATGCCGGATGCGAGAAAATGGTTTGACAATCAAAAGGGAAAAGTGTCAATCAAGGAGGGATGTTGTATGTTATTTGGGTCATGAGATTTCTAAGCATGGAATCAAACCTAAGAAAAACATTGTTTTAGCTATCAAAGATGCACCTACTCCTACAAACAAAGAACAACTTAGGAGTTTCTTGGGATTAGCTGAATACTGTTCTAAATTTGTAAAAGGATTTACGAACATTGTTGAACCTTTGCGACTATTATTGAAAACAGGGGTAGAGTTTGTTTGGAGTGAAATTTGTGAGACAGCGTTCAGACAGGTTAAAGAAGGGATTTTGTCTGATCCTTGTCTTGGACATTTTGATGTTAAAGCAAAAACGTATTTCACAACTGATGCCAGTGCTGTGGGCATCGGAGCGGTCTTGTCAGAGATAAAAGATGGCAAAGAGAGGGTGATAGGATTTGCATTCAGAAGATTACAAAATGCTGAAACTTCTTACTCTGTGATAGAGAAGGAGGCTTTAGCATGTTGTTGGGGGATTAAACACTTCAAGTATTTTGTTTGGGGTATTCCCTTTAAACTTCGAACTGATCATAAACCTCTCGTGCACTTATTTAAAGGTGGAAAAGGATTAGAGGGGAGTGTAACCCCGAGGATTTCAAGGTGGATTCTCTCTGTATTGGACTATAATTTTGAGATTGACTATTTGAAAGGTTTAAAAAACGTTGTGGCTGATTGCTTATCAAGAATGCCTATTAAAATAAGTGGTGAAGAGGAGGAAACTGTTGAAGATGTGGTATGTTATACTGAAGAACAATCCTTTGATAAGGAAGAATGGGATGCAGCAATGTTGGAAGATGCTATATTAAAAGAGGTCATTCTAGGTGTGTCTAATGGTTGGAAGGGTGATTCTTGTCATGATTTGTCTTTCAAAGGTTTCAAGAATGTGGAGGAAGAGTTAAGCGTAAGAGAAGGAAAGCTGTGGAGAAGAGATAAACTAGTACCTCCTCAAGGACTTAAAACCAAGATCATCAATATTGCACACGAAGGTCATATGGGAAGGAGTATGACTAAAAGACGCATACGTCAATCATTTTAGTGGCCAAAAATTGATAAGGATGTTGAAGATACTGTCAAGGATTGTTATGCATGTGCTGCTAGCGATAAAACCAAGGTTGTTCGTCAACCACCACTCTCTTGTGTTAAGTTTCCTG
The DNA here is from genome assembly GCF_964263255.1 of Lissotriton vulgaris. Taxonomy (NCBI): domain Eukaryota; kingdom Metazoa; phylum Chordata; class Amphibia; order Caudata; family Salamandridae; genus Lissotriton; species Lissotriton vulgaris. The sequence goes on from NW_028254497.1 coordinate 328,861, forward strand.
ATCATCCTTGGGAAAGAGTAGCAATAGATTTCCTTTGTCCTATTTCTAAGTTGGGGTCAAATTGTAAATTTTTAATGGTTTTGGTGGATTACCACTCCAAATGGTTTGTTGTGGAAACAGCTGACAGTATTGTATCTGAGAAAGTTATAACATTTTTGGAGAAAGTCTTTATGAATGAAGGAATTCCCAAAATTCTTGTGCCGGATAATGGTCCTCAGTTGGTTTCTAAGGCAATGCAGGATTTTCTTCATGGCAAAGGTGTGAAACATGAAAAAATTGCTATGTTCAGACCTCAAGCGAATGGTTTAGTGGAGAGAATCAATTGGTTAATAATGGATAACATCCAACTTTCCTTGTGTAATGGATTGTCATGGTCAGATGACTTAAGGAAATTAATTTAGTCTTATAGAGTGACACCTCATTCTGTGACTGGTGTGTCACCTTTTGTATCACTTAAAGGGAGAGAGCCGGGGGTAAAAGAAATACCTGGGTGGTTAAAAGACAAGGAATGTGTGTGGGTAGACCGGGAGAGTATTGGTAGAAATGTTAGGTGTCAACAATTAGCTGCTGCTTCTCGATATAATCAAATGAGAGGTGTCAAGGTTCCTACTATTGAGGTGGGTGACTGGGTGGTTGTGAAACGGGGTGGTGTTGTTGTCAAAGGTGATAGTAAATTTTCTAAACCTTTTCAAGTCAAAGAAGTGAAGAAAAGTGTGGTGGTCTTAAGTGATGGTTCCACCTGGAGTTATGGAAACATCTCTAAATGTTCATCACCTTCATTGTTGCCGTGCGATTGATTACTTTGATTTGGGTGTATATGTACAAATGTTAGTACAGCTATTCTAATGTTCAAAATGTTTTCGTTACATTTTTGTAGGAGGAAGATGTGTGGAGATGTCTTTATTAGAATGTTCATAGATATCTAGGTAACATAGAATGTTTGGATTAGAAAGACTGAATCAGTAGAGTGTGAAGCTGCTGGATAGAGGAGCTGGAGTCTCCTGTGCCATAACTACAATAAAAGTTATATATCCACTATCCTTCAAACCTGCAATCTTCATTATTTCATCTTTACAGCCTGCCCTGACTCCCCTTGCTATGGTGAGTCCTCTTGTCCTTGTTGGGCCAGACTGTAACCTTTCTTGACCTTCTTCAAGGGTTGCGGTTGACAAGGCTTGTTGGTGCTCCCGCTGGACACGACCCCTCAGCACTCAACATCCTTCGTGGGACAGCCATATCGGGATACTGGTCGTCCTCGACATCTCCTGGTCCCTGCAGCTGTAGAGTCAAGGTCTCCTTTTTCGCACCTGAAGCACCCAACATCGGTGGGTATTTGTCTACCGAGCCCCTGGTCACTCCTGAGTGACCTAGACTCTGTCCCCCCTGCTTTCAGGTTCCATCAACCAAGAATCTACCTGCGGATTCCATCAGACACTTTTCTTCTTTGCTGTAGTGGCATTCTTTGAAGACTCCCACTGAGAAATACGGCGGTTTCCAACGCCACTACGGCCCTTTGCACCCGGCTTCCCTGGGATAAGTATCTCTGGTACTTTGGTATCTACAGGTGGGGTTGCTCTCCAACCTTCTATCTTCCAAAGGGTTTCCTCGTAATCCTCTGATAAGGGTTCTTAAACTTTAAAACTGCAACCGCGACTCTCCCATTGAATTGTACGTAGCACACGTTCTCACACTGTACCCGTCCTCCTACTTACTCACCTTGGGTGGTTCCTTGGGGTCCCAGTGATTCTACATCCTCTAGACATTGTCTTGACTCGAGTCGTGGTTCTTATACCACTATTTTAGTATATTGTTTAGTCTCCCCCTGGAGCCCACTGTGTATTAGTGCTACTTACGATTGATTCTGTGCTAAAGTATTGTGTGCTTTGTGTTGATCTACGTGTAGCAGACACTATGAGGTATTTAAGGTGTTATAATATTAAATATATATTCTTATAACTACTGAGTGGTTCTTCTTTCATTTAACCAATACAATAAGGTTGCACTCTGTTAAAACAAGCTGCTTAACATTCCTTCAAGACTAATCCTAAAGGCTGCTCTCCACAGCTACCACTTGGATAGTTTTCTAAGGGTATCTTTGACCTAATAAATCACTATAAGGGTTGTTTGGACTGGTGCAAGGTGACCACTTTAATTAGTGGACATCATATACCAGGCCACCTTCTCAGAGCCTGCCTCCTACACTTGCTATACGTGTAGCAGCTATGATGCCAAGAATGCTGAAAAGATGTTTGTACAAATTGGTAACCAAGTAAGAGTAAGATATCCTAAAAAAGAAAATTAATATGAGCAAATACAGTGAAACCAGGTGGGTAGTCAGAACTAAAGCCACAGATGTCTTGCTAGACAAGGCAAGTAGTGGAATGGGTCGAATATTGTTGTCGTGAAACCCACTGAACCCTCAGTTGGACCCATGTTCGATCATGGTGGAACACCAGAAGTAGTAGACAGAGCTGCAACTGACGTACACCGTGGTGATGATGGTGTGAGAACAAGTGACGAATGTTCCATCAATGTTCCCTTGCCAAATGAATGAACCAATCCTGTGGACAATGTTTGTGCCAGAACAAATGCTGCTTCTTATATTCTATTTAAAGACTATGTACTGGAATAAATTGTTGATTAGATGGAAAAGATGTAATATGCTGAGTATTTATATGCCTTTATGTAGCTTATATCCTCCCTTGCCCTTCACCAGTCCCAATCTTTCCTGCCTTTCGTGTGAGTGCATGTGGGGCCAGCAAGCTAACAAGTTATGGAATGTTGAAGGGGGTTATCGGTTGTTGGTGGAATTAAAGGCATTCCATGAAGACCTGTTCTGGAATAAAGACCTTCCACTTTACCTGTGCCTCCTTGTCATTACCGCTTCTTTCGCCAATTCCATACAACTACATATGAGACTTGCACCACACCGTGAAGCCTGCAAAGAAAATACAACATCCTCATTTAAATCCACGTATGAGTTACTGAGATTGGCACCCTGCAAAAAGTCATGCCTCAACACATGAGGGGGCCACTCTTGATCTCCATACCCTCACAGCCCACTTTAGAGACCTGTGGTCATCCAATGATAACTTCACCCTATTCCTAGGGAATGGCATCTCATCCACACTATACACGTCTGCACCAGATTTGCTCAGCCTTGGTGACAGAACCCTTCCCCTCTCTCATTTGGAGTCAGACACACATTTGGACATTGGGTTCAGCTCTCACTTTACAACCAGCAGAAGGCTAAATGTCACAACCCCTGCGAAGGCAGAGACCCTAAACTCTTAAGTAAAGCTTCTGTTCCACTCTGTTGAATGCATATCAGCTAATGTGAGCTGTAGAGGCTTCGTTGCTCAATTCCAGCTGAACAGGGCCTCTTTCAACAGAAAAGAGTGAGCTTCACTACTTTTGCAATCCTCAAGTCTATCTAGTGATGTTTTGGAGTTCAGTTTGTTTTAGATTGTTTCTCTGTGATTTATTGACATCATAGGCTGTATGAAATCACTTACTTCATTTAATTAATTAAGCTAATTTTCACTCAGGAGAATTTTCAAAATTTGAGGGCCCGAAAGAGACTGCTAACCTTAAGTTAAACTTAAGTGAGAAATACGATGTTGGTGGATAGCCAAGTCACCCACCGGAGGACATTAGAGGGGACAGACCCTCAGTGTTTCCTCACTGCCCAGGGGTAGTATTTTTTTTGTTGCCACCTGGCCTTGAAGTTGGCTACTGCAGATGCAAGATCTCACCTCCCCCGTGACCTCTAGTATGAGGTCTGTAGTAACTTGATGAAATAGATGTAGTCAAGTAGAGTTGATAATCCAATTTATTGGAATTGAGAAAGTTGCAGGAACAAAGGAAACAAGCAGCTCAAGTGGAGCTGACTGTACATCCAATTGAATAATAACATTCTATGGTACAACAGCAACAGAGATTACATATACAAGGTTCTACAGCTAAGCATTCTAACATTACATGTACAATGTTCTACAACATATTCCATAAAGGAATATGCCATCACTACACATCCCCCTTTCTAAACAATCTTAAAAAGAAATAATTAAGGCAAAAGGAAACATTAAACAAAATAAAATCAGAAACGAACATAATCCTGAAATTTCTTGTGAGTGACTACACGTCTTCTACCCCTAGTGGATTTGTTAACAACCTCACCATCCGAGACATCCATACCTTCACCGAATGAAGACTCCTCTCGAGGTACAAGAGCCTGAGAACCAACATGATGAAAACCACTACTAGGATGATTGTCATCTCCCCCAACACTAAAGGAAGAATCAACCAAACCACCACCAAGAGCAAGGTGAGGATCAACTGAACCCTGCAAAGGAACCAGATCTTGCCTTTCACCCTCAACAGAAGCTCCAGACTCATCCCCTTTCTCCAAAATCGGAAAAGCTTCCAACCACCAGTAATTTCTTTCCTTAGCACAAGCATTCTTCTCTATAACACCAGACTTATCAGACAAAGCAATACGATTCAAATGATGTATAGTACCATCATCTAATTCAACCGTGTTCTTCATAACCCTGGTAACAATTTTTGGATTGGAGAACGTAGGCTCTAATTTTCCAGACTTCCTACTAGACTTAACTCTAACACACTGTCCCACTTTGATACTCACCTCCCTAGTACCATGTTTTGTGTCAAAGTATGACTTATTCTTATCTTGAGATTTAATGATGGCTTGTTTAACAAGATCAGGGTCCCATTCATGTTTCTTACTTCTACCAATCCAACCAGGATTTAATCTACAATGAGGAAATCTACCTCTCATCAACCCGAAAGGACTTTCTCCAACCGTATCATGTACAGTGATCCTGTAGGACCAAATAAGTTTGTTAAGCTCATCATCCCAATTCTTATTTCCCTTCTTAGCCAATTGAAGGAGACCTTTCAAAACTCTGTTCATCCTTTCCACGACAGAATTCCCTCTAGGATGGTACAGGGCTGTAAACTTTTGTTCAATCCCTGTATAACACAGAAATGTCTTCATAAGTTCAGACCTAAACTGCACACCATTATCGGTTAAAATTGAAACTGGAAAACCCTTCCTTAAAAAACATTTATCCAAAAAATCGATGACCACATCCGTGTTAATACTAGTGACTACTTCAACTTCAATCCACCTAGAAAATAAATCCACAAGAACCAAAATGTACTTAGAAATGCCATCTTGCCAGACCACTGGTCCCATTATATCTAATGCAACATGCTCCCAAGGTAAATTTGGACAAATTAAATAAGACATGGGAGTATTCAGAGTTTTTTGTGACTTGTCTGCACACTCACACTGGATACAGTTCCGAATATGTCTTTCAATATCCAAATCCACCCTGGGCCACCAGTACAAAATTTTAATATTTCTCTTGGTGCGAGAAATACCTTGATGTCCCTCATGACCCAAAATTACAATGCTGTCTCTAATGCCTAAAGGAGGCACAATTTTCCCAGCTCTGCACAAAAATGCACCATCAACACTCAACTCATTACAGACCTCCCAAAAAGGCCTTCATCTAGGATCCAATTTACACTCCTTACTCCAACCTTGAATAACCCTGTCCTTCACCATTTGTAAAAGTTCACCCTTTATGTTTTCTTCATCCCATTTATCTTTAGATAAACCTCGAGTACCTGTGAATACAGCAGCTACACACATGTCATATTAAGGATCAGGATCAACTTCTTTGAGAGGCAAAGGAAGCCTACTGAGGAAATCTGCAATTACATTTTTAACCCCAGGAACATATTGTACATCATAAACAAAATCCTGAATCCTCATAGACATTCTTGCAATCCTCGCAAATGCTTTGGATAAATCTTCCGCGGTAAGCAATTTTGTCAACGGTTTGTGGTCTGATCTCAGTAAAAACTTTTTCCCCCAAATAAACTTCCTGAAATGTTCCATGGCCCATACACATGCTAAAGTCTCCTGCTCTATCACTGAATATTTTGCCTCGGCAGGAGACAACGAGCGGGATGCAAAAGCAATGACCACTTCATTTCCTTTTTCTGAGATTTGAGACAAAACACCACCCAAACCTGTTCCACTGGCATCAGTCGTGAGGATATTTTCTGCACACGGATCAAAACCCTGCAGTGCAGGTGCATTCGCAATTGCATCCTTAATACAATCAAAAGATTTCTGACAGCCCTCATTCCAAAGAAAAGGAACCTTGTTCTTCATCAGCAAACGCATCTCATAAGTCTTCTGCGAGCAATTACAAACAAATTTAGCATAAAACTCGGCCAAACCCAAGAATGAACGCAAATCATCCTTTGATTTGGGAGCCGGGGCATTGAGAATGGCCTCTACTAATGAACTTTTGGGTTTAATACCATCGCCACCAATTTCATGGCCTAAGTATGTGACTGACTTTTCTGAGAACTTGCATTTGGTACCCTCAGCTACCAAACCATTGCTTTTAAGAATTGACAAAACCTTTCTCAATAAAGCATCATGTTGGGCTTTGTCCTTGCCCATTATCAAGATGTCGTCTTGAAAAAAAACAACCTCTTTGATATGGCCAAATAAATTAGACATAAGCCTTTGAAAAACGGCCGCAGCCGATGCTAATCCAAAAGGCATACGTTTAAATCTATAACACCCAAAGGGTGTACAAAAAGACTAAATTGCCTGCTATTTTTGTCCAGCACCACTTGATGATACACCGCAGAAAGGTCCAACGTTGAGAACCATTTTGCACCACGTGTCAAAGCCAGCATTTCATCTATTCTGGGCAGTGGAAACTGGTCAACCAAGATGTTATTGTTCAGATACCTAAGGTCCACACATAAACGGGCCTTGCAATTGGACTTACGGGCTACGACCAATGGAGAAACCCATTCGGCAGCTTCTATAAGCTCAATAACCTTGTTAGCAAGCATTTTGTCTCATTCCCCTTTGACTTCATCCCTGACAATGAAAGGGATATTCCTAGCCTTATGAACTTTAGGACAAGCTCCCTCCTTCAAGCGAATTTGATGTGTGAAACCTTTTAGTTTAACCATGCGACTTTCGAATACTCCAGGAAATTCTTGTAAGACCCACTTCTTAGTGTCTACACTTTCACATGAAACCAGTACTTGCTCCTTGCTATTCGGATTAGGAATTATGTCTAACATCTTCTGGTCCTTCCATCCCAAAACTGATGGCCCTTCCTCGGATATGTACAGTTTACCAGTGCATTGTCTTTCCTTAAAACGGAAGATCAAAGTTCTATATCCTAACATTTCAATGCTTTTACCAGTATAACCTTCCACTGAAATGTCATTTGGTTCCAACCATTCTCCTATGTTATTGACAAATTTACTTCTCCAAACATGCTGAGACACAATTGTAAACGGTGAACCAGAATCAGCCGCTAATTGTATCATAACCCCTCCCAACGAGATGTGATATAACGGTTTAGAAGAAATATCGCCAGTGATATTCAGTACTACTTTCTTTAATTGTACCAAATTCACCTGCAAATCCGTGTCACTTGAAGATGAGGAGTCCTGTACATATGCAACTTTACCTTTAGAAGGTTTCTTGCTTTTACGATTGCAAACCCTGGAAAAATGGCCAACCAAACCACATTCAATGCATTTTGCAGCTTTTGCAGGACATCTATCATATGTAGCAGAATGCGAATAACTGCCACACCTGTAACAAATCACAGTGCTAAACTTTTTCTGCCCTTCATTACTTTTCTTGTCAGGAAAATTAGTTTTCTTTTTTTCAAATTTTGAATTTTTGTTACTTTTATACACCACTTTCCTTTCAGTAATTTTCCCAACAACTTCTTCAGGACCTTTTTTGTCTTGAGAAAGAGTAACCTTTGCACACCTTTCAGACAGTTCAGCCTTTTTTACCATGGTAATAATGTCCTTCAAACATTTATCACCCTCCACCCACAACTTATCTTGTAAAGTTTTGTTTTTTGCATACATGACAACTTGATCCCTGATCAGCTCTTCCTGCAATTGTGCGAATTTGCACTTAGCAGCCAGTTTTTTTAAAGCAGAAACATATTCTTCTACAGACTCATGTTTCTCCTGTTTTCTGTGAAAGAAGGAATGCCTCGTAACACCAATACAAACTGAAGGGGAGAAATGATCATCAAGGTTTAACAAAGCGATCTTAAACACATCCAAATCCCCATCAGCCCTCTCTTGTGGGATAAATCATTAAAAATGTGTAAACCTTCAGGACCTAAAGAATATAGCAGCATTCTCTTCTTCCTTTCTGGAGAAAATGCACCATTAACATCTTCTAAATTAGCTAAATAATTCAGAAAGTATTCTTTCCAGTCTAACCACGAAACTATAGGTTCACCTGGAACAGATAAAAATTCTTTAGGTGAGTTAATTTGAAGGTTAGGTACATTACTATCCCCAGAGGTGTTTGGTCTTGAAGCGGAGCTGTCCGTCGTCATGTTTCTGCGTAAAGTCAAAGAGCTTACGATGTGTAGCTAAAAGTAGGTAAAGTATATGGTAAAAGTAAGGTTTAAAATAAGGTTCACCACATCAGGAAAACAAAATAAAAATAAGAAAACACCACATCTAGAATTTGATGCTGCAAGTATCCTTCTCCCTGAAATTCTGGAAAGTACCTTTCAAAATCGCCGCTGTTTAAGATGCATAAGTCCACAACTAAAGCGAAAATCTCAAATTGAAATCCACTCGGTAAAAACAACTCGCTCGGTTGCTATGGTAACTGAAGTTATTGTTTTCCAAAATGGCTGCTTTGCGTGACCACCCTCTGCGCGATGACGTGACTTCTGGCGTGTAGAGTTGAGCGCTGTCTCGCATTGACTACTCCAATGACGCGATGAGTAGAATGCGGATCAGGAGCGAAGCGCTGCTCGCACCGAACACACACGTGGCAGATTCAAAGGTAAGCGTTTAACGATCGCTTACCAACTGCAGGGAACCTCCAAGGAAAACACACAAAAATATGCAATTTGGCTCAGAAATGTAGCACGGCGTAGCGATTTTGTGAAACAGTCAGCCCAATATCTTCTCGCAGACAGTCAATTAAACTGTTGATCTTCAACACGTGTAGAGCAGTAAAACATGCCATAAACTCGCAGCAAGTCAGAATAACACACAGTGTTTAAATCAATAATAGTCTATTAACTGTGATAAAACGGTAGACACGAAGAAGAATTGGATTAAGTACTCACAAAATATAAGTCCATGAAAAAAAAAAAACGATTCCAAAGGTTTTTTTTTTTTTAAAACAAATCCATGAATCCATGTTATCCCATCCTCGTCGCCAAAAATTGTAGTAACTTGATGAAATAAATGTAGTCAAGTAGAGTTGATAATCCAATTTATTGGAATTGAGAAAGTTGCAGGAACGAAGGAAACAAGCAGCTCAAGTGGAGCTAACTGTACATCCAATTGAATAATAACATTCTATGGTACAACAGCAACAGAGATTACATATACAAGGTTCTACAGCTAAGCATTCTAACATTACATGTACAATGTTCTACAACATATTCCATAAAGGAATATGCCATCACTACAAGGTCCCTTCCAGGTCAGAGAGGGTATTTAGGAGGGCCCCACATCTGGCTATTATTCTTTTGGTTGCCAGCAGTATATATGCGAAATATACAGCACCGGATGAATAAAATGGCAATGTAATGCTCAGTGGCTAGAGATTGTTTCAGGATGGGTGTCAGAGGTTAGTCCAAAACGGCGCTCCACTCATAGGATCACCCGTAAGTTAGCCTTACATGTGTACTGCATCAGAGTATGAATACACTTATGACACTTTTCCCACAGTGTGAGGTCTGTTTTGTTTATGCTTATAATACATCTGTATTTTGTTGCAAAAGTATGTCAGATGACAGATGGGGGTGGAAACGCTAGTGTTAAGGAGGACGCGAAGCTAAGTTGAGTAGTTATTCAAGTTTTAATTATAATATAGGAATACAACACACCAGTACAGGTAATGGGTTCCGTACCGGCTGCAGGCTGTCTCAACAATAAACAAACTGTAAACTGTAACATTCAACTGTCAGCTGGCATTCTAGAATGCCTGCTGACGTCATACAGGGACAGAGGCACAAAGAAGTTGTCAAACACAACAGTTAGGACTCATTTTGGTTTCCTCTGTACTTTAAGTAGTCCCACGTGGATATTTTGGAAGCATCTAATCGTTCCCCAGTTATGTTTCAAACCACTGATGTCGCAGAAGTGTGAAAATAATGGGCCATCCTTTACTGGAACTTTGCTCCCTTGAGGCCGAACACAGCGAGGAGTAAGGGACACTCCCTGCAGTTCTCCGCACCAGGAACGTCTCCAAACATAAACAGGACACGTCAAGGCGTCGAGGGTGGGAGGAACGGGCCGGACTGCGCGCCCGCTGTTGTCGAGGGATCTGCACAGGGAGTTCTGCAGAAGCTCACTTGCCATTGGCCGCAGAAGACTGTGTTGTTTGTGAAGTCTTGTCTTTTGCCCGCCTTCTATTCCAGCACCCACTTAACAATCCTTGGATTGGTCGCTTCTCTCAAAGTAAGAGCACGTTCGACCAATCCACGTGCTACATCCGCAGGAGACCTAGCCCTCTTCAGCCAATGGGCGTGGCCGCGTGTGTCCCGCGTGCGCTCAGGCCGCGCGGTTGCTTGAGGGAACAGGTAAACAGAGAAAGAAGCTAGGGTCGCGTGCAGACCGGACACAGGGTAGCGCGCGCGCACGGACACAACAGTGGCTGCAGCCGAGAGGAACCCCTTGCCAGCGCGAGCCGCCGCCGCTGGGTAAGGAGGCGCGAGCTCTGGACACCGCATGCGCCAGGTAAAGTGACGCAGGCGGCACCCCAATGTGCGAAATGGGGGCGCAGGTCATGGAGATGGTGATAGTGCCTTAGAGCGGGTTCTAAGTCTTTACGGGCCTGCTGCTTGCAGAGGCCTTCCAAACAGTGACCGTGCACAGGGGTGGGTGTGTCCGCCCGCCCGCCCGATATACACTGGTCTCCCCCTTGGTGCCCCCTGCTGTTGCCCGTTGTCTTTGCTGACCTTGGCCTGCCCCCTGCCTTTTAAGCATATCTCGAAGGTTCCATGTTCCTTCATTGTTGTCAGTGCCCAACAGCTGCTGCGTCAGAGCCCTGCACAGCCCTGGGCATTGCAAAGCTGCTCATCGCCTGTGCTGGAACCGTGCAGCTGTCGGTCTGTCCTGTGGAGCTCCGGTGCAGGGCATTCAGAGCCCCGCTAACGTGCATTATGAAAGGCGTCTGCCAGCGCATTCAAGTGGTCTGTATTTTGACAAGAAAGGCCATTTTCTAATAGAATCCAAACAAAAAATAAAATGACTCGGCCTTTCAGTATAAACATTGATATCTGCTAGCAACATTTATACGCACATTCGCTCTTCTGCAGGGCAGCCCAAGGGCTCTGAATGTAAACATATGTTTGTTTTCAGCCTGCAGCGAATGCCTGCTGAGGGTTAACAAAAGCAACTGGTCTTTAATCACTTATGGTAAACAATAGCAGTAGGGCAGTGTTTGGAAGCAACCAGAGTTGACTGACATGACCCTTTAGGTAATTCATGTATAGTAGCGCATTGAGAGGTGCTGTAATCCCAGCTTCTCCATTTGGTCAAACGCATTGCTTAATCCTTTGTTTACGTATGTCAGTGTTGTGACTTTTGAAACGGATCACAAACATTAAGAACCACTGCGAGAGCGTGAAAGCTTTGTAGTTGCATTCATATAGCGCTTTATGCCCCTGACACAGCGACAAGCTGCTTTTGTGGTTGGTTGCATGCTTTTGTCAGCGATTGAAGCAAGAACAAAAATCGCTATGCCCTTTATGGTCAGGGTTTGGATATCACGTGTGAGGCCTACACTTCTGCTCTTAAGATGTTTTGTTGCAAAGCACAGGCTGAAGTTGTACCGAAAAGGAGCCGGGATATGATACTTAAATGTGAGAGCAGATGTGTAGATGGGTACAGAGTGTGTGAGCGCTGTGACAAAGGGGAAAGAATGCTCAAACCGTAATGCTGCTAGTGATACTGTGCTTATGCTAAAATGAAGATTAGACATGTGCATCCTGATTCTGTTTAAATTGCTCTCTGTCATTCAGTGTAAGCCTTTTTGAGAATTACACATTGGAAGACTCCAAAAGTGAAAGATTCTTCCATTGGTGGTACATACTTCCATTGACTATAGCATAACTTCTGGTTGTTCACCTAGGAATGGACATATAGCACCCAACCACTGACTATGTTGTGGGGGTCATCACGAGTAGCTTCGTAGGAACCCTTAGGAATAGTATTGTACAGACAATCATAATGTCCTGTGGGGTGCAACCAGGAGTGCCATAGAAGCAGTTCGAATCAATCAATCAATACATTTATAGAGCGCGCTACTCACCCGTGAGGGTCTCAAGGCGCTGAAGGGAGGGGGGTTGTCACTACTGCTCGAATAGCCAGGTCTTGAGGTGTTTTCTGAAGGTGAGATGGTCCTGGGTCAGTCGTAGGTGCGTGGGGCGGGAGTTCCATGTTTTGGCTGCCAGGTAGGAGAAGGATCTTCCTCCGGTGGTGGTTTTGCGAATTCGTATAAAATGGCTTTTTGCAACCAGTCACTGTTCTTGTCCTTCCAGAAGCAGCAGGGTAGTAGTAACCCATAGGCAGGGGTGTAGCTTCAGTGGAGGTGATCGGGGTGTTACACCCCCCCTAATAAATGTATTTTCTGCTAAATATTGGGTGCAGGTCATTTGGGTCTGTATGGTGAGGTGTCAGTCTGTTTTCAACAGGAAGTTTTACCTACACACAACACAAACGCACACACGCTTTTCCTTTTCTTATTTTGAAAGTCTTAGGCAATATTGATTAGTTTACAAAATTATGTTTTCTCTCACTTAGTACTCCTCCAATCCACATTTGTCTCCCTTTAGCCCCTCTCAGGCGCCCTGTTTGTCATATAACGTATTCTAGCCCCTTCGATGCTCATGACGAGCTCAGCTCGTCATGAGTTACGCCTGTCGTACGCTCATGACGAGCTGACCTCATCGTGTAACGCGGGTTTTTAAAAAACTCAGCGCACAGCGGGAAAACCGCTAGCACGCATGAGTTTAACATTATATGCAAGCACCATTGTTGGATAATCTTAAACTCGCACCACCCCAATCTTACTAACCAAGCTACTTCCCTGCTTATAGGAAAGGCAATTGCACAACCAAGTTTGGTCTAATCTCCACAGGTTTTTCGGTTCAGGATGGGTGCTACTAGGTGACTCCGAATCGTTCAGTAAATGTGCGGGTGGGGGGCTGCTTATATTGCATAAAATGATAACTGACATGTGGAGTGCATTAAAGGAAGAGGGCCTGATCAGGCTAGAACAGAAGCCCTGAATGTATACCCTTTCCAGGCTCAAACATTGAAAACGTCCTTAACCTTTATGCTATTTACCCAGATGTCTGGTATTGACGCCCTAATAGGAGGGGTTAACTGGATAAACAAAGATGGCCGCATGAGTAGACTATTCAATTCGAGGGAGAAAGATTTAGAGATCAGAATGGGCCATAGAAAGAGTAAAAGCACCTGAAAATATTCAATAATAAAGCAGAAGTAGAAATCCTCAGTAGTCCCCTCGTGAGCTAGAAGCAGTGCCTCTATTTCAGCTAAAGTCTTGTGCTGGCTGGCTACTTTGAAATATGGCGACAACACATTTTATTAGAAGCAGCCACATGGCAACTTGTAATTAAGAAAGACACCCTGGAAAAAAGAGGCAGGGAAGGAAGACATTCGCTGGTTTACTGTGTTCTTTCCCACTTGTGTGTACGCACTGTGGTTTCCTTCTATTAACATTTTAGCGCTTGGAAAGGGATTTCCTCTTTACCCAATATAGAAAGTAGATAACTTTTATTTTTTTAATCTTCTGATTGCAGAATATAATAACGGTCAAAGTCTTGACCAGGCTAAAATTTTGTGGCCACCCTATCTCTGACTATTCCATGGCAGGGGTTCAAACGAGGCAAGAGTGAAGGTTATTTTGGACTCTGTACATGCTTTTGCATAATGTTCAGGTTGTGTGATCTCCAAAGAGGCATACTGTGAAAGTGGGAGGTGGCCACCTGCTATTGATTATTATTAGAGTAGCAAAGCGTTGGGGCCAAAGTTTGAGAATATTGGAGTGTGTTTCAGACAGGCTCCTGCTGGCGGCGTTTGGTGCCAATGTCTCTTTACCTGGCTCTCTCCCCTTAACTGTTTCCACCCTTTTGGCTTTTTTCCTGTATGTTGCAATATATGTTATTTTCTGTTGCAGTGTCTTATTCGGTATTGCAGGGGCAGTTTTTTCTTCTTCACAGAATGACGCACATTTATGCCTTTTCCTTCTGACAGACATGGCCGTTAATTATGAGGATAAAATAGTAATACCAATTCCCCAAGGGTAAGGTACTGCCTCTCCTTCGAGATTTGAAGTTGATCCGCCATTAAGTGGGTTGTGTTTTTACGTGCATCAACTGTGGGTGTAAGATGAAAGAGCAATTCGTAGGATATATGCATTTGTTTCCTACAAGGTAGTAGTCCAATTGTCGAGACTCATTAAGATTCATCTGGTGGTTGCTATAACGTGCCTGCATACCAACTAAATGTCCATTAGAACCTCCACAAGAATTATTTGAGAAAAATTGTGGCAAGTACTGTGCGTCCACCCAAACTCGCGGCTCCATCATTGTGCGATTACGGTACCTAAGCAAGGGCTAGACAGTGGAATATGGCATATGTATGGGAACGCTGGTTGTGAGGGGTGAGACAACAGATTGTGGCATTGTGGGCGGCTTAGTTACTGTGACTGCCCTTTGGGAAGACCAGCCGATGGTTGATCCGAGGAAAGAAGTCTGTAACCTATGTTTTGAGTTTTTATCAGAACACATATGCAGTCCTGTGTATTTCGGCTCAGTCGTCTGTTCTGGTACATCCTAGCCGATTATACAAGTGCAACCCAAAAGGCATCTTGGTTGGGGCTTGGAAACGTGTGTGTGTGTATATATATATATATATATATCAGTATAGTACCCAGCGTAAAGCCCTAGCATGTATCCCAAATTGTTTTTCGAGAGTTGTGTTGGTGGAAGCCAAATAAACTATTTCACTTCTAAGTATATCATTTAATAATTTTAGAATTGACTTTGCTAACCTTCTCATAGTCCTCTGGGAGAAATGCACAGGAAACAAGACCATATGTAGAATATTTTTGTCAGTACAAATAAAGAGAACTCAAGGCTTCACCCAGCTCTCTTCGCTGTTTTACTCTTCGTAATTAAAAACAGCGTTGTGCTAGCTCCCACTGTGGACCTGTTTTGCAGCGTACAGTGAACCCTCACGAGTATGCCACAATATGTGACCTCTGTATATTTCATACCGAGTACTGCACAAACGAAGCTTCGCATATGATGTTCACACATAGCTAAAGACCTGCTGCTAAGCACAGTGAATATTATTAGCCATTGCCAGGCAAAAACCACCGAACAAATACCCAATAGCGATATAATTAAGACACCCACAAGCCTGATTCTGATCTTCAAAGTTAGAAATCCAAGTCTGTTTGTGATGGAACCCTCAACACCAGGGTGTGTGGTTAAATTGATGGTAATACATTACAATACGAATCTTTGCAACATAACTTTGACAACCATTGAGGGACTTTATAATATCTAGAGGTGGGCAAGCCATTGAAAGCTAGAGTCAAATGCCTTGCTCTGGCTCTGCACGAGGTCTTCTTGGACACTCGAGCCCCAAACGACCGAGCCTTCACGTGGTTTCCTCCTGCCAGCCACGCTTTAACCTCATGTGCCAAGCATTAAAGAGAAAGCCGTAACCTTTTCTGTGAAGGGGAGGAGAAAGCGATACCCAGATAGAAGCTGAATAGCACCATGTCAAAAAAGAAAACCTGTGTTCATTCCCGCAGGGCCGCTTGCAAATCGTGTGATCCTAGGCAAATATTTTATTTCACCAAATGTCCTTTTTCTTCATTATCAGACATGAAAGTTCATACAAAACGGGAGTTTTAGTAAGCGCAATGTACAAACGTGCATGATTCACTAGACTAGAATTGTGTTGCATCTATTATTATAATCTATGCCATTTAGGGGATCTACACAACAACTGACTTGCCTCTTACTTTCCTAATGGAATTGTCATTAGGGGAACGGGGGGCACTACAGTTTCGAAGTTAAGGTTTAAAAATTATCACTTTTAATAAACACTTCTCTAATTTAACACAAGGTGACCCGCTTGCAATGTCAAATATATTTATTGTTTCTAATTTTGGAGAGGATTAATCATACTTTATTTATTTACATGCCAGATATGATCGTATATTATGGTCGTGCTTGATCTGTTCGAGCCTAGCCGGATGCTCAACTCAGTCTCAGCTCTCCCTCTTAAAGTGTTGCCTCGCCCACCTCCAGGAGTGACTTTGTATTAAGTTCCTTTAGGAGCGTCGCTGATGCTGCTGCTATTAAACCACCACCTGGTAGCAATTATAAAATTAACCAAAGAAAGTTAAATGGGCAGGCCGGTAGTGCCACTGGTAACTTCCGGGCGCATTTCGTTATCTCTGGCTTATGGTAACCTGCTTAGCTATCTCACTGATAAAGTAGAACAATAGGAGTTGTTGCTGGGAGAGCTGGCATACGTCAGACCAAGGGCAACCACACAACCTGATGGAATCGTTTTTTTTTTTGTTTGACTTCAGTTCTGGCACACCCAACATTGAAATGCCTCCAGAGCCTGAATTGGACCCGAGCCTTGCTGCCTACCCATAAACAACAGTTAACTTTGTTTAGGCACGCATTTAACATTTTTTTTTGTCTTTTGTGCTCTTTAATTCATTCTTCGGGTGGCTCTGTTGACATATTGTTAGCCATTCAGATGTTTTCTAGATTAAAAATCTAGACCAGTGAGGCATTTAATCTGCTCTACCCTGGTGGAAAAAAGGTAATTGAGAAAGCGTTTTGAAAGAAGATTGTTTTCTCGTGGTTGTAGTTGTAATCCGTGGGAAATTGAAATGTCAATATTTTGAGACTTGTAACTCTGGGCATTGCTAATATTGTGTTTTGCAGGTGTTTTTCGACTATTATTTATTGGTGAACTTCCTGTACAGCCATTGGTTTCCTGTTCCGCAGCGTTATTTGATATGGGTGCTGCCTTCCAAAAGTAATTTTGTTGTAGTTTTTGAGGGCCGAGTAAACATTTTCTCTTGGGAAGCTGTTTAATGCCATTGATGTCTATAGAAAGAGCGTTGATAAATTGTCCAAGAAATAGAAGTCAGCTCTTGTGTCCCTGAAATCAGGATAGAGGGCTTCACTGCGAAGTACTCTCGGCCATTTCCCATAGCCGCTGAATATAAGCATAGTACATTGACCTTTGTGTTGGGCCCAGTTCTATAAAGTACATAGTGTGAATCCAGTTCATGGCTGGCAGTTCAATGGCCTGTCCTGTGGACACAATGGTTGAATTTCAGATAGTGGAGTCAGTGCGCCCATTTGATCTTCATGTGTTCATGTGGGCACAACATAGTCATTGAGGACTGTTAACAAATTTAAGTTGTCAAAAGTGCAATACAATTGTGCGCAAATGGATTTAAACTGATTTGAAATTGAATGTATGACTTGCATCACAGTAGATAACTGTTGAATGTGTGTTTTAAGATGTCCTGGAAAAACCTTGCTTTGCTACACCACAGTGTAAAAAACACACATAGCTTTATGCATTCACGGTACTGTTACTCCGTAAGTGAGAAGACTGATTAAGCATTTCAAAGAATATGGAATTTGGTTGTGAAAATGCATTTCAGGAATGGGCTCCCCACTTAAAAAAAAATCCCTGTAGATTTTAATTAATCTACAAATGATGGTAGAAATGGTTATTGTTAAAGTAGATTGCTTAAGTGATGGGTATGTTTTGTGGTCTTGCAGAGTATGAGACCACTGACCACAATGCCAGCTGTATGTCTGACTCCTTAACTCTCTTTTTGAACGCCCCTCTACCAGGGTTGGCCCACTAGCCTGGGCTGGCGTTATTGTGTCAGTTTAATGTTACCACTTGACTCCATTCCTTGTCTGAATTGCCAACAACTTACTTTTCTGTTAAGTCACTAAAATAGACCATTTAAGCACACCAAATAGTACATCTGCCCATTGGGGGCAAAGTGAGCGAGACACTTCTGTCAGCAGTGTTGAAAACTTCTTCCACTATGATCCAGACAACCTAGTATTTTTAAATCTACCCAGATCTGGGTTTATAGGTTACAGCTGCACCAGAGTCATGAAAGCAAGTTGGTTATTGTTGAAGTTTTAGGTCTATTATTGCACCTCATGGGTTGACCAGGATGTTCTTGCAAGCTAATAGTAAATACAGACCTGGAATCCTGTTGCAGACAATTAATGCAAAAAGTAATAAGGTGTAGAATGCAAAACATGCATGTCTTTTGCCTAGCCACCTAGGTGGGCGATCCAGCTGGCTGGGCACTGGAAGGGGTTTCTACTTTCTGGCTATTCTTGTAAAATGACTGGAATCTAATTCTCTGCACGGGATGCAAAACGTTGATATGTTGCACTTTGTATTCATATTAATCCCAGTCCCTGATGTACCTCCGTATACGTAGTTGTCCAGAGATTTTCATTTTTGATTTGTTTTTAGATCATTAGAGAAGTAATTTAGCTTGGGTAGACGTTGCTGACCTGGGCTGAATTTTTCTGGACAACATTTTTAGCAAGCATTTGCGATGCAATAGGTCTTGCATTCACAAGAGAGCGCTGTTGGTATTGTAAATGACAATGTCTTTTTTTATCAGTTTTTTGTTTTGGAGTAGATGTACATGGTTTGGAGTGGAATTGTGTGGGTTGAATTAGAATTGCTGTGGACTTGTGTTGGGTGAAATTATGTAGTGCATTTGTGTAGAATACTTATGTGAGATGATGAACAGATAGGGGTGAGAGCTGCACATAATAGAAAGATGGAGAAGGATAGGTAATTTGTGCACGAAGTGGTAAAATGGAGCTGAAGACAAAAGGGAGGGACAAAGAGGCCTGACTGACTAACAGCAAGCAAGGATTTTTAATGGACTTTGATATAGGCAAATGGAAAAGCAATGGCAAGCAATGAGCGGAGTTGAACTCCATAAACCATATACACCCAACAGAAGCTTTCTGTAGAAAGTGGCTCTTCCCCATACCATCCCGCTCCGCAGGGCTTTAATTGGGCTGAGTCCTGCTGGTGCTCAGCTCTGGCTGTTCTCAAAAGCTGGTGCGGATTCTTGTCCATATCGCCATATCTGGCTCTCTATTTTTCCCCTTACCCTCAGGGTGGAAACAAAATCTTAACTCTGCAGCAGTACACGTTTCTCTTCCTTTGATGTCACTTCAAAGACACTGATTATGGTTCTTTCACACTCACCATTTCAGAACTGAATCATTATGTAAAACAAAGCTGTAGTTGTTGCTTATTTATCTTATGCAACTAACCAGCATTGACAAAGCACATATTTTTAGCTTATGTGTTTGTAAGCCACGTCCTTAAATACATTGGCCATGCCTCTTTGAGTGACCCCCCATTTTTTTTTATCCTACTTAAAGCCCTGCCACTCTAGATAAACTGTGTGATCCTGGGAAACTACACCAGCTACTTAATTATGCACTCCGAAGTCGGCATACAGACACGAGTATGCATGAATGATGATTACGCTCTGACTTTACTGGCACACTGTGGTAATGTGGCAGACATTCCCAGAATCTGCTGCTTAGACAGTACTGTGAGATTCGCAGCGTGTGACAGCCACACCAGAGACCCGGCATGCGAAACGGCGTGGCAAAGGCTCATTGTGCCATTTTGTTAGCATAGTGGAGTTTGTATGTGTCTGTGTGTAGGGGTGGGGCACGGTGCTTTGCCTCCTGGTTTGGGATATATAGATGGCCTGGCCTCACTCCTAACACACCACTTGGGGCATGAAGTCTTTTCCCATGCAGGCTACAGACCTGGCTCACTTGTAAGGCCCAACCCATGCCTTAGGGACTATGTGATTTTGCTATATTTTCAAGTAACACATTTGATGGTAACTGTGCCAGGAATGTGTTTACCAAACAAACCACAGAGGGCAACGGAATTACTGCAAGCCACAACCTCAAAAAGAATTGTTTTCATCCCACGACTAACGGTTTCTAAGGAGATCTGCAGAGAGTCAGGGGCTAGAGATAGTAACTTCTGTGGGTAGAGGCATTAAACATTTTGTAGGCTTTAGCACCCCTACAATATCTTCCCAACCAAATTCACACTGATCTTTCTCTACATATGCATGATATAAAACATTTACACATCTTCTATTGAAGTCGACCACTCTTTTAATGTGTCCACGCACAGAATATGATGTAGGTGGACGGCCACTTTGCGGGTCTGATCCCTTGAACTCACTGTACCGAAAATCAGAGTAGCGTGCTACTCACCGAAAAAGAGCTTTGACGCCTTGTCTGGGGTAGCAAGCGCTATATAAATGCAATTACAATACAATACAAAATGTGTGAAAGTATGAGCATCTTTTTCCAGACACGCGCATGGTATTTTTCTATGTCTTTAAAGTCGTATTCTTCTTCTGTCTTAGCAAATCCTTTCAGAAACTTCACAGGTTCACCAGTTAAAACTCCAAGCTTTGTTCCAATTTTACTCATGGTGTCATCACCCATTAGAAGATGCACCTTGATAAGAGCACTGGGCATCTCTGGGTCAAGTTTCTTGTCCAGAATATGAAGCAGGATTAAGTGTCTTTTCTCGCCTGTTCCATAACTCGGACAGTTCTTGACTTATGAGCATTGCAAAAAATCAGCACAGTAATAACATCCGTGTTATTTCACAGTACAGTGATTAGATTGGAAGCATTCCGAACAGCCCACTCAACATGTGACACAACACAAAGGTCAGCTTACTTCAATTTACTGTTAAGTTCTTCAACTATATGTCCTGTACCCTTTGAATATATCTCTGCCGGCACCAACTCCTCGAAGACTATCATTCCACTTGCAATAATTGGAAATTCAGTGTTCACTGAAGGATCAGCAATGTTTTGGTGCGTTAACATCTCCAAGTTCATCTTGTTTGGTGTTGATGACCAGAATTTATCATGTTGCACAGGTATAGGTGTTGAATTTTTGATGCAGGCAAGGGCAGTTGTTACACTTGTAAACATTTCTCATTCCCTCACATTCTTTGACAGATAGTTCGAGATAACTGTCAAAGACTGTTACTATGGCAATTAAAGTGTAAACATTTAGCTTTAGTGATTTTGTCAGACAGGTTTTTTTTCTTTCAGCACAAATCTCTCTTCCTTCAGTTCTGCATCTAGTAGTTTTGATCCATTTCCCAGAACAATCTAATAGATGTCTTTATATTGTTATCCACACTTTGTTTGGTCACATATTTGTGTAGTTGCCCAGACTCGTTTCAAAAGGGTTTCTTTGTTGCTGCATGAATAAAGAGGCCTGTCAACAGGTTTGTTAAAATGTTTCCTTCTCTCTCCCACTAGATGTGGGGAGGAACAGTTTCACGGTGGTCCATTAATTTTGAATTTGTCATCTCTCTGAAAACATTACAAATAGAAAGGACTTCATGGTAAACTAGCTGCCATTGAGCAACATATTCAATTTTACATGTCTGACCAACAATTCCCATGATCTCTGGATTGTATGTTCCAGTTTTATCTCTGGAGCCTGGAGCCACAGCATTCAAACTTTCTCTGTCTTTTACTGCAAAGTGTCTTTGCATGAATTTTCTGTAGAGATATAGTTTTTCCACCTCTAGCTTCTTTACTCTTTCCAAATAACAGGGCCCATATCTCGGGCAGTCTATGCAATCGAATTTGCAAAACACTGTAATCCGTGACTCCATAGCCTTCACGTGCAGCTCTCCCAATCACTTTCCAGATGAGCATGTACCAAGTTTTTCACAAGAGCTATCGTGAGTAAAAAAAAAAATCCCAGAACTTGCAAAGTTCAACTTGTTCTTCACACTCTTTGACAAACTCTACAAACTTGGTCTTCAGGTTTTCTGATTTTGAACAGTGGGTATTGGACATTGCCTGGCTTTGCATTATGTTGTTTGACTGAAGGGAACCCTGTGCCTTGTTCACTTCCGAGATAAGATATGCAAAGCCTAATTTGTCTTTCGTGTTCCTGAAAGCCTTCCAAAACAATGTTTCTATAGTCTCTGGTATGATGAGCATGTTGTGTAACAAACCAACCTAATGAGTTCCGCTCAATAGTGACTGGGCAGTTTTGCATTCAAAGATTTCAGCCTGAAAAAGTTCATCAGCTATGCCACATCCACTGAGATATTTTCCTGCACACCGCGACTTTTGTGATGTAGAAAACACCCATCATTGGATAAAGATCATCAAATTCTACTGGATTGCTCAGAAAAATATCCGGTACAATATGGAAAACGACATCACAGAAAATTGGCAGGATAGGCTGGTCTTTAAACTGAGCACACAGATTTTGGATTTTTTTTTAGAGCTCTGTGTACTATTGCAACGTTTGTGACTGGAGTTAGAATTACTGGTAAAAATGGTATTCTAGGAGTTCAGAGCATTAATTCCAGACCTGGGAAGAACTGGCTTTTCTTCATCCTTCAGTCGGCACTGAATAAGCTATATGATCAATTTAATTAAATCATCTTTGTGGACCGTACCATCAGGTAGAAGAAGATCCATGTCCTAAGTCCCTTTGAAACTTTCTAGTAGACTGGGACGTGTTGATTGCTTTTAGTGATTTTGCACATGTTGGCAAGGCAGTTGGGTTATAAGTTTGCAGCTTCATATGTTTATGCATAGCTGACGCATCTTCTTTTCCAGCATCTACTTCATTGATACAGTCTTGAAAAAGCACCATAGCAGTATCGTGTGCTGGATGTTCCAGACAAAGAAGAGCTGTATTCAAAATCAAAAATGATTGAGCAGCTATTGTAAATCCTTTCCTGCTAAGGTGGTTAAGAAATTGTGTGCTGTCAGACTCTCAAGAATTTACAGCATGAGCTGCTAACAAGTTCTATCTCCGAACTGTCAATATAACTTGATACACCAATCATATTCTCTCTACTTTTGCACTTGTCATAGTTTGTGTGTGCAGTCACCATGTGCAGCAGAATTTTTTTTTGCCGTGGTGCAATTCATAAAACATGATTTGGAAAAGACCGTACATTTGTACAGTACATTTGTACAGTGTCAGTTCATGGGAATGTCTTCCACTTCTTTGCTTATATCTTCACAGCCATCATCAATGTTTTTCTGCTTCTGTTCTGAATTCAAGAACTTTAGTTTGTAACAGTTTTGCTATGCTCATATTAAGCAATGACGTAAAAAATGTCAAAACCACATCCAGCATTCTTGTTGGCTCCCACGATTTGTGGAGCTATGGTGCATCACAAAATTTAAATCTTTCAGGGCATTTCTTAAAATGGTTCCTGCTGATTTCCCTGCATCCAGGAGTCAAATCAGCTGAGTACACCATAAGTTGCTCATTCTTTTTGTTAGTCTGACATGCTCACAGGAAAAATCTTAATTTCTTCATGGATCAATACAGCTTTGTCCATTATTTTAATTTCTTTATGGATCAATACAGCTTCGTCCATTATTTTATAATCTCACGAGTTTGAACCTGTAGCCAGCACTCGAGTGACTTTAAAACAATAATTTGCTTTGTCAAAGAGTGAAACTTGACTGAAGGCTGGCAGTTACGTTGCTGCTGGGAGCTCATTGTACATTCATACTTTTGAATGTAAGCACGCATGCAGTTCGGCTAGGCATACAAGTCTGCTGCAAATAAATTGACCTCACAGTTTAGATCAGCTACTCGGCAGAACACTTCCTCTTGGAAGAAACTAGCTGCAGATTAAAAATATGTTTGCCCCTTGAGGCTCACATACTCTGTACTTTGTTCTTTCGTCAATCCCTTTTGGCTCTGGTTCAGACTAAACCACAGATGACACATTGAAGTCCTCTGCTTTTGATGAGTAGTTGCAGGTGGACGAAGGGTAGCAATCGATCTTCTAAGTGGATGGATATTGGGTTTGGTTGCCGTCGCTTTCTCAGAAAACTCGTATTCTTATTGAGACTCACTCGTTTCAGCTTTTTTTTTTTTTTTTTGTACTATTTGTAATTTAGCAACACTGTCAGGAGGCAAAGGTCCTCTGCTCCTACCTGGTTTGCTTGTGTTTGCTGTTTTTAAGCAACTGAAAACCTGAAACAAGCACAATATTAAAACAAATTGCCAATATGATGGTTAAATCACATCATTTATAGAGCTGCCATTTGGGAAAGTGGCTGAAGGGTTGCTCTGAGGAGTTCTTTTCTGACTCGATAAGACTACTTGACCCCCAAAACCAAAATGTAGTTTATAGGTCTCATGGTTCCTGAAATATTACATCATCAGTGCAACACATCATTCATTTAAAAAAATGTCATATAGAAAAATGTGTATTAGCAAACTAAATAGCTTCTCTCATTATACAAAACACAAATGAAAAACGAAACTCTCCGGGCAACAATGTTTTTATGGAGGTTTATCAGTGGGCCAGGACTATATGGTGAAATTGCTGCACTGTTCAGCTTTCATCTGTAGAGTCCCCAAAATGTGCTTCAAGCTAAAGAGATGGAAACAAACTAAAAATGTGCTCACTTTTACTGCATTAAAAACCTAGATGCCAGCCACCTGCTCGTGCTGTACACTTTTAGCACTTTCTCCCTTTTTGGGTCCAGCGCCATACAGCTTTAGTTGTTGAAGACCTTCGAATACCAATACTTGGCTTGAGCATACATGAAAGAAGTAGCACAGAGAGAGTGGGCCTTTTGGGACCCCACTTAATCCTTTTGTTTTCTTGGAAATATCATGGTTTGCCATTGCTTCAATAGGCTGTCCATCAAACCAAATTATTTTGAAATGATACGTTGTCCTGTTTATTTTTGCATTGTTGGTGATGGTGCCTGTATAGTCCTTTTTTTGTTAGACTGCGTAAACAACATAACATATTTAGCTTTTCATTCAATGTGTGTGTTCTCGTGGAGTGTTTCACTAAAGAGAAAAAAAAGATGTCAGAAAATTGGACAATGGTGGAATCTTATGAGCCACTGAGAGATGGTAAATTAGGCAGTGCTCAGTGGAAGGAACGGCCACAAGCTGGATGATCCAAAACAAATAAAGCCAGCGAATAGAAACCAGGTTGATGTGAGTGACAAAGCTAATAGTGAGCAATTCAGCATGTCCCCGATATGTCTGCAACCAAATAGCAGAGCTGACTGGTAGGCTTCAACCCAAAAATGAATGCCAATAGAACGTTCAATCATTCTTTCCATCAATAAACATTGATCTAATGCTGCAGCATCTTATTCTGAACTCAAAAGGTTAGATGTTTTCATACAAAAAATGGATAATCTCTTAAATGTAAACAGGCAGCAGAGTATAACTCCTTTTTGAATTTTTTTTATAACTCCTATCCAAATAATATTTGATTGAGCATAAACCTTGAAAGAAGCACTTTGGAGGGTGGATTTCCTACTTGTGCAAGCCTAGTCCCTTTGAATGTCCCTATCTCAACTTGAAGTTGATTGTTTTATATCATGGGAAGAAATGTTCTCTTCCTTAGATTTGGGGAATGTAGTTTAGCTGTCTCTCAAGCTTCTGACCGATACCTTACCCTAACCAATTTGCAGGATTTCAATTTTCCTGTAAAATTCCATTAAACTACCAGCCATTTTTAGGTCGCTGCCCTGTGAGGCATTTATTAATTCCTCTGTGGAATGAAACCCGCCTACCGCTTTTTTCTGGTTGCTTGGCGTGCCGTTTTAAATTCCATTGTTTTTCATCGGTGCACAGGTTACATTTGCCCCGCCTTTTGGGCATTTTGCCCCCGCCCTGGCTATCATCCCTGCTACATGGATTATTTCAGTTTGGGTAAGGTATTTGGTTTCACTGCACTACTTTTTGTTTATTTTCGGTGTTTCGTGGACCAACCCAGCCTCACACATACGCGGCACTTCATCTTTAGCAATGCTTGTGTACCTGCACGTCGCCCGCTTAGCGAGCATTGTTAAAGATGAAGTGTGGCTTATGCGCGATGCTGTCTCTGCCACGTACATCCGATGTGCGAAAGTAAAACATAAAAAATAATTAACATGAAGGGCGGCACTCGTCCGTGAAGCTACATTTTCCAACTAAAGGCCTGTACTGCGCCCGCAAAGAAAGAGTGCAAGTGTGTGGAGCCTGGTTATGAAAACACCATGTGGCAACAACATGGATCTGTACTAGTAATTGTTTTTGTTTTATGGAGATATTGCAATTTCGTAAAACAACCCTGCATACAGACAAACAGTCCTTGTTCTAGGAGTCCTCTGCCATTTAATACTACTTTTTTTGTGATTTGCATTTTACAAGATGCCGGTGAACAAGGCTCAGAAATCCTCTCTTAATTAAGCTCGAAACTGAATGTCTCTGTGAACTGAGTCTGCCGTCCAAATCACTTGCAGGATTAATTATGCATTTGCATGTGAGGGGTAGACGCGAATGTGCTCTTTAAGAGCGTCTAGGGGCGTGTAAGTGCACTTTTTATTGTACTTCAGCTCAGTTTGAGTGTGCAGAATAGTGTGCGTGGGACACAAGTACATGGGTGCACGGTAGCCAAGTATAAAGGTACTCTTCCCTCGTATGAGGGAGCTGAAACGCTGCTCTGCTCCTCTGTATTCTTTGTTTTGCCACTCTTCTCCCACACGAGCCCGGCATAGCTGAACAGCTATTTTTTCATACTGTCTCCTGCCCAGCTGTGCCTCTTTGTTTTGGCAGGCGCTCTTTGTGGTATGTATGTATTTTAATGTGTGTGTGTGTGTGTATGTAATATATATATATATATATATATATATATATATATATATATATATATATATATATATTCCAGCAATTATTAGTCGCACACACCAGTTCTTCGTATTTCTTCGTATTTATTTTAACATCTGATCTGGTGGAGGCACTTGCTCTAATCAAAGAACTTAAAGGTAAAATATCAACAATGAATAAAGAGGAAGCAACGAAACTGAGAAAAGAAATGAAAATACGCTTAGAAAAATATAAGGATGAAGTGCAAGAGCGCAAACATAGGAAATTCATAAGAGATGAAAATGATTACAAACAAGGCAACCTTTTAACATTCGCCAAGTGCTTTGATACATTAAAAATAAATTACCAACGGAATCTAGCACAAAAAATAGGAGACACAACAAATGAATCCGATGTCAGTGAAAATGAAGCAAGTACAAGCACAGAGGGTGGAAAAAAGATCAATTTTTTAGAGGAAATGCGTCTGGTGAATCTAGAACAAAGCCTATGCAGAAGTTGGGGACAAGGAAGAGGCAGAGGACGTGGAAGAGGGAATACAAAGTCTCCCAGCTCCAGAAAAAACAGAAGTAAACGAAAAAAGACATTATCCTCTGAGAAACAGAACATTCAAGAAATAAATGGGTGCGAAGGTGATGAAAAGAACCTGATTGTCATTCTTTCAGATTATGTATTATCTGTTCTAAATAAAGAGCTGTCTTTTTGTCCTGATAAACACTTCAGCTACATTGACACAAAAATTGATGTGTATAAATATGTACGGAAATTAAAATTAACAAAAGTACATGCAGGAAAAATCAAAAAAACTGAAGCTGAAAGTAGAGGTGGAAACAACACAAAGTCCAGAACTAATGATTGAACAGATTGAAGATATAAAAAATCTGTTTGATTTGGCACATAACCTGGAGGAAGAGGACCATCCTGTCATACAAATCTTGGATGAATTAAATATAGAAACATCACAATATGTAGGAAGTGGATTGAAGATGAAATCTAGATATTGTCCCCAATTGACACCAGGAAACAAAATTGATCTGTTTTCAGAAGCCATCATGAAAGAACTTGAAGGGATAGAACAAATTTGTAACAACAAAAAGAATGAGAATCTCTCAAGAAAAGAAAATGAAGCAGTAATGAGTCTGAGAGGAAATCCGTTAATAACTATAAAACCAGCTGATAAAGGTGGGAATATAGTCCTCCAAAATACAACTGACTATATATGTGAAGCGCAAAAACAACTAAGCGACAAAACAAAATATAAAAAACTATCCATAAATCCACTCAATAAAATGATCACAGATCTGAAAAAGAACCTAGATGAATGGAGAAAACAAAATTTGACCAATGAGGAAGAATTAGTATATCTCTTCACGGAATATCCAACACTACCTAAGATTTACTTCCTGCCCAAAATTCATAAAACACTGATCAACCCTCCGGGAAGGCCCATAGTTTCGTCGTGCGACTCTTTATATGAGAACATGTTGACATATGTGGATCATTTTCTAGCGCCAATTGTAAAAAATCTAAGATTATATATACAAGATACTGGTGAATTCCTAAGAACATTATCCAACATCACATGGAACAATAACTTTCTAATGGAAACGATTGATGTAGTATCATTGTATACTTCAATAGATCACAATATGGGCTTAGAGGCGTGCGCATACCTTTTGTAACAAAGAAAAATCTCAGAACTTCAACATTCGGCAATGTTGTTGACAATGATAAAAATTTGCTTGACAAAAAATATTTTCCTCTTCAACCACCAGCTATACCATCATCTGTGTGGTACCGCCATGGGCATTTCCTTCTCCCCAAATTTTGCCAACCTCACTATGGGGTGGTGGGAGAAGGAAATAGCCTGGGGCCCGGAGAATCATCGACAATTGGAGAAAATCGTATTATGGATACAATATATTAACGATCCAGAAGGAAAAGTTATAAAGATAACTAAACAAATCACATGCACAACACAATTCGTAGTGTATGTAATCGAATGTGCGTGTGGCAAAAGATATATCGGAAGCATAACATGCATGCTTAAAAAACGAATATTTGAACATATTAGAGCTGTTAAAAACAAGGACACCAATTATGCGACAGCCAAACATCTTGCTAAGTGCCAAGATAATGACTGGAGAAAAATTTTATATTTCGGATTAGACACAGTCTCGCCCAATGAAAGACTGGGTGATAGAAAAAAGAAATTGCGACAAATGGAGTCTTAATATATTATACAGATGCAATCAAGACTCCGAAAGGATTGAACAACGAAAAAGAAATGTACATTCATCTATGAATCGGGAACTGGAACAATATGGATTCAAAGCATTGAGAAAACACAGAAAAAATCAAGACTTGTTTTCTAAAATAAATGATAATATGGATACTAATCCAATACTGAACGCATCCAAAACAATTCTAATTTATGACATATATGAGTAATTATGTACCAACTATGAATATGAAAATGTTATTCAATTAGTCTGCTTAAATTTTGATACAAATCAAACAGCAGAAAATAGTCATATATAATATCAGATTGGTGTACTATACATCAAATGTGCGCTCTCTATACCAAATAGAATATCATGAGAATGTTATAAATACTATGAAATGTGTTTCAATGTCATTTTGGGATACAATGCTCTAAATCACTACAACTCCCATAATGCAATGGGGTTGTTTTCAACAGGAAATGCTTTAAAACAGATGACGATGGTAGTGTCTCCCCACCGTGACAAAGGCCGCCAGGCCGAAACGCATTGGTTGACAGACTGGCTCTGTTAAAATAAATACTTTGAACTAAGAAGAACTGGTGTGTGCGGCTAATAATTGCTGAAAAATTGACTTGGGTCCGGCCGTAGTCTGCACCCGTTGTAGAGCGCTCTGGCATCCTGACCTCATTTGTGTGTGTGTGTGTGTGTGTGTGTGTGTGTGTGTGTGTGTGTGTGTGTGTGACATACTGCCACAAATGTTTGACCCTCCGCAGCCATCTTTAATGTCTTTTCTTAAAGCATAAGTAAATACAATTAAAAACAGGTGAGACCGATTGACATTACCAATGCTTGTTTTATATCTATTTGGCCTGAATCCTGAGAGCTTGAGCATTACTTTTTTTTTTTAATATGTTTTTATTGCAGAATTATTAACAAAATATCGAGACAGTACGACCATCATCACCACCTCAGTACAAGGCATTATACTTTCTCAAGGTTGTACACGGCCCTTCAGCCCACATCCCGGAGGCCGGGCGGCGCAGCAACGAGTTCCAGCATGAGATCGTCATGAGTGTTACAGAGGGGTTTCCGGCCAACAGCACAATGAAGTATCTGCTTTCTTACCCCCAACAACTCCCTTCCCCCCACAATCACCCCCTGACGGAATCGTCCCCCCCCCTGTGGGCAACGCACGGACCCACAGGATCTATGGATCAGGTCTCCGCTAATAACTTCCCAAGTTGACCACCTGTTAACACTTACCAACCTGTTCCTCCTGGAGGTCCCTACATAGCGCCCGCGTCCTCCGCTTGTGGACGCTATCTACATTTCTTGTTGTCGGCTTCTTGCCCATTCCTATCAGGGTGGCGTAATAACTCCCCTATACCCTTCCCTTCCCCCCTGCTGCTGAAGTGGGTTTTGACTGTGGGTTCCGGACAGAATGGCTCGCTATCGATAGGGATTATGCCTACATGCCCATGGCTTCATGGAACCCCATGCGCAAGAAGTCTCTCATCCTCATCTTCCGTCAAATAGTCACACAAAGCCTGCACAATCATCTCCCAAGCTCTAGCCATCTCCAGGCTCTTCTCATTACCCGTTCTTGTGGCTTGCCGCATTCTCAGCACACTTTCACACCTAGACCATTTCAACAACTCGTTCGTCCATCTCCTGATAGAAGGGCCCTCCTTGGATTTCCAGCGCCATGTAATCTCTCTCTGGGCCAGCATGAGCCCTAGATCGATAAACTTGCTCGTAATTTTCGTTTTCGCTGTGTGGGGAAACCAAAGTAGCCGGCATGCCGCCATATCAAACTCCACTTCCCTGTCTGTGATCGCGGTCAGAAGCTCACCCACCTCCGGCCAGTATGTACCCAACCTCGGGCAGCCCCACAACATATGATCCAGCTCAACTCCGGGCACCGAGCACCTCGGGCATGCCGCCTCCTGCACCTGAAAATGCAGTCGGAGTTTCCCTGGGGTCAAATAGGCTCTATGCAGTATGAAAAAGTGCACCTGCTGGGACCTGGCGTTCCTAGTACCCTTCCATGTCCGCTCCAGTATGAGGCCCCAGACCGTGTCCGGAATGGGCTTGCCTATACTGTCCTCCCATTTTGCCTACAGTGTCATGAGTGGTTCTAGCCCCTCATTCAACATCCTCGATTGGAGACAAGTTACCGCCTTGATCGTGCCCGCCGCCATCACCACATACTGGCATGCCATAGTCGTGTCCGGCTCCGTCAGTCCTACTTTCCAGTGTTTCTGCATCGCTGCAGAGATCGCCGCGTGTAGGAGATAGCCCCCGTCCGGGAGACCAAATTGTTCCTGCAGCACCCCAAATGGGGCCGGCTGCCCTTCCAGATAACGATCTCCTATCACTTGTAGGCCCAACTCCTCCCACCCCAACAGCGGAGACCAGTCACCCCCGTGTGGCAACGCCATCAGCATCCCTAGGGGGATCTCTGGAGCATAAGGTCGTGTGACCCGTGCCCTCTTCAGGCTCCTGTGCCAGCACAACCGGAGGGTTTTCTCCTCCAGGGTGAGCTCTCTTAAGTCCAATTTCTGTTGCATAATTATATAGGACAGGACGTGCCTCTGGACACCCCTCCCTCGGAACTGGTCTGGGCCTCTGAATTCACGTGCGAAGTACTGTGTCAGAACCTGGAGCTGGGCCGCCAGGTAATACAATTCAAAGTTGGGCACTGCCATCCCTCCCTCGAGTTTGGGTCTGGTCATATTGTGCAACGCCACCCTGCGTCTGCCATGTCCCCAAAGAAAATCAATGATCATCGACCTCAAGTCTTTAAAGATCCGCTGAGGGATCCAGATTGGCACGGTCCTAAAATAGTATAGCAGTCGCGGCAGAGCTACCATTTTTAACAATGCCACTCGACCCTGCACCGATAGAGGGAGGGAGGCCCAGAAGGACATGCATCCCCGCAGTCCCCTGATGCATCGACCTACGTTACCTTCTAGGAGACTCGCAGCGTCATGGTAAATTCTGACTCCTAGGTACGTGAAGCACTTGTCTTCCCAGACCATGTCTACTGCCAGAGGAGGATATTGCATATCCGTTCGCAATGGGAAAACACACGTTTTAACCCAGTTCACCCTAAGTCCTGACAGTCCGCCGAAGGATGATAGCATCTCCATGGCCCCCCTAAGAGCCGCCCCTGTGTCCTCCAAATACAGCAACAGATCATCTGCATATAACGAGATGTGGTGGGTATCCCCATTATATCTAATTCCGTTAAATGAAGCTCCCGTTCTAGCCCGCGCCGCCAGTGGTTCCATCGCGAGAGCGAACAGAAGAGGAGATGGCGAGCATCCCTGCCTCGTTCCTCTGCGTACCGGATAAGCGGGTGATACGACCGACCCCAATCTCACCCTAGCAGTGGCAGCTGAATAAAGAACCCTTGTCCATCGCCCAAAGCCTCCACCTAGTCCGAAAAGAGCTTGAACATTACATAACCACTATAACTAATGACCATAGAAATATAGGAGCTCCGGACCAGCTAAATAATTGTTGAAAATAACCTCATTAGAGATATGCTGGAAACAATGCCAAGTACAACAGCTATAGCTGTATATTGCCATTGACAATTTTGTGACCACTGCTTTCATTCCTTCCAGCAACCCCCTATTTTGTTAAACATAACCTCCGACTAACCACTTGCTTCTACAAAATGTGCTTTTACATAGATTAGGTAAATCGTAACCTTCTGAAATGAGCTAATGCGATTGCACAAGGCACTTGAATGATCTACTTTCCCTGATGAATACTATGTTACTCTTAACTGAACGAGCATGGTACTGTTGGAAGAGTTTGATTGGTCGATGTTATAATTGTAATCTGTAGAAACTGAAATTTTTATCTTAAAGTCTGGCTTTGTCAGCAGAACATAATATTCACACGCCTCGGTAAGTTTCCCTGTAGCCATTTGCTCTTGTCGCATCTGCTTTTAACGTGATGTAATTGTGCAATAAACCCATGATTGCTTTTTGTTAATATTTGTAACTTTGATAGTTGTAAAGCACAGTAAACATTTTAGATACTTGACCAAATCCATGCAGCTCGTCCTAAGTAGATTGTTATCAATTACTAGATAAGGGCCCTTCTGCT
Source organism: Lissotriton vulgaris (assembly GCF_964263255.1). NCBI lineage: Eukaryota > Metazoa > Chordata > Amphibia > Caudata > Salamandridae > Lissotriton > Lissotriton vulgaris. The sequence goes on from NW_028254497.1 coordinate 362,099, forward strand.
TGGAACCGCACAGCAAGGTTTGGGTCTAAAGCGAAGAGTTATTCGACTTCACCATAAACAGAACTAACCATTTTTTTAATATCAAGTAGGAACCTTTTTAAAAGCATATTAACCCTACTGTTTATTTTTCAATTGCGTTTATCTGGATATACAAAACATTCACCTCCTCAAACCCTCTATGGACCTCACAGTACAGTAGAAATGGATGATGTGAGCATCGGAGCATAGGACTGGAATTGTTTATTTAATGCTGGGTGTGGGTGGGGTGGTTAGGCCTTTTTTAATTGTCTCCCATTCAGAAAATAATCAAGATTATGCAACTCGAGTTCGGACAATTGGGGCTCTAGGCCTCTTCAGTTGTGAGTTCAGAGTGGTTAGTGGCAACAAAAGATTAAACAAGAAATTGGATCTCACGTGGCTAGCTGATCAATTGTTTGTTTATTTGTTAACATAGTATTTAATTTTAATAAAACTGAGTGCAAGCAGGTCCACTTACAACAACTCGAGAAATTATTTTTATTTTAAATGCACGTCACCGAAGAAAGTTATTGCTACCAAAACGTGCATACATGGGTTAAAAATGTAAATGTCCCTAAAAACAAAACTTAATGACTAGAAGGCACCACGCTTTAGCAAAGTACAAATTACCCCACCAGCCCAGGCACTCTATTGTGCTTCTTGTGTGGTGAATTGCACATGTAATCAGGGAAAATATCTTCACTCCGTGCGAGAGCCAATGGCTGAAGTGGGCGGACACATTGCTGCATGCAGTTGGAGGCAATCACAATTTGAATGACAGTTGATTAGACCAATGGAGGAAGAGTGCTGACCCAAAGCCCCTGTATGCATTTATATTCATGTGACTGTATATTGTAATCCTTTTTGTTAGTACGTGCAGCTAGCAAGTCACCTAGGTGCCAGACCTGGTCAGTGCTGCTATGATTGGCTGTGGTTGACACTGGACAGTAGGTAGCAGTTACATTGGCTCCTAAACGCTACGTGGCCGCCCGGAATGAGGAGAAAACCCATGCACATTTAGGAGTCTGATGAGAGGTTTTAACTGAGCATTAGTGGTGTGTGTGAAAAGCCAGGATGAGCATGGGGATTGTCCGAGCCGGCTGGAAAAGGACAGGGAAGGGCTGCAGCCTCCCTGCTTAGAATGAGACTCTTATTATGAGTTTATGTAGGTTACTAGTACTGTGGTGCTCCTGCACCCTGCTCGAGATTCAGCCAATGAGGCAGAATTGATGAGCAGAAAACTATCATATAACACACACAGGGGGATAGGGGAACGCTTGCAATTTTTCTGACCACTGGCACCTCTTGGGGTGGCATTCCAACCGTTGTGGGCCTGATTGAGCTCCTTCAGTCTGGTGCAGCTTGGCTCCAGTGGTACAGTGAGCAAGTGGCTAAAGTTAGGCATACCCATGAATGCTTGGTGCGTTTCATCAAACACACACAAGGTGATGGGAGGAATGCTTGCAATTTTCTAACCACTAGCATTCGCATGGGGTAGCATTTCCGCCCACTATACCTGCTCGGATTAGACCTAGCTACCTATATGCAAATCAGCCCTGGTTCTGCTTCAGTATGAAAAGTCCAGCCCGAACTGCCAAGAGAGGTCCTTTCTAAACCAGGAACACAGAAAACAAGACTGTTACTGCCCTGATTGGTGCTCTTCAGTCAGTGCAGGTTGGTTCCAGTGGCACAACACCCACATCTAGGCATTATTTTGGCCACTTAGGATGTTACATCGGGGTTGGGGGAGGGGAGATACAGGACGGTTACAAGGATAGTTCAGAAAAGGAGCTGTGCGGAATCGGTCTTCAATTTACCACAAAAAAAGGTAGCTGTGTGCCAGAGTATAAATATAATTTTCAAATTTATAATTTGTTTGCATTGTTTTGAAGGATAGTGCTTCTATTCTTGCTTTCAAACCATGAGGTTTCCCGCCGGAAGATGCAGGAGGAAGAATAAGAAGTGAGGATAAGGCGATGGAATCGCGACTCATTCGTCGAGGCTGGCTTTGTAGCGACATATACCCCCGTCATAGGACCTATTCGCAGAAGTTCTAAAGGTAGATATTTAACTGCCGTCTAGCTGTAACATTTCCATTTTCAAATGGAAGGAGATTTGGCACTCTCAAGCGGCTATGATGTGCCAGTTTTAAATTTGAGACTAGCCCAGTAGCTCGGGTTGCCTGATCCTCACAGCACCCTTATTATAGTTTATGCTGAAGGCACATGTTAATAAATATCCTGTTGTGTTTGGAATCGACTGCACAGCTGTACTGTAATTGGATCAACCGCAAGAACTGAAATAAAAATCCTTGTTGTGATCTTGGTTTCCAACCTCTTGCTACAATCCCAAGTCCGCAAATTGTATATACTATTTCTACCCAATGAAAATACTTCTCGTACCATACCGTCCATAGAGCTCTTTCACCGGATTAAGGTAAATCTTAGTGAGGTCATCTCTTGATCATACAAATAGTTTCTAAGTTGAAATTTCGAGAGAACTGATTGGCATCTTACTGAACTTGGCAGGTAGATAGACTATTCCCAATAAATGGGATTATATTACCCCGTGCTCAAAACATTACAGTGGTTACTAGTTGCAAGAAGGATATTCCTCCAGTCCTTTTTCACGGCACACTGTGTGAGCCAAGGAATAGGTCCAAATTTCCTGTAATTCGAACTATGATTATACAGCAAAAGTAGAAACCTTAGATACTGAATGATCCCACTTATGATAATTGCTATTTTTTTTTCTTTCTAAAAGCCTGTCTGGTAGTAAGTTTGTTTTCGGTATATGCATGTAGGCTGTGGCACGTGTGGCTGTGGCACTCCAAAAGCAAATGCACAACACGAATGACCGCCAAGAATTCAGAAAAGTAATGACGCTGCCATTTACAAAAACCAGTACCCAAGTGCTCCTAAGACCACCACCTTGGCTGGCTTGTATATGCAGTTTATGAAACTATTATCTTAATCCTTTTGCCTATCATCTCAAACAACCACATAACATGCGAGCACACTCTCCAGGCCTCAAAACACCAGATATTGACACAAATGGATATTAACCAACGTCCTTGCATCCATGCACTAAAAGAGAAACAATCCTCCTGTGACGTGCTGAAAAGCTCTTTGGACCCTTGACAAGAGTGCGAAAGTACCATAGAAATGATCAAATACATTACCTTCATAGCAGCCACCTTTTCTTGCAGCTAGCCTTTCTCTTTTCATCAGAAGGAGCTGTGTTTTTTTTTCTTCTTTTTATCTGTTAAATCCTATCAAGAGGACTGTGTGGTAATCTGTATTTTGCTAATCCCAGTGAATGATTGACTTAATGCAGGAGAACATTCTCATCGAACCACCCTAGTGGGTTTTTACCAGCCAAATACAATTCTTCTATCATGAAGGGTTTTGGCTGGTTGCTGAGCTGTCCTACTGTATTAACGTTGATGGGAGGCTAATGAGGCTTGTTTAGAGCCTTCTAAATGGAGATTTTTCAAAGTTTCTGTTACTAAGTATAGTGGCTGTAAACTTAAACATGTTCGAAGTGTTGGTGCTACCAGATTTTATTATAATCAGTTTTTTTGTAAAGTATTGTACTTTTTTTGGGGGGGAGGGGGATGTAGAGAGGTAATTTTATAGAAAGAAGTAGGCCTTGAAAGAATAAAGCATTTATCAGCACAATGTTCACATGACGTATCTTAGTGTTTAGAGGTAAGGCGACACGGGTGGCATCAAAATAAATACCAATCAGGGATAATCCCCTGTTGCTTATATATGATTATGAAGAGGTGTGGCGCCGCAGCCAGGGCGACTGAATCTGGGGATCACGGTTCGATTCCCGGTGCCAGATTAGCCAAGCACCATGTGACTCTGGGCAATAGCTTGCTTAATCTTCCCAACGGCCCCCAGCGCCTAGAGACCCTTACGGGTGATTATTTGCGCTTTACAAATGTGGATTATTATTATTATTATTCTTATTCTTATTATTATTATTAATAATAATAATATTCAAAAATCTCGTTTAGAAAAAAAAAGAATTTACTGAAAAAGTTTTGCTGTGCTGTGATTCGCAAGTAAACGGATAGTTGCTTCAAACCCTTTGATCCCTTGCTCACTTTGCCCCTGGATTCAAGCTAGCCGGGCTGATGAGGGCTATTAGCCTGAAACCGGTCCCAGGATGCTTGTTTCCGGTCCAGGGAAGACTCGGCTTGGCAATTCGGGCTGGACCGTTCCCATCAGGCATAGGATCAAGACTGATTTGCATATAGCTGGGTCTGAATTGGGGTGGCGTAGTGAGCTAAAGAACGATGATGGGTTCAACCCAGATCTGTGACTGGGGGGTGAGTGTCTGAAAAGTTTCAGCGCTCCTTCTATCATCTTCTTGTGTTTACTTCAGATAGTTCATCAAAGCATCTAGGGTGTTTATTGGGTCTCTACTATTTATTGATGTCTTCCATGTTGTTGCGAGCAGCCCATCTATTAAAGAGGGGTACATCCAGCAGCCACTCAGTCATTAAGCGTGTTTGTATGTGGGCACCAGTGAGGTATTACATTAATGTTCGGTATGGTGTTAATGTGATGTCGGGATGTAGGTTTATAGATGCATGTTGGGCAGTTTGGAGAGATGGCCGATGGCTGCTGCATTTTTAGCGCCTAGTCTGAAGAGGCACTCTTCCAGGAGCGCATTTGTTCATGTGGCTCCAACTTCTGAATAGCTTATTAGTATCAAGTGGGTGCATTTTCAGGTCTCTGGCCTAGCGTACACTGCGCAGCAGTGTCGCGCAGCCAGAGTCTTTTTTCTCGGGGTTTTGAAAATGGACCTAGGAATTCCACGCAGCTCGTGCGTTTTATTTCCTAGGTCCATTTTCATTGGCCTTTGCGTGCGTGTACTTTTAAAACGGAACACGCAATAGGCCATGGGCGGTCGCGTAGCTCCACCCATGGCCTATTGGTGTATGTTACGCGCACCAGAGGCCATATGTATTCAATGATAATTGAAGACATAAGCTCACAGTGGCGCACGCGCGCGCACCACTGGCAGGCGTTTATTTTTTTTTTTTAAATGGTGATCGGGTTGCTATATAATGTAGTGGCAGTCGGCTGGAAAGCACTAGAGCCGGCTTTCGCAGGGGCACTCCTCGGTTTGCACTGTCAGTTAGGATAAAGCGTGTAATGCTGAGAACTGACCCCAGGCACTCTCACGTACCTGTCAGAAGTCTCTCTCGGCACCGCTGGCGCTTTCACCATATTTTCTATCAGCTTTACACAAGTGAACACACGCCGGCCTCTCGGAACAGCGTCACCAGATGAAAGAAGCTGGTCGCAAAAAAATTACGTCATTCGCGTTTCCCATCACTATAGTTACGGCAGAAACTGACAGGTTACTCCTTTCGTACAATAGTCAACATGAGAGCATCACCAAGACTTATTAGGAGGCCGCAGCCAAACGGGCAACACTAGGACGATGGCAAAAAAGTATTTCCTTATTTTACAAAAATGTGATTGTGTCTAATTTGAAACCGATTAAGCTGAGCCTGTGACGCTGGGACACTTTTGTACTGAAAAAAACGACAATACAGCCATGCCAACGACCCCCGAAGCATAGTGAATTCTTTATTTTGACTTTGGGGATTCCTTTACGAACAAATCCTTTTACGAACAAACCCTAGAATGGGTGTTTCTGTGAGGCTGGCACCTCTGTGCCTACACCGCCAGGTACTGGCACTACCGTGGGGCACTGCCAGCAGGGCATCAGCCAGCTCGGCCCGACCGGGTCAGGATGGAGCATACTGTCTGCAACTGGTCAGGTAATAGCGTTGTCTTTCTGGAGAGCCCGGTCCCTGCGTGCATTCGTTCGAGCCCGTGAGTGCTGAGATCCCAGCAGCTGAATGGAAAGATTCCAGCCCGAATGCAGAAAGCCTGCCGAGCACTCCACCTCTGCTGCCCTTGACTGTAATCCCATCCCCCGGCTGCAGATCATATAGTCCATGAGGTAGCTCAATTCCCCATGCCCATCACCTCGAAACCTTCCCGCACATGCACACAATTCCGAATATTCCTCTACCTCGTTCCTCTTACGTAGAGCGCAATTATGCTGCCTAGTTGGTTGGTTACAAAGTACTAGCCCTTATTGGAAAGCAGTGGCAACTCCCAGTTGCGCAGAGCTCCTAGACCCAGCCAGTTGCCAGCCTTGCACTTTAGGGCAGAGCTCAGAAACTTTACTTCGGGAGATCGGAGACGAACTATACAGAGTTGATAGTGGTGGTACTCTTACCCGGCCAGCCACCTCCAGGTACCAATAATGAGACTACACTCAGTTTGGAAGAGGAAAGGCCACTGCTTGTGGTTGCCCTCCTGTACTTCCCTCTGTTGCTTTCTCGCCTGTGTGCTTCTCCCCCCCCCCCCCCACGCCATGTTGCTGTCTTGCTTGTTGCTCCTCCATCCCAACTTTGCCCTCCGTGTTGCTTCCCCATGTCCTCCTCCGTTGCCCTTTGAATTTCCTCCTCACCCCTGTGCTTCCCTGTTGGCTTCTTGCTGGTATGCATCTCTCCCTCCCGCTCTACATTAGTCTCTTGCCCATTTCTTCTCCTTCACTCACGTGTGCCCCAGTGTTGCTCCAGGCCTCCCATTTTGCTTCCGCTCTCCTGTGTTGCTTCCCCCAACTACTACTTAAAAACAAGCATTTGCAATCCAATCTATCTTGCATTTGTGAAAGTTCGAGCTATTTGCTTTGGAAATTATATTGTTTTGGACTTATGTTTTTTGCTTGTAGTGGAGGAGATGTATGTTGTTTTCAATTTGTAGAAGTACTGTATTCTGATGCATGGAGTACCAAGTTTGAGCTATTGGCATTGTAAATTACAAGGCCTTTTATTAATTTTTTTTTTTTAAACCTGCAATTGGTGCATAAAGACGCACTTTGAACGTAAAGTCCTTGCTTACGATGAGCAAGGCTGGCAGTAAAAGAGACTGCCAGCCTTCCTTCTCATAAGCATGGACTAGAAGTACAAAGTGCTTGTTTACACACCGAAGCAAATGAATAAAAGGCATTGTGTTTCTGTCTCTCGGTGCACAAGTCTGTCTCGGTGTGCGTGTCTCTATCTGCGTGTATTTTTCTGTGTGTGCGTCTTATCTCTGTGTGAGACTCTATATGTGCATTTGTCAATGTAAGTACGTCTTTTCTCTGTGTGTGCATCTTTGTTTCTATGTGTGTCTGTGTGTGCGTCTCTATATGTGTGTCAGTCTCTATGTGTGCGTGACTGTCTGTGCGTATGTTTCCATGTGCGTGTCTGTCTCTCATGCCACATCATTTCACTACACAAATACACTCCATACCACACAATTTCACGCCACACAATTCCACAACTAACCATTCCAATCCAACCCACATAATTCCGCTACACACCACATGCATACACTCCATAACACATGGCTAAAAGACATTGCCATTTACAATGCCATTAGCTCTAACTCAAATAAATCCGAGACCTATTGCATTTCCAATGCTTGTTTAATTCTGCCTGCAGAGCTGACAAGCTACCAAGTCGCCGCCTTCACAAACCTTCACCTGGGAGCAACATGTCTAACAATAACATTTTCTTGCAGACATGAAAGCGCTTCTATTAATTAGTAGCCATTTCTGTTCTTTTCGTAAAGAAACCAACCTTCTGTGGCATTTTCATACATTTTTGGCACTTTACAAATTTCACATACCATCAATGTCGTGTATTTTGGACACACATTTTCAACTGGGAGAGACATGAACGACTCCTCTGAATGTATTGGCCTGAGCTGCATGCCGGGGAGGTTTACAGCCTGTGTCACCGTTCTGTTAATATCACACTGCCTTACGATATGTGTTTGACTGCTGGAGTTGAGTGTATCCGGGGACGTCCATGCATCTGTGCCAGGACTTGAAATGTGATGCTTGTCCTGTGCTGTGCCTTTTGAACTTCAGACACACTAAATCTGAAACGTGCTTGTCATTACACTTGAGGCTTGAAGGGCATTTCTAGGATTTACTGGAAGCGTGACTCCACACTCCTACTCACGCTACTGTTTTTGACCTTGAGTGGGCCATTGATAGAAGTAATTGTTGCAGTGGCGAAATCGGTAAACCAGACTGCTGTCCTACTTTGCACCGTATTCCAGGTCAGCAGCAAGTGTGGCAGGCACCTGAAGGTCAAATTTACAATTCTGACTCCACTTATAGAATATTTGGGAAAAGAGCATATTTCGTTCAAATATTCCCTGGTGCTTATTTACTACTTTAAGTCTAGTTCTGGAATATTTTGGGGCAAGAATTTTTTGGAAGGGTTGAAAAGTGATACCCCGAGGGCACAACCAGTGGCAAAAACGAGGAATATCTGTTTTTGAGGTCTCAAACTATCTGCAACGTGAAATAGTTCCAAATAAGCCTTTATGCACATTCGATCTGGATTAGTAAGGATTCCATGGTGTTCTAATACGTGGGATTAGTGGTGCTTTTATGGTTGCTTAAGTTCAAGAGCGTTTAACTTCGGAGTGTTAAGGGAGAGGCACTGCAATGAAATTAAATTAGTTAAAACATGTTCTTAAATTCCAGTATTTAATTTATATACCTATTTTCTTACATTTTTTAACCCAGTATTTAATTTATATACCTATTTACTGTTTATTTTATACATCGATTAAAGCGCAATGTGACCATGTTTTCATTTTCCTTACCTCTTCAAGGACTTGTTTGTCTGACAATTGTATTGGGGTGGGTGTTCACGTACCAAGTGCAGTAGGTCACTGTAACAGGAAAACTGTGACACAAGCATCATGAAAATGAAGTGCCTCAAGAGAAGGTGTTGGACAGAAAATCATGCAGAGGATGACACAGCACTGTGGTGCTCTGTCCTATTGTATTGCACCGAAATCGGCCTCTCTGTTGCGTTTTGCAGTTAACTCTGTGATTTAGAAATGTATAAGTCACATATAGACAACTTTTGATATGATCTAGAGGTTTGTCCTAGTTGGTTATATATTCAGAAGTAACATCGACAAAGGCACTAGACAGTACTGACTAGTCCTGGCGGATTCTACTTTCCTTGAGTATAAAATGTGCTTGACTTCTTGCGGTTTGTGTGTGTGTGTGACCCAGAAGCACCACTTAAGTAATGTTCTGCTTTAATATAATGCCCACAGTTTGCGTTGACATACCAGTTGGCATGTCTTGTGCATCCACATGGATGGTGACTCCATGGTTATTGTGAGTGTATGGTTGCGGAGATTAATGGGATCTATTTTTGATGCCCTTTGTAAAACCTAGCTAAAGAGAGCTGGTGATGCAGCCTCTTCCCAAAAGTCATAGAGTATTTGTTGATATCTAGAGTAAAAGGGTTTAGCCTCGGACTTTGGAGTGTGGGAGTATATAGACTTGGCTGCTCTAGAAAGGAAACTGTCACCTTTGTTCGCAAGGGCCTGTCGATTATCGCTTCCTGAACTCTAACGTTTGGATGATGGTGTGTATAGGTCTCCCTTTTCTTATGCAGAGTGAATCTTCTATGCAGGGCCTACCCCTCTGTCTTTTCCCATAGTGCTTGTCCAGAAGGCTGGGAATGGCCGGATGCATTCGTCACACTTCATTGTGCTTACGTTTTGTGTGCACCACTTTGAAGACCTCACCATCACTATCTGGGGTGAGAGCAATCACCCGCAGCAAAGACTGTGCATCGCGCAGTGACAATGTACTTTTGAAAGGGAACTGCTTCAGACTTGCTCCAGAACACCTTCGTTGGGATCAACTTCCTCTGTTTGGATGAGGACTTCAGGAGGGAGATGCAAACTATCCCACTAAGTTTCAAGTTTTTGAACATGGTGGGGGGGGGAGGGTTCCATAGAGTACTTTACGGATGACTGTGATCCAGGGCTGGTGTCCTTGACGGCCAGTCTCAAAGAGGTGAAGACACCTCACCTGAAGTCCGTGCCATCTTGCTAGAGAAGCTGTGGGTCTGCCCGGAAGATTGCCTACCTGCTGAGATTGGGAAAACGGTGTCTGACTCTTCAGGGAGACAACCGTCCGATGAGTAGAAAAACTGCCCCTGTGCCAGGAGCGTTGGACAGACCAGAAGAACATACTTCATCCATGAGTGTAAATAATGCAGACCTAAGTCTTGTGAGTGGATCTCATGGCCTCCCTGCAAGCAGATCAAGCTCTGTATGCCTGCACAACCAGCAGCCTGAAAGTATGACCATCTGACTGCAACATTAAAACTCACCTGACGGAGTGGACTGAATTGTGCTGACTCTGCTGGGAGCTCAAAGTGCTGTCCGGGGAACTCTACTTTAAAAAAAAATTGTTTTCTACAGAGTTTAATATAGCGCAAACTTGATCCAAGGGTATCGGGTATCAGAGTGTTGTACACGAGCACCAATTACGTTACATGAGGACACATTAATTTTTGTTAGGCACAGTGAGATTAAGTGATATGCCCAGAATCACAGAATGTTGTGCGTCCTTTCTGAGACTCGAACCAGATTACCCAGAGTTGAGGTTGACCGCCCTAGCCGTTAGGCCAACTCCTCTCCCCACTTTGACTACCTGAAGTGGCTGGGGATGGGCTGCGTGTGGTTTGGGGGAGGGGCCCTCCTGTGCTGCCACTCTGTTGGCGCCGACTGAAGCCTTTACTGATCCTTAAAATAGGAGGTGGGGCTGCCAGCCTCTGGTGCTGCTGTGAACCATGGTTAAGACTACTGAAACCGATGTGGTCTGCGGGCCTTAGGTTCAAGATTCATGAGAGCCTGATATTTCAGCCAAGTGAATTTGAATAGGGGCTGTGCCTCGACAACTAAAATGAATGAGTATTTTTCTTCTTGAATCTCTGTAGAAGTAGTGGGATATGATTGAAATGAGCTAAGAGTTAAAAAATAGGAAGGCTACTCACACAAGCCATTGTGAGCTCACATTTGTGCCATGCTTTCACCTAGTTATAGCCCAACCTCACCAACCTGGGACTCAAGCAACTGGTGTCCACCCCCACCCACCTCGCCGGACACACACTCGACGCTGTCTTCTCATCCAGCAAGGACATCAACTTCAGCCACACCACAGAGCTTCAATGGACGGACCACAGCTGCGTCCACTTCACCTTCAAGAAAACAACGACCCACCACCACCAGCAACAGACCGCCCGCAGAAGCTGGAACAAGATCACAGCAGACCAGCTCGCCACCTCCCTGAGCCAGCACCCTCCTGCCAGCTCAGCGAACCCCAGCCAGGCCGCCGACAACCTCACGAAGTGGATCAGCAACTGCGCGGACGAACTCGCCCCACTGAGGACCCCGCCCAGCAGACCCGGCAGCAAGAAAGCCCCATGGTTCACCGACGAACTCAAGAGCTCCAAGAAGAACTGCCGAGCCCTCGAGAAAGTCTGGAGAAGGGAACCGACACCGGACAACAGGACCTCCTTCAAACTTGCCACCCGGAAACACCACCAGCTGATCCGCGCCGCCAAGAAAACAGCATTCAAGGACCGGTTGGACAACAACGCACACAACTGCAAGGAACTCTTCAACATCGTCAAAGAGCTTTCCAACCCCAGCGCAGGAAACAACGACATCACCCCATCGCAAGACCTCTGCAACTCCCTGGCTTCATACTTCCACAACAAGATCGCGGACATACACAACAGCTTCAACAACCAACCAACGCACACCATGACCGAACAACCACCCCCCACCACCACCCTCCACGCCTGGACCCCGATCAGCACCGAAGACACCATCCGCACGATGAACTCCATCCACTCCGGATCACCGACCGACCCCTGCCCTCACCACGTCTTCAACAAAGCCGACGCTGTCATCGCACCCCACCTGCGAGACATCATCAACACATCCCTCGACACCACCATCTTCCCCGAGAGCTGGAAACACGCCGAACTCAGCGCCCTACTCAAGAAACCAACAGCGGACCCCACCGACCTCAAGAATTACCGCCCCATCTCGCTCCTCCCGTTTCCAGCCAAAGTCATCGAGAAGACCGTCAACAAGCAGATGGCCGCTTTCCTCGAGACGAACGGATCCCTCGACCCCTCACAGTCCGGCTTCCGAGCCAACCACAGCACCGAGACCGCCCTCATCGCCGCCACCGACGACATCCGAGCCCTGATGGACAATGGAGAAACAGCGGCCCTCATCCTCCTAGACCTCTCCGCGGCATTCGACACGGTCTGCCACCGCACCCTAGTACGGCGCCTCAGCAACGTCGGAATCCAGGACAAGGCGCTGGAGTGGATCACCTCCTTCCTCGACGGGAGAACACAGAGAGTCCGCCTACCACCGTACAAGTCAGAGGCCACCGAAGTCATCTGCGGCGTCCCCCAAGGATCATCTCTGAGCCCCACCCTCTTCAACGTCTACATGAGCCCCCTCGCGGCCATCGTACGCAAACACAACCTCAGCATAATCTCCTACGCCGACGACACCCAGCTGATCCTCTCCCTGACCAACGACCCCGCCGCCGCCAGAGCCAACCTGCACGAAGGGATGAAAGAGGTAGCCGAGTGGATGACGACCAGCCGCCTGAAACTGAACTCGGACAAGACGGAGGTCCTCATCCTGGGCTCCTCTCCCTCCGCCTGGGACGACTCCTGGTGGCCTCCCGCCCTGGGCACCGCACCCAAACCGACAGACCATGCACGCAACCTGGGCTTCATCCTGGACTCCTCCCTCTCCATGACCAGGCAAGTCAACAACGTCTCCTCGGCATGCTTCAACATCCTACGCATGCTACGGAAGATCTTCTGGTGGATCCCCACCGAGACCAGGAAGACCGTCACCCAGGCCCTCGTCACCAGCCGACTGGACTACGGCAACGCCCTCTACGCCGGGACCACCGCCAAGCTCCAGAAGAGACTCCAGCGGATCCAGAACGCCTCAGCCAGACTCATCCTCGACATCCCACGAACCAGCCACATCTCCGGACATCTGCGAGACCTTCACTGGCTCCCCGTCAACAAAAGAATCACCTTCCGCCTCCTCACCCACGCACACAAAGCCCTACACGACCAAGGCCCGAGCTACCTCAACAGCCGAGTCAACTTCTACGCTCCCAAACGCCACCTCCGATCAGCCAACCACGCCCTCGCCGCCGTCCCCCGCATCCGAAGAGCGACTACAGGAGGAAGGTCCTTCTCCCACCTGGCCGCCAAGACCTGGAACTCCCTCCCGACCGACCTGCGCCTGACCCAAGACCACCTCTCCTTCAGGAAGAAGCTGAAGACCTGGCTGTTCGAGCAGTAGCGGCTCCCCCCCCCCCCCCAGCGCCTTGAGACCCCACGGGTATGTAGCGCGCTTTATAAGTGTCACTGATTGATTGATTGATATGGTTTTAATGGTGTAGCACCTGTATTACAACTCTGTGCCTGAATCACCTCACTTTGTTTAGTACTATGTTGTGTTACAAAAATAGTTTTTTTTCTGTGAAGAAAAAACACTTTCTGGCACCATTAATTGTCTCTGTTGAATAACTGTTGTATTTCTGAGTTTCCTCTCCCCCACAAATTCCCGGAAAGCTTTAGACTAACTGCCCTCGCTATGTGGAGAGGAAATTGTGGAAAGGATGTACTTGGCTACCTGTTTGTAGTGCCATTGTAGGTCAGGCTCTAGGACATCTGTGGTAAGAGGCCCCAACACTGATGGAGGGTCTGTCCCTGCTTGGAAAATTAAATAACAGATAAATAAGGTGTATATAAAAAAAGAAGCAAAACTGAATTTAAAACCTTCTAGAAATGTGAAGGAATTTGAAGCTAAAAATTACGTTAGTAGCCTCATGATTCGTAGGCGCGGTTAAACAAGATGCTGTATGAATAAGCGGCCTCAAATTAAAAAAAAACTCCTAACTTCCAATTAAAATTGTGCTTAAAAAAAAAAAAAAAAAAATATATATATATATATATATATATATATTACCTACTGGCGGTCGCCAGTAGGTAGTTATAGTTAGGATAATTTTCAATGTTAAATCTCAACATTCTATTTTGAATAACTTTGGCGCCGGTTGACGAATGTGCCTGAAATTTTCAGGAAAATGGTCTCATGGCGGTCCGGTCCTTCCCTGAAAGTTTGGGGGGGATTCGTCAAGCGGGGGCCGAGATAAAAGGGGGGTCCCAAAACGCGTTTTCCCCATGTTAATTTCCATAGGGCGGTCGATTTCACTTTTAGCCCGAACGGCTGAATGGATTTACACCAAACTTGGCAAAATTGTAGGGACTGGTAGCCCGATGTGCCTTTGCTATGTCTCAAGATATGTGCTCCAGTGGATTTTGAGTAATTTAGGTTCAAAAAAATATATATATCTATAGGCGCTCTCCGGTGCGCGCACCGGAGAGCGCTCCAGGCGCGCCACGCGAGGTGCGCATGGAAAGCTGATTGGCTTTCGGGTGTCTGTAAACATTCGAAACAGTCCAGAGCGGCCGCCATCTTGTGTCTCGGTAAAATCGAGACATAAGAGGTGGCTAAAACAAAGTGGGAACTGACCATAAGGCGTCAGGGATAGACCCCTTTGACCCCCTAGGTTTGATGTGGGGGCTATAAAAGGGCCCCGCGGGGCATTTAAAATATTTTTTTTTTTTTTCGTTTTGCGCGGGGGAAGCGCTCGGTGCGCGCACCAGGTAGCGCACCGGGGAGCGTAAAATGAGGGAAAAAGATGACAGAGTTTTAAAAAAATGAAGTTTTCATTTAGAAATTGGAGGTAGTTCTTAAAAGAACTTTTTTTTTTCTTCTTTTTGTTGTTTTATATTTTTTTTGTGTTTTTGGAACTTTTTAAACTTTTTTTGGCTTTTCAAAACAGTTTTATATTTTTTTTGTATTTTTTAGGGGGAGAAACAAAAAAAGGGAATTGAAACTGGCTCAACTGGAGCAAAAAAACAAAAAACCCAAAAAATTATTTCTTTTTGGGGCACTTGTGATTATCACCTGCAAGGACGATGAGCTTAACACTTTGTTCCCCATAGGAGATAAGCTTGCCACAAGCCTTACAAGTAATTTTAAAATCAGCAAATCTTGGCTGAATGCAAGGCATCACCTCAGATGTTTCTGGTTGCGAGGAAGAGGGTTGTTTTCTTTGGGAGGGGGTCCTTGATGACTGGGGGAGGTTACTGGCCAGTTCCCGGAACTCTGCGCGAGAGTAGTTGTTTGGATGCTTTCTTGTCATGTGCCGAATCATGGTATAGTTACCAAAAGAATATTTCTTATTTGGGTTGCCCCGTGAAAGTTCATCATCGCAGATGAGGCAAGTGACTTTGGGCGCATTCACCTTTTTTTGCCCCTCTGGGATTGAAAAAAACTGCCAAATGAAGTGTGGTTTGGGTTTATAAGGTGTGTTTTCTTCAGGCAGCCATCTTCTTCTCCCCTCCTCCTCTTCCTCTTCCTCCTCCTCCTGTTCTTGACCACCAATATAATTTGGAGCTGGTCCTCTTGGTGGTGGTGGTGGTGGTGGTGGCTGAGATGCACCTGCTGCTGCTGCTACTGAAGCCATTTTAAAGTACAAAAAGGTACAGAGAGTTCCAAACAGATCTTCCTCAGTCAAAGGACAAAGTCAGAATAAGGAAAAAAGGTGGGGGCTTTCATCATTTGGAAAACAAAACTGTCCTGAACCAATGAGAAGTGTTATTTTCAGGTCACAAGACCAGGGGCTTCATCATTATGAAACTAAAACTGTTATGAACCAATGAAAAGTGTTATTTTCTGCTCACATGACCCGACGCGCTTACGCTACGCGCACGGGGGCGCGCAGCGTAAGCGCGTCGGAAGTTTACGTTTTGCGATCGTATTCGTTCGAGTACTTCCGGGTGCGCTTACGCCGTGCGTATCACGCGGTCGCGGCTACGCGATACGTCACGATCATGTTTTCGTTTGCGATATTGGCGCTCACGAGACGCTCCCCGGAGCGCGCCCGGGGGCGCTTTTCAGAAATACGCTTTTCGGGGCGCACTCCGGGGCGCGCTCTGGGAGCGCTCCCCCCAAAAATTAAAAAAAAAAAAATGGGATAATTGTAGAGACAGGTAGCCCTATTCTGAAGTGGTTTGTAAAAAAATTAACTTTATAAAAATATGTATTGTGCTACATTGGGCTTAATATATGTTAGAGCCAAAATGTAGCCCAAATGTAGCCCAAAGTAGCCCAATGAAGCCCAAAGATGGCCACCAGAGATCAAAAATTGTAAATGTAGCCCAAAATTCAACTAGATGTAGCACAACTGTAGCCCAATGACAGAATGTACCAGAGTGTTAAAAAGAACAACTAGAGTGCTAACAGTCTTATTTATAAAGTGAAACTTATAGTAAGGAATTAGCATTTAAAAAACCTATGAAATTCACTGAAAAAAACCATAGGTTTCACACCAGTTATAGTTAGGAATTAGCATTTAAAAAACCTATGAAATTCACTGAAAAAACCATGGGTTTCACACCGGTTATAGTTAGGAATTAGCATTTAAAAAACCTATTAAATTCACTGAAAAAACCATAGGTTTCACACCAGTTATAGTTAGCTGGAAATTTTACTGATATAAAACCATTGAAATTCCCACGTTATAGTTAGTCGGACTCACTATAACTTGCGCGTGCAATGCACTGCTGATGACATCACATATTACATCACTCATGACATGGTCAGTGACATCACTCATGACACCATCCTTGTGACATAGTGACAGACCTCCTTTCACTATAATGTAACCCTTGAGACTCATATTCAAAAATAGAAACTGAAATTTTTTAAAAAATGGAGATACCTATATCAGTTACAACAAGCAATTCAGTAATTCCACTATCTATATACATATCCACTCATTCACCAACAGTTCTATATAGTCACTCATACATATACTCACTCATCATATGAAGTGATACACATATACATCCTGTTACACACCGACATTCATCCAAAAGTTACTCACACACATATTCACACGTGCAAATAAACTATTGGACATCCATTTATTTGAATATAGAGTTATACACACACTTCCACCTTACTTCTATTTAAAATTACACATATTTATTCTCTTAAACAATCACTTATAGAAACACATACTTATTTAAACAGGAACTCTTACAATCTCTTACTCTCACATATACTCACTTATATACATCAATATTCATATATACTAGATTAAAACATATGTAGTTACTGATAAAGACACTAGTGAGACAGTCATTCACTCACTAACAAACACATATAGACACTCATCCACCCATACAGTCCTGTACATATGTTGTCTTCAAAACACATACAAACAAAGAGTCAGTCACTCATGCTTCTATGTGCTAAGTAATACCCCCACCAAACCATATAGACACTCATACTGATACTAATAAAAATATCTAATAACCCATATACATACACATGAGTGGATGTGTATTAGATGGTGGTATTACTGAATTGGTTGTTGTATCTGGTATGGGTATATCCACTTTTTTGAAAATATTAGTTTCTATTTTTGAATATGTGTTTCATGGGTTACATTACACTGAAAGGAGGTCTGTCACTGTGTCACAAGGATGGTGTCATCAGTGATGTCATGAGTGATGTCACTGACCATGTCATGAGTGATGTAATATGTGATGTCATCAGCAGTGCATTGCACGCGCAAGTTATAGTGAGTCCGACTAACTATAACGTGGGAATTTCAATGGTTTTATATCAGTAAAATTTCCAGCTAACTATAACTGGTGTGAAACCTATGGTTTTTTCAGTGAATTTAATAGGTTTTTTAAATGCTAATTCCTAACTATAACCGGTGTGAAACCCATGGTTTTTTCAGTGAATATATATATATATATATATATATATATATATATATATATATATATGTTTGTGAATTAAATAATATATTAATCATTTGTTTGGATGCTTTTTTCCTTATTTTGTGTATTGTTTTGCAGTTCAAATCAGCCTAATTGCATGGGCCAGGGTCTCTGGACTCCAGTAATGATGCAGTCTGAGTCTGTGGATGCCAGTAACGTTTATGTGGGGCTCCACAGAAGTAAAAAGGTTAAGAACCACTATCATAAAGGATACAATAGTTGGTGGTTAGAATGTTTTAATTCTTCTCAGACACTGGTAATTACTCTGGCCGCATTCCAGTCCTTCGTTATTTTGCACACCATGCCACCTCAGTTTGGACCCAGCCATATGGAAATCAGCCTTGCCCCTGCACCAATGGGAACATTCCAGCCTGAACTGCCAGGCCAAGTTTTCCTTGAACTGGAACACAAGTAATCAAAGACTGGTTTTGCCCTAGTTAGGGCTCATCAGCCAGTGATAGAGTGCACAGGACCAGTGGGACCGCATGCCTGCCAATAGATCCGATTCAGGCAGTAGACTCCCAAATTTCAAAGCCAAAATTGGCTTTATGTTGACTTTTTCCCCACCTGAAATTGTTTCTGCTCCAACAAAAGTCAATGGGAGAAATACATTCTCCAAATTTTATTTTTTAAAATAATCTGCCACTTTCCTCTCCTAAAATATTGGCATGTATGCAACAGGTATGTCTAGATGTGGGACCCATGCACACTGTGCCATTGGAACAAAGCTATACCTGGCTAGTAGGCCAAACTGAGGTTGCATTGTGTGCAAAATAACGATGGGCTGGGATGCGTCCCGAGTACTATCAGTGGCTAAGAATAATTCAAGCATTCAGTCATCACTTTTTTTGTATACTTTAGTGTGTTACATCTAAATGTGGCACACACATGCTTGCAATCAAAAATATTAGGAAAATTAAACGTAGCAGTGGGAAGACATCTTAGAAAGGTTTTGTGCATGGTGTATTGTAGTTTTAAAGTTTCAACTTGGCCTTCGTGTTCAGAAACCGCATGTTGTGTGTCTTTGTAAGAAATTAGGTTTTTGATTGAGGTGGTGAAAACCCTTCTCAAGCAACACCCACAGTCCTTGTCAGGGTTAATCCCAAAAGTCACTAAATTAAGCTGTGTTTAACCCTTTGGTAGCTTGGCACAAAAGCAGTCATGCTTAAATAAGAAGCTCTGTTGAGTTTGTTTACAGCACACATCCACAATTAAGTTTAAACACTGCACATCAAATTCAGCACCAGTTTAGAAAAATAAAATACATTTAATAAATCAAACGAGACCAAAATTACAAATCCCATTAATGAAATCGGAGATGTGCCATTTTAAAGGTTTAAGGAAAAATAGCACCTAGAAAAAAATAGCACATAGAAGCAGAAAGCGTTAACTGTGGGCATCTGGTCAGGAGGACTCAGCCTTTGATCTCCTTGTCCCATCATCCTGGACCCCCACCCTGGGAATCCAGCGTTCTCTGTTTCATCGACCTCAGGGTCGTACTAGCCTTTATGGCCGCCTGAGCCTGTGGCACCCCGCCCATATCTGTCTCAGTGTAAGGCTAGTCGGCTGAGGTCCGACCTTCTTGCAGATCTCCAGCTAAGCCCAGATGTCCTTAAACGTTGTATCATATCTGAAAATCTTTCAATAAAGAATCCTGAAATAATTTTTTTTTTTTTAAGTGACTTTTTCCTTGAGCGATGATTAAGCAGGGCCGATAGCAGCATATACTTGAGGTACAATGCCCAAACTCTTTGCTTGACTTCATATATGATTTTCCCTGTGCTTCAACCGTCTTGGTGTAGTCTGGGTACATGGCTATGGTATGTTTCAAACTGCAGTTGTGCTAGCTGCCTGCAGGAGGCTGTTTCTGTCTCTGTAATTAAAAATCTGGGCTTAAAGGGCTCTGGGTGGCACCTTGCTGTGGGACCGGCCCCAAAATCCTATCTGCTCTTTCCACCACAAACATTTTCATGCAGCTTCCATCAGACCCACCTCCAGAAACTTTTCCATAGATGTGCCCTCAGCGCACTCCAGGAATCCAAGAAGGCCCAGATAATTTTGGCAGAAGAGGGCCTCTGCATCTTTGGTCGTGTTTTCCAGTATATTTGTTTGGGTCCACTTTGTGCCTTTTTGTTCCTGCGGCGTCTCTACTTCAGACTTCAATTTTGTGATGGTGCTCTCTGCTGAGTGCACTCTTTCTACCGCCTTTCACGGGTTTACGGAGTTGTCAATGTTCCTATCCAGTGCTGTTCTCAATGTCATGATTCTGATGCCATAGTAGCTGCTGTTCTGATGCCATAGTATCTGCCCTTGAAGGTCCATCCTCTGTTATCTCCTGGTCAGCCTTTTTCTGCATGCCTGTTTGTCTAGTTGTCTGTTGTGGCAGAGATTGGGGGGTTGAATACTGCATCGTGCTACCTCTGTAGGAGCTTGAGGGCTTTGTCTTTGCGCTTAATTTGCCACATCATGGACAACGGAGGAAAGGCTGCGGTGGTCCTTCTGGACCTATCTGCAGCCTTCGACTCGGAGTCATGTGCTCTTGAAGGAAGGCCGTGTTGAGATTGGGATCGGCTGCTCTGCCTACGATCTCCTCTGTTCATTCCTCACTGACAGGGAACAGTCGTCACTTTAGAGGACGTTTACATCTTGACCCTTCTCCTTGCTCTGCGACGTCCCACAAGGACGTCCCTAAGCCCTACGCTTTTCAATATTTGTGGCTCCCCAAGCTGACAACACAGATCGTAGTGTCCATCACATGTAAAGTTTAAGGGTTGGCGCACCGTTTTAACAACTGCATGAGATCAGTAGTCAGTTGGATGTCTGAAGCTGACTTCAGATAAAACGAAGTTTCTTTTTGGGAAGGACACTTCTTTCTGAAACACTGCTGGTGGCCACATTTGTTGCGCTCTCACCATGCCTGCACCCAGCGTAAGAAATCTGGGGGTAATCTGTGACTCGCAACTCTTTCACAGATTTAGCAAATTTACCTCATCCTGCTTCTTCCTGCTAAAAGGACTGAAAACAATTGTACCTTTCATTCCATTTGAGCCACAGAAGATAGCCATAATTTCTCTAGTCTTGTCAAGTCTTGATTATTGTAATGCTCCTTAATTTAAGGATTCAACAGGCCCCTTAAATAGACTGTGATGGCTGCAAAATGCAGAGGCATGGCTTCTCAAGAAATTTCCGAAATGCCACTCAGTCTCTAAGGAATTGGAGGAGCTTCATTGGCTCCCAGTCAAAAAATAGATCAGCCTTTAAGGCACTCTGTGTAGTGCACAGAGCTCTCCATGATACTGGCTCGGAGTACTTAAAGGAACAAAATGTTATGGTATACCCCATGCAGAAGTCTGCGTTCAGAAACAAACATTTAAAAAGGTGACCGTCCCTAAAACCCAAAACGTTTCTTGGAGTTGGTGGAGTTATGTCTATTCCTCCTGCCTACTTTGGAATCGCCTAGCTGGGCATCTAAGAGGTCAGCCACATTTGAGCATCTTTAAGAAAAATCTGGCTTTATTCCACCACTCTTTAGTTTGCTTCAGTCTCTTTCTACCACATTACAGTTTCTTGCAGACATTAGCGCCAAGACGCCCTTCTGCATTTGTTGCGCTTTATAAATAACTATCCATATCAATATTTCCTGTTGAGGAAGGATCCCGCCAGCCCCAAAATGGTTCAATGATCCCTCACTCCATTATCCACAGTATCCCTGGGGCAGCCATATTAGTTCCAGTAACAGAGGGGCAGCCAGCAAATCCAGCATTCCATCCCTCACAGGTATATCAGCCAGGGTGCAGTAAAGGTGCTCACCCTTCATACAGGTTATCATATACGGGGTGACCCAATGAAAGTCCTAGGACCTGGGTATCAAGTTTTACAGATAAAGTGGTCCTAGACGTTAATTCTGAATACGATTATTGGTACTTTTTAGCAAAACATATAATTCAATTTTCCTTCCACATGCAAATTAATCCTGTAATGCAGGAACTTTTTAAGGAGAAGACAATAGCCCAAAAACAAATGTCTAACAGACCACACAATAGGTTTCGGAATGTCTTAAAAGTAGAGGAAAGGACTCCACTATTTATTTTTCATAAAAAGTCCTCATCATAGTTTAATATACAAATATACAATTTAAAGAAGCAAAAAGGGGTTACCATCAAGTAACGTGCACAGGATAGAGTGAAAGTTTAAGTGCTCGTGTGAGATAAAGAAAGACCGAGAAGGTCTGGAAAAATGCGTTCTGGTTTTTTGTGGGTCTAAGGTTAAATAATCCTTAGAGAGATTTTAAAGAGCCTGCCCTGAGAGTCTCATTTGCAAAAAAATGTATTCTTTCTTGCTGTATCACGGTGGGGAATTTCATCCGTTTTCTTTTTTATGGAGAAAGAGGCAGGCTCGAAATGGGGGGGAAAGTGTTGTCGACGTTTCGACCCAAGGATAAGAAGGGCAGTTGGTATCATCATGAACGGGTCTTCATCAGGACGGGTAGGATGGTGGGGGGGCACTTAGTTACATAGGAAACATGTAACCCCTGTACTGTGGGTGGACACCTGTAAAAACAAATATATGGGCTCAGTATCTCAAACCAACAACATGAAGGTCGATAGGCTTACATTACTCCATTGGCACTCACCCTTTAATGGTGTGCCACGTATGTAAAATCAATTTGGTAAGAAAGCCGTCCAAAATCGTGCTCTCCAATACTAGAGAAAGAATAGACACATAGCCATTAGTGCTATGTTTGCATAACTTCAACGTTTACATGAAACACACATAGAACAAAACAAAAAAATTGTATGTGAAACCACAAGTCTCACTCACCCACGCTGTCAATGGCGGCGGGTGAAATCCGATTTTATATATAAGTAAATTTACGCAATGTGTCTGTGGAAAAGACATATATTATTTTAGCAAAAGGACTCCACGTCCAAGTATAACTTGTCTGAGCCTAAAGGAACAGTGTATCTAAACATACCTCAAATGTCAGACTGCGCGAGCTGTCATTGGGGCTCTGTCTGCAAACGACCGCTGAGTCATGCTCTGACTCCGCCGTATAAGTAGTAGACGTGACGGCAACGTGCACGCCTCTAGTGCTCACGTTCGAACAGGATGGTTGCCTAGCAACACCTGCGGAGTTTAGGGATAACAGATGGTTTGAGAAACGTGACTTGGAATGGCTGAGAACATTGGTATTTGTATTATACATATAGTGGTTCACGGCATATAGTACATTAATGCGAAATGTGAGTCAAAGTATACATATACAGTTCAGACAATCGTACAAATATACAATGCGTGACGTGATCATAAATTACGATGAGTTATACAACCATCTTTATTAACATGAAATGGAAGATATTGCCATTGCCACAGAGTTCGAATCAACCATTAAACCATTCAAACAGGGGCCCGTTAAATACCAAGCCTCAATGCTGCACTTTTAATTTGGTGGGTGCAGACAATGTTAAAGTTCATGAGCGGGCAGGATCGTGCACCCTGCACCCTACCCCGCAAACGCAGAGTCTCTCCAACTAGGAGCCCGTTTTACAACAAACCGGGGCCGATGGAATGTCTTCCTGCCACTTCGATCCCCCGGCTCTTGTGGAGATCTCTGTACTTTCACCCTCCCTGACATGGGAGCAGGCAGTCTTTGGCGCACAATTCTTGAGCCGCCCACCAGTGTGGCCCAATGCCGTGGCCCCTCCAATGCTGGAGCACCCATTCTTCTCCAACACGCTCGACCCGTGTACTCTATGCTCCCACCTGTAGCATAGACTCGTGACCTTGTAGTGCGAGCAGCACGCCTCCGTGCCTGCACCTCCCCATGGCCGCTTAACTGCTTGCGGCTATCAATCCAGGAGCACCACTGAGCCGACTTTGCGGCAGCCACTCGCCAGGCCTCACCTCGCTCTCACTCACGAGAAGCCCTGGCAGCGCGGAGTAACCCAGCCGCCAATTGCAGGTTCTAACCACTGTGTCCGCCACTCGGTCAGCAGCAATGTAGGCCCTCTGAAGCTCATAGCGAGCGGTGACGGAACTGTTATGGTCTCAGGATGACCCTATGGTAAATCACCGTGCCTTTGGAGATTCAAATGTCAGGATGCATCAGGATGAACCAGAGTGGAGCAGGAGCTCCTCAACATGTCGCTTGGCCATGTCCCCTCAATTTGCAATCGAAACTTGATGCTCAAAAAATGTTTTTAGGGCTTGTTTTGAATTACAATTTTTCATACATCTTACAGACCAAAAGTTTGTTGGAAATTGCATTTACCTTTCATATCGTTTTTAAGGTGCTATTTGTGAACGAATTACTAAGGCATATTTTAATTCATTACTGATAGCATCCGTGCAATGACAAATTAATGCTCTCAGAGTATGCTAGTGCTGTAGTTGTAATATTTTTCACAATGAAATGCGGGTAGGTTAGTCACTCTTAGGAAAATTAAAAACCCTCTTTTCTGTTTCTTCCTCGAGTGCCTTTTACGGACTTCTTGTGGCCTACATCTGAAGTGTTACATTGCGGCGTTTCTGTGAAAAACAGACAGACAAGGGGGCTAGTGTCATTTTGTGCTACTTCAGTGTTAACGTTTCCCAGAAAATTTGTCACAGGGAACTAAACCTCCCCTATTTTGAAGATTTTATAAGATCTAGACCCGCACTGTTTTGGATAAAAATTTGGTGTAATCCTGCCGCATCCTTGTCACGTGATATCATCAAGGACTGTTTGAAATGTGAGAAGGCTAATCGCATACCCTGGTTTATGGCTGTAGAAAACAGCTTATCAAGTGTGGGCCTGGGTCACCTTTTTACATCCCCACAATTGATTGATCAAATACATAAGAACTTAACAAAAAGGGCTCTTTATGAAAGTTATCGCAAGGAAAGGCTAAGGCGTGACCTGACAAAACCTTCTATAATTAGATATACTGCCTTTATGGAGCCATGTGAGAAACCATCTGCCCCGCCTCAGTTATTTACGCCTAAAACTAGGCAGATGGAACAGGAGTTTGCTATTCCGATTCAGAGACGGAAGTATTATAAATCTACTTTGTTTTCCGTTAGGTTTTAACAAATGTGTGGAAAGTATAAAATGTCCTTGTAATCTCGGTGGTACACAAAGTTTGCTTCATTTCATTTTCTTTTGTGGCTTTTACAGATTGCACACTTTGCACTTTAACCCCTTCCATGCTCATGACAAGGTCAGCTCATCATGGGTGTTACCTGCGCTGTGCGTTTGACGAGCTGACCTTGTCATGAACAATGGGGATCCTGCAAATGCAGCACAGGAGGAGAAAACCCCATAGCAGCCAAGGTGTTATTAATGCCGTATTGTAGGAAAAATGCTCTGACTGATTTTAATCTAGCTTTTATTGATATTTTAACGTTAAAAACTGATGAAGCCATCTTCAGAGTGAGCAGCTTTCTTAAAGCAGCTGTACGATCACGTGCTTCTCTGCTAATTGATTGAAACATCTGCACTATGCTTATTTTTTGCACTTCTGCTATTGCACAATGCACATCTTTGCACTAAGAATTGTATTTTTGCACATGATTAAATTGTATGTGGATATGAGTTTGGATATGTGGGACGGAATCTGTGTTTTATATTATATTTGATGAATTTTATGCTGTACTTTTATGGATGTTTTTACAATCCGAATAAAGATCATTTGACTGACTTTGACAGTGTTAACGTTTCCCAGAAAATGTCTTGCAGCCCGTGGCAGACTGACATGACAGGGTGTTTAATTTTAGGATTATTAGAAATGTAAAGCATGTTTGTAAGCTGTACCTCTGCCTAAAGCTGATATCCGTGTGCATTTTAAGAAGGTAACGTTTTGCTCACTATGCCTGCATTTGCTGCAGTGGTCAGTTCCTGCTATTGTCCATGTCCCTCCACGACATCCACTAATCTGAATAATAGCTTCCAAATACATAGTAGTTTTCGCCTAACTTTGAAGCAAGTTATTAACCTCCTCCGGCTATCAAACAAGAAGCCAGTCCCTGACCCCTATGAACCTGAAAGCTGTTATCCTATTTTGACCCCCCCCCTAACTATTGTTACTCATAATCGCTTAACTAATGTTTTAGCGTCTAATTTGGCTACCTCTTTTGAGGCTGCACTGCTTGCATTATAAGATTACCTTTGTTAGCTGATTCTTGACGGGTAGAATACACGGTGCAGTACTAAGGCCACTGGACACGTAATAAATCATTTACAACCTCACTTGCTGTTTCCAGGTGGCCAGTTTGTGGAATCGGACGGGTCAAAGCCTAGAATCGATGCTTTTTTATTAAATCTGATATGTTGCCAGAGACCAGGAGGGTGAGTTACTTGCCCGACAGTTTACACAGTAAAATGGATTAAAACATTTTAAACTTGAAATAGTTGTCTGCATCTCTATGGAGCTGGAAAAACCGGCATAGGTCTCGCTTTCCACGCATACCTAGGACTTCTCTATTTTGCAGTCGAGCTGTGAGTCGTGGTTCATACCTGCAAGTGGACCACAACAGAATACCTTTCTTGTAACTTCACTGATGCTGTTCAGTGCAGTTATTACACTGCAAGTCCCGAAGGATGCTACTTCAGCTGCCTTTAAATGGTGTTGTGTAAATGTAGAGATCTGCTGAGCGCTTTCAACTCTGAAGGACCAGTAATGTTTGGGGAGAAGAGTTGGCCTAATGGCTAGGGTGGTCGTCCTCGAATCTGGGGACCTGGGTTCGAATCTCTGCAATGACGCTGAACATCCTGTGATTCTGGGCAAATCACTTACAGCCAGATTCATCAAAGTAAAATAGGCTCGCAAAGGGCTAGATTCTGAGAATCTGGCCCATTGCGAGCGGTATTTTTGCATTTGGGATTCATCATCCCAAATACAAAAATCGCAATTCTATAAATCGCTAAATTGCATTTAAGGAATCTCAATTTGAGATTCCTTAAATGCAATTCATGAACCATTTAAAAATTGCGAATTCGCAATCTGGGGCCGCTATTTACCGTGAAGTCTAACTACGTGGTAAATAGCAAAAACTTTAAAAAATGCACTTTAGTGTATTTTTCTAAGTTGTATGTTGCGCACACACATGTCCAAAGGACGTGTGTGTGTGTAACACCAGTGTACATTACCATTTCAGGGGTGCTACAGGGTGTCCTTTGGACACCCTGGCACCCTTGAAATTGCTTCCTTATTTTGCGATCCGCTAATTGCGAATCGCAAATAAGGAATGACTCCCCATTCATTCCTATGGACCTTTAGGCCCATAGGAATGAATAGGAAAGCCATTCCTTATTTGCAATTAGCGAATCACAAATAAGGAAGCAGTAGAAATCGCATAAAATATTGCAATTTCTACATGCATCCCGTTTTGCGAGTCTTTAATAGCGAATCCTTAAAATTCGCTATTAAGGACTCGCAAAGCATGACCATGATGAATCTGGGGGTTAATCTCCCCGTGCCTAGCAAAAATGAATGTGTCCTCGTGTAATGCAACTGATGCTATGTAGAGCGATCAGATACCCGATTCGGGTCAAGTTCGCGCTATATAAAACTGTTAAAAAAAAAAAAAAAGAAAAAAGAACCAGCCCTTTCTGTTCAGAGGTCAGCTGGATTGTTCTTTAGCAACACAGTTTGCTGGTAATCCCTTGAGCCAGTAACAACAGGTGGGGCATACTGACACCGCAGACACTTGCGGCCAGAGGTCATCCGGCTGAGGAGGCACCCTTGGTGACTCTGTTTAAAGGATAATGGCAGTTTAAAAGCTGTCCATGAACTTTGCCCCACTATGCCGCCAGCACAAATGTCAGGTTTTACCAGGTCAGGTTTCTGTTTGGCAGCAAATTGTAACCTGCTTGAGCGGTGTGTGGGCGGGAAAAATAGTGATAGTCATGGGTAAAAAAGAATTAAACAAACTTTTGGGAGCATGTCTAGTAGATTAAGTAAATCCAAGTATTAAAGGTGTTCAGCAGAAGAGTGGTTGATCGTGAGGTACCCTTGTCCAAGAAAGGCCCGCCTGTTCGTGGTTTGCGTCATGTCTGTTCTGCGACTGGTTTAAAATGCTCATATGCAGTGGTCATTGTGAGTTGGTGCAGGAGCCATGGGTTTTCCTAGGAGACCACCAGTGGTGCTGCCGATTGCATGGTTGAGGAAAACGAAGTTTGCCTGCTCTTCATCCCACCTCCTACCGCTTTCTTCCATCACCCTGCCCTTCTTGTCACTTTCTCTCTCTTGCAGGTTGTCTTCATCTCAGCTTTATGTCTACGTCACTGCTTTTCTCTTCCTCCTGTCACCTACCTGTTCTGTCTTTTTCCGTTTCAAAATGGTTCGAAATCTGTTTACGTAGTCCTGGTTCCCAAAAGTGAGTCCCGGTGCCACCATTTGCATCGCTCAGCACAAATGATGCTTTATCTGCTGGCGCAAAGTGACGCAATCAGCAAGAATTATAATCTCTTTATATCAAAAGCCTTCTGTATTCCTCAATTCAGCTTAACAATTCATGTAAGAGGTCTGTGGTAAGTCCATAGTAGAGAACCGAGTCTATTTTTCATGTGAAACCTTTGTGGGTAAGGACGAGCAACCACATTTTGACAGTGACTGCTCTGAGAACACGTTCCTTGTGTCCATGTGTCTGGGAGGTTATTGGTAGCTGAACTGTTCAACTCGTGTTTGTGATTGGTTGGTCGTTTTCTCATTACCTGTTTACTAAGAGGAACTTGGACAACTTATAT
This sequence comes from Lissotriton vulgaris, assembly GCF_964263255.1. NCBI lineage: Eukaryota > Metazoa > Chordata > Amphibia > Caudata > Salamandridae > Lissotriton > Lissotriton vulgaris. Next base: position 390,679 of record NW_028254497.1, read on the forward strand.
ACAATATTGACTCTAAGCGTATGCATGCAGTTAAAATTACTGAAATTATTGGATATTATGACATTTACCTGAATGTTTTAAGGTGGAGTGTGGAATTGATCCAAGTATCTCAGTTAATTCTTTGAACGCTTGTGTCGATATTCATAGAATTGAATTCAGGAAACTGTAGAACTAGGGCAGCTCCTCCCAAGAGACAAGGGTGGCTTGGATGAGGCCAATTACAAAGATAATCATCTACTGGCCCAGCTCCAAAGGGTGGCCAAAATGACCAACTGGGCTGCGCACTGGAGAATCTTGCTATCTCCATATCTTAGTGGGCGCAGCGTCACGTTCTGAAAAGCTACACTGAAAACCACAAATAATGTTTTATTCAGTGTCTGATATTGCTAGATCTGTGTCTGAAATATTCAAGGATAGAACTTACCTGCGCACTGGCAACATCATTGTGGTGGTAGCTGGGTTTAGAGACCTGGTGTGAATGGATGCAGCTGTGCGGACCAGAGCAAAGGTTTACACAGTAGGTCAACTTTTAGATAGTGGTAAGATCGCAGATACACAAGCCTGCACTGGGCATTCCCCATCCAAAAGGGACAATTCCTGACTTACCGATCACTTAAGAGACTTAAATGTCAAACATGGAATAATGGCGGCACAGCCTGACTGGCTGGGTTAACAGACTGAAGAAATGAACCTGAACTGATTGGGTCTTATTTTGCCGGGCCGACCATCTTTTTGGAAATCGGAATTCCTGTAGTTACGTTATTTATAAGCGCTTAGCAGTGCAGAGCGTGGCATGAAGAGCTATGCACGCAGTTGTTAAGTAAAATAACAAAAAGGAAGCGAGTGGGGCCGCGCATAAACGCACAATCGCCGAGCTGAAAAGAGTACATGGGAAGTAGTTAGCATTGTTCCCCGTCTGCAGCCGCGGTTTGAATCCGGTCCTGGAAGCCCGGAGCCCGCCGCAGCTTGGCACACTTGTGGTTGGAAACTATGACTCGTCTGTTTTTGTGTAATCTGGCGGAGGGGGGGTTCGCTTGCTGTGTAATTACTGATGCTCCCGCTCGCATGCATTGAATCCCAGCGCACCCTTTGCCTCCCGCTGTGCGCGCATGCACCGCCCGGACGAGGCCACCGCGCCATGCATTGCAGGGAGATGCATCATACGAGCCCCTGGAACGTGCAGACCTGCACACCGCTCCGTGCTACCGACTGAGGCGGGGCAGGGTCTGCACAGAGCCGGGTGCCGGGGATGGGCTAGCGCCCCAGACGCCTCGCCGTGCTCCGGGCTTTGAAAGGTAAATGAGCATTTCGGATTATAAACCTTCTATTCGACCTTGCCCTGTGTGTTTTCGTTTCTGTCTGGAAGCGTCGCAGCTGCTTTATATGCTGCTGCGATGCCCATGCCGTCTGTTCCTGGTTGCTTTCTAAAAGATATCCTGGACATTAAACATGGATATTTTTCTCAAGGTCATATGTGTGATTGGTATGATAAAGGTCATGTGCCACGCGGGTACATCTGTTGCCTCATAATGCATTATATATAAGTGCGTGCATCCGAATTATTTTATGGATATTTATTACCTGGACTCCAGTGCTTTCTTTCTTTGATAATCCATTGGTTTTGATTTTGATACATGCATGTTTTATGCCATTGACTCGATGTCATATTTGAACACGTCACAAGGCTTCATCTTTTGTTTCCATAATTGTAAACATTATTTTAATAAACACTTCATTAAAGCTGGATTCGGTCTTTGCGGTTTAATATGTCCATCCTGTTAGGATCACGTTGCAAAATATGTGGTTTTCATTTGTAATCGAGTAATACATTTATTTCCTAAATAGGCCACTCTGGCAGTGTCTTTTTTTTTTTTGATCGGTTTAACCATGACGTACTGGCCTCGGGAGGTAAATGCTGCCAGTCAAACTGAACTGAACTGAAAATGTGTCCAATAAAAAATCTTTCAGAAAAAAAACTCCCATCTCAACGTTTTTAATGTAACAATTTACCTTCATCTGTATCGAATGAAAACATTTTCTTTGCATGCCGTACACGTTTAAATTAGTAATAATGTGCCAGAAATCATCTTCCCAAATTCACTTTTAATCAACCCCTTTTTTATATGACGACGTTGATATTTGTAGATTTCTCTGGATGAGTCACTTTAACATTTGGCCTGTGATAGAGTTAAAATGTCCTCTGTGAACAAAGATACTGCCCTTCGCTTGCCCTGGTCAGTGTGACACCAACATGTGTGTTTCTGGGTTGTATGGCCAACGCGTAGAGTGGTAGACGGTGCAATGCCGGAATATGGAGGTCGTGGGGTTTCCCTCCACTGCGAACCTAGATTCCAAGTTGACATTCAAAGCAGACCGCTGTCTGGGTTGTAGGTTCAGAGTAGTGCCAGTATCCCAGATGTATCCCCCCTCATGGCCACAGTGAAGGCGTCTGCATGGCCATCAGAGTGAGGCATGCACCGTATATCGCTTTCATGGTTGGGTGATCATTGTGTGGTGGTACTTGTCCTGGCACTTACATTTGTTTTCCAGAGTATTCTTTTGATTGGGGATTGTCGGCAATAACATTTTGGCAGAAGAAACCAAGTGATGGCAACATGTCAAGACTTGAGAACTTTCCCTGGTGCTTTGTGTATCATTTAAGTGCAGGTTTGCCCAAATATGGATCCGTTACTTTTAAGTGATTCCATATTAGTTGCTTGGTAAAAGCTCCTTTTTAGGTTTTGCCTCGCCGAAGATGCGCTCTGCGCATCTTTTCGGCGCAGGCGAAAACCTGATGATAACTGTAGTGTGGCTTGGTTCGGCCCTCGTCGTTGATTGGCTGGCTCCGTAAACGGAGCCTTGCCATTGGACGAGGGGCCTGTCCGTCAATGCCGGACCAGACACGGGGGCGTTCCCGACATTCTTTGGCTTTTGCCGACGTCACGGGACGCCGGGAACGCCCCCGTGTCTGGTCCGGCATTGCCGGCACTTCTGCGTCTCTCCTAACCCCGTGACTGGCCGGCCGGCCAATCCTAGCGCGGCCGGCCGGAAGTGCCCGCCCCCGGCAGCCCGGGGGAAGAAGGAAGCAGCAGGACGAAAGAGGAAGACCTGCAAGGAGCGCTAAAATGTTTCTGCGCGTCCAAGGTAAAGGCTGCAGGCTCGCCTTTCATGTATTTTCGACGAGTCTTGAAATACGCCTTGTTAGCTATGTGATTCATTACTGAGTGCCTCTCTTATTCTTTATGCCTGGTTTTCTGTCCAAGTCCGACCCGTTTTGAGGCACGTCCCTCCCTTCCCTCTATCTCCGTGGCCCTGAAGCTGTAGGGCTGCTGAGGGAAGTTCAGTCAGGCAGCAACAGTGAGCCCCGGTGACGAGCTGCCATTGGCGCAGACAGGAGCCGTTCTACCAATCACAGGGCCCGGTCTCCACTCCCTGCTGCAGGCCCTCCAGCCCTCCAATCTCGCTCCCAGCTCGGGGCATTGCTCTTGCTTCTCTCTGCATCGACGAATATTCGCACTCTCTAGTCCCATTCACCTCCCTCCTCACCCTGACCCCACGACCCGGCTCTCCGGTCCTCTATTCTCACCCTGAGTCCTTCACAACCCTAATGTTCCTCCACAGTCCTTCCTCAGACCCGGCCTTCTCTCCTCATCCTCCTTTCTCAAGCCCAGGCCCGGCCTTCGCTCAGATAGCGCCCTGGGCGGCACCAGAACTTCGCCCTTGCTCCCGATTGTGCGTAAAATAAGGCAACAAGGGGTCCCTTTTGTGTTCAACGGCTAGTCATTGGCTGATTACATCAGAGCCATGAGTGGCCTCTGAACACACACATCTCCGCCATCACCCTCACCCCCCTAAATTGTACACAGATCAACTGCTCCATGGTAGAGCCAAGCTGTTGGTGAGGGGCCGGTTGGGGGATGTGGGCAGGGGGTGCCAGGTAGTTGAGGGAGGAGGAAGGTTAGTTGAGGGAGGAGGGTTAGTTGACGGTAAAAATGTTGTGCCTATGGAATATAGAAAAAAACTGATGAAAAACAAAAGAATACGATGAAGCCCTAGAGCCATATTTAGTCTGCTGACTGCATGCCATTAATAAAGCACCTCGGTGCTCCCCTGGCGCCCTGGGTCTAGCTCGCCCGTGCTCAAGGCCGGTTCTGCCTGGCCAGTCCCTGACTGGCTACATCAAGCACTGACTTGTGTCAGAACACACATCTCCCCCCCCCTCACTCGAGTTACCCACAAGGTAGCTCCCACCCCCTGTGAAGCTAATTCCAAGTTGTTTGGAGGGGCGGGGCTGTTGATGTGTGGCAGCAGGGGGCTAGATAGCGCTTTGAATAGATCACTGGACAAAGGAACAGAGGAGTTGTGTTGGTGTTTGCAAGGGTAGTTGTGCTGACAGTTCTTTTCGCCCCTCTGGAGCTTGGCGCCCTGGGCTTGGGCCCAGTTCGCCCATATCAGAAGTCGGCCCTAAATGTACCATCATTACTCTGCACCTGACAAACTTTGCCTCTACACTCTCCCCCCCACCCCCTTTAAAGTCTCCATCCGGTCTTCGCGCCTAGTCCCAATCTCCTGCCTTCATCATTTATTTGTTCCGCCCAGTTTATCTCCATTTCACAACACCTGCTGCTCTCAACACTGTCGGCGCCCCTCCCTCTCGGCCCAGTGCACCCGCCCCCTCTCTGGCACGCGACCATACTCTACTCCCCCCAGCACTGGTTCTCCTGCCTTACTCCCCCTCCCTCCTGCAGCACGTGCTCCTCATCCACCCTTATCCTCCTCCTGCACTTGCTACTCCTCCTTCCTCTTCCTCAGGGATTGGCGGTCCTCACTTTATCTCCCCATATCACTGACTCTATACTGCCCCACTTTTATCGTCATTCACCCACTGACTCTCCGTGGCTACCTGGGACTCAATCGTCAAATGTAAAGCGCTCTATCATATTTGGGTGAAGGCTGGCGCTATATCAAACAGCACACATACATAGTCCTTCACTCCCTCTACAACGCCCCCGACACACAATAACACTGCTCTCCCTCCCACGGCCTCTCCCCAGGGCTCAAACCACTCTTTCTGCACTGCCACCCTTCCCGCTCCATCTTCGTGCCAGCCCCTCCCGCCTCTTTCTCTCTCCTCCACCTCTGCTGTCCCTCCAGCCGCCCACCGCACTGGCTAGCCTCCTCCCCCGGCCACACTTCACCTGCCCTCCCCCGTGGTTTGATTTCCATGCCTCGCCCTTCTCCAGTCCCAGCACGGGCTCTCCCTTAGGGCCTTTTATCGCGAGCCTTTCCCCATCACTTCAGCACTACCTCTCCGAACCCTTTATCGCTCACCGCTGGCTCTCCCCTCCTCTCGCTCCTCGGGCCTCGCTACCTCTACCCTCCCCGGACGCACTTTCCGTTCTCTGCCCACAAACCAGCTGTAACTCTGAACCCGGCTCCGCTCCCGCCTATCTCTCACCCTCCCGGGCACCTATTAAACCCCTCCCGCCCCCGAGCAACGTCTATGTAGCCTCTCTTTTCTCCGGTAATTGTCTTTTCTCCTTTAATTTTTTTTCTCTTATTTAGATTTTTTTTCTCTCGCCCTGTTCTTCGATTACCGCCCGCCCCCCCCCGCCACATCCTCCAGCACTGCCCCCCACCCACGCCCGTCATCGAGGAGTACCCACCCTCACCCTCACTCACACTCACCCACCCTCACTCACCCTCACTCACCTTCACCCTCACTCACCCTCAACCCCTCACCCTCACTCACCCCCACTCACCCTCAACCTCACTCACCCTCACCCTCACCTTCACTCACCCTCAACCCCTCACCCTCACTCACCCTCAACGCCTCACCCTCAATCACCCTCAACCCCTCACCCTCACCCACCTTCACTCACCCTCACTCACACTCACCCTCACTCACCCTCACCCACCCTCAACCCCTCATCCTCACTCACCCTCAACCCCTCACCCTCACTCACCCTCAACCCCTCACCCTCACTCACCCTCACTCACCCCCACTCACCCTCAACCCCTCACCCTCACTCACCCTCACCCTCACTCACTCTCAACCCCTCACCCACCCTCAACCCCTCACCCACCCTCAACCCCTCACCCACCCTCAACCCCTCACCCACCCTCAACCCCTCACCCTCAACCCCTCACCCTCAACCCCTCACCCTCAACCCCTCACCCTCAACCCCTCACCCTCAACCCCTCACCCTCAACCCCTCACCCTCAACCCCTCACCCTCAACCCCTCACCCTCACTCACCCTCAACCCCTCACTCACCCTCACTCACCCTCACTCACCCTCACTCACCCCCACTCACCCTCACTCACCCCCACTCACCCTCACTCACTCTCAACCCCTCACTCACTCTCAACCCCTCACCCACCCTCAACCCCTCACCCACCCTCAACCCCTCACCCACCCTCAACCCCCTCACCCACCCTCAACCCCTCACCCACCCTCAACCCCTCACCCACCCTCAACCCCTCACCCACCCTCAACCCCTCACCCTCAACCCCTCACCCTCAACCCCTCAACCCCTCACCCTCAACCCCTCACCCTCAATCCCTCACCCTCAATCCCTCACCCACACTCACACTCACCCACCCTCACCCTCACCCTCACTCACTCACCCACCCTCACTCACCCTCACTCACCTTCACCCTCACTCACCCTCAACCCCTCACCCTCACTCACCCCCACTCACCCTCAACCCCTCAACCTCAACGCCTCACCCTCAATCACCCTCAACCCCTCACCCTCACCCACCTTCACTCACCCTCACTCACCCTCAACCCCTCACCCTCACCCACCTTCACTCACCCTCACTCACCCTCACTCACACTCACCCTCACTCACCCTCACTCACCCTCAACCCCTCATCCTCACTCACCCTCAACCCCTCACCCTCACTCACCCTCACTCACCCCCACTCACCCTCAACCCCTCACCCTCACTCACCCTCACCCTCACTCACTCTCAACCCCTCACCCACCCTCAACCCCTCACCCACCCTCAACCCCTCACCCACCCTCAACCCCTCACCCACCCTCAACCCCTCACCCACCCTCAACCCCTCACCCACCCTCAACCCCTCACCCACCCTCAACCCCTCACCCTCAACCCCTCACCCTCAACCCCTCACCCTCAACCCCTCACCCTCAACCCCTCACCCTCAACACCTCACCCTCAACACCTCACCCTCAACCCCTCACCCTCAACACCTCACCCTCAACCCCTCACCCCCTCACCCTCAACGCCTCACCCTCAATCCCTCACCCACACTCACACTCACTCACACTCACTCACACTCACCCACCCTCACCCTCACTCACCTTCACCCTCACTCACCCTCAACCCCTCACCCTCACTCACCCCCACTCACCCTCAACCCCTCAACCTCAACCCCTCCCTCACCCTCACTCACCCTCAACCCCTCACCCTCACTCACCCTCAACCCCTCACCCTCAACCCCTCACCCTCAATCCCTCACCCCCACTCACCCACACTCACCCCCACTCACCCTCACTCACACTCACCCACCCTCACTCACCCTCACCCACCCTCACTCACCCTCACCCACCCTCACTCACCCTCACCCTCAACCCCTCACCCTCAACCCCTCACCCACCCTCAACCCCTCACCCTCACTCACCCTCAACCCCTCACCCTCAACCCCTCACTCACCCTCACCCTCAACCCCTCAGCCTCACCCTCACTCACCCTCAACCCCTCACCCTCACTCACCCTCAACCTCATGCTAAAGATTTACAAAAAAACCCATAAACAATTCTAAAAGCACTAACTCTAATGCTGCGAGACCTATTGCATTTCTAATGCTTGTTTTTAATGCAGGGGACGGGATTTGATCATGCCCATTACGCCGTATTGCTTTTCAAAGGCAACTGTTGCAGAGCCAAGTGGGCTGTTGAAAATTGTGTTTTCTCCACCTGCCCCTGTTGCCTGCTTGTGCCTCCGTTTTCGTGCCCCTGTTGCCTGCTTGTGCCCCTGTTGCCCGCTTGTGCCTCCTTGTGCCCCTGTTGCCCGCTTGTGCCTCTGTGTGCCCCTGTTGCCTGCTTGTGCCTCTGTGGGCCCCTGTTGCCTGCTTGTGCCTCTGTGGGCCCCTGTTGCCTGCTTGTGCCTCTGTGGGCCCCTGTTGCCTGCTTGTGCCTCTGTGTGCCCCTGTTGCCTGCTTGTGCCTCCGTCTGCCCCTGTTGCCTGCTTGTGCCTCCGTCTGCCCCTGTTGCCTGCTTGTGCTGTGTTGGTGTGTGTGGAGGGCTCTGTGTGGCTGTGTGTGTAGGAAGCTTTGTGTGGCTGTGTGTGTGGAGGGCTCTGTGTGGCTGTGTGTGTGGGGGGCTCTGTGTGGCTGTGTGTGTGGGGGGCTGTGTGTGCGGGGCTCTGTGTGGGGGTGTGTGTGGGGCGGCTCTGTGTGTGTTTGTGTGTGTCATTTGCGATAGATAAAGCTAGTGGCATTGTAAATGACAATGCCATTTATTTATGTTAAAAAAACATAAATAAAAATAATGTCAAGAGCAATGGCAATAGCTCTAACTTTAACAAAGGCAAAACCATTGCATTGTAAATGCTTGTTCATCGATGTCTCAAAAAAACCCAAATTAACTTTTTTTTTTAGCTGCACTAAGGAAAACCGCACGCCCTACAGATTACCATTGGTGCCATATTACACATGCATGACCTCAAAGTCAAAAAAACCAGGAGACTCCCTGCTCCTTCTTGTGTTGTAGCACCGCATGGTACAGTCCTTTTGATCAGTTATGCGCTGGCTTTACCCTAGCTTTCCGCCAACTCTTGCTGCCCCTTCCATGAGTTGGTGGCTGCTAGAAATTTTCTTTCCAACTCACGACTTGTACATGTAGCACAGTTCAACACTTACCCTACCCTCATCCTTGACTCTTGGAGTCCCTCTGTTTGTTGTGGTTGAAGGCAACTTTATACCGCAGTTGCAGTTTCTAAGCACTATATAAATAATGGCTATTACCCTTAATGTATTGGTAATCACTTTTCGGACTCAGGGAGTCTGGGCTGTCCTGGGTAGTATTGGAACATGCATCCTGCAAACTGCTACATATGTTAGTAGCAAGTGTTTAACACTAACATGTTTCTGGTTCAGTTCCCTCCCCCCTCCCCCCTTCCCCTTCAGAAACCCACTAGTGATCAAACTTGCTGCGTGTCTCACCCAGCTGCTGCAGCTGCTCTATATTTTTCTCACCTCTGGAGAGAAAACTGTGCTTTGAGGGAAATGTAATGTTTGTGGCTGCTGGTGTGGTAGCAATGTTTCAGAAAGGCATGCCTGACTTTGCTTATGAGCGGTGTTTGGCTCAGTCTATCCTCTGTTTATGAAATCGACCTTCTTGTACTATAAACATGTCCCCTTGTGATGAATGGTGGGTGGAGCTTGACCATGCCCCTCCTCTTTATGCAGAGCACCTGCTCTGAATAAATCATTCCTGGACAGGAGGTGGTATCCGAACACAAGGCTTTTATCCATCTAATAAATGAGGACATTGTAAAAAGAATTACCTTTAGTCCAACCACCCCAAAACAAACATTTGTTATGGAAATACTGTTGACTCTTCTTCCAGGTAGTTAGTAGTTGAGTAGCTCAGTGTGGTCAGGTTACTTACGAAATCTGCTTAGTGTTTTATTTAATGTTTAGGTCTGGCGTAGTGAGCTTTTTGACTCTTATTAGCCTCAAATCAAAACGAATAAAATGAGAAACAAATGCATCCATATCTATATCTGTATAGATACATAGAGCTTTCTATATATAGATACTAGCAGCCCGTCCCGACGTTGTCCGGGTATGAATTGCTGCCGGCCAGTAGTATATTGTTTTTGTAGGATTTCGTTTTGATAGCATTTCTTATCTGTGAAAGGCCTGTGAAACGCTCCGATTCACAGTGCACTGCTGAGTGTGTGAACTCTAGTTTCCCTACTTTATTTTTCCTTGCAATATTATATAGCGCGAACTCAACAACATGGCATGAGCACAATTTACATTACAGAAGAACACATTCATTCGTGGTAGGCACGGGGAGACAAAGCGATTTGCCTGGAATCACAGGATGTTGAGCTGATGCCGAGATTCGAACGTAGCGCCCCAGCTCTAAAGTTCGCAATTCTAGAACTTGTGGAGGGAGGTGTGTCTAAAAGTGTATGTCGGTGCTGGCCATCAATGAGAGAGACCTGTGCATTTTTCAAATGGGTGGTGAAAAAATATGAGAATCTTGCTGGAGATGTAGGCCGCCGTGCCCCAGTGTACTTACCGGGGGAGGGTAAACACCCATTATTCTGCAACTTTCTTTCTGCATACCATCACTCCGCATTCTTTCATTACGAAAGTACCATGACTCCGCAATGCCATTATAACGCATGGCATTACATTTTATATGCTTTTACCACGCATACATTTACAACGAAATTCGTTGTAAATGCATGAATGGTAAAAGCATGTTTTTTTAATGTTTGGATAAGGGAAGTATGGGTATAGGGGTATATGTTTTGGGGTACTGAGGTATGTTTTGGGGTGTTTGGGTATTTTAAGGGTTCAGATATAGTTTTGGGGTTCAGGGGTAGTTTTAGGATTTAGGGATAGGTATGGGTTTTGGGTTACAGGGGCATTTTTAGGGTTCAGGGCTAGGTTTGGGTTTTGGGGTACAGGGGTATTTTAGGGTTCAGGGGTAGGTTTGGGTTTGGGGTACAGGGTTATTTTTAGGGTCAGGGCTAGGTTTGGGTTTTGGGGTACAGGGGTATTTTTAGGGTTCAGGGGTAGGTTTGGATTTTGGGGTACAGGGGTATTTTAAGGGTTCTGGGCTAGGTTTGGGTTTTGGGGTACAGGGGTATTTTAGGGTTCAGGGCTAGGTTTGGGTTTTGGGGTACAGGGGTATTTTAGGGTTCAGGGCTAGGTTTGGGTTTTGGGGTACAGTGGTATTTTTAGGGTTCAGGGGGAGGTTTGGGTTTGAGGTTTGGGGTATTTATAGGGTTCAGGGCTAGGTTTGGGTTTTGGGGTACAGGAGTATTTTTAGGGTTTAGGAATAAGTTTGGGTTTTGGGGTACAGGGTATATTTATAGGGTTAAGATGGGTTAGTATTTAAGGGTGTTGGGGTATTTTAAGGAGTAAGGGTGGGTTATGATTCTGGGGTGCAGGGGTATTTAAAGGGAGCAGGGTGGGATTAGCACACAATATGACACATGGCATGAAGGGCGGAACGTACCACACACCCCCAGCGTTTGTCACGCACACGCCCACAGCACAACGCAGACATGCCCACAAGGGACTACTTTGCTGGCACGGTTCTTTTACCTTTTAAATGTATATGGTGGGAGTCTGCATAGCCTATGTCCTTCTGCTGCAACTGCCCTTTCCAACGCTATATTGGGTGTTGTGATTGGTGCTGTGGTTCCTGAGATTACCCGCCTCAAAGGTTTGGTCTCTCTCATTATTATATTAGTATAGAGTATAGACGATAGGTGGATATGGCGGTTTTGGGGCAACCCTCATCATCCATTGGCCTGATCAGCTGTCATTAACCTTATGCCCTCCCAGGCTACCGGGTGGGGCAATGGGTCACCCCACTTCTGCTCTCTTGCACTGGTAGTGATCACATAATCCTGATCACTTGTGCTCATCCACCTAATAAGAAATGCGTGTCTGTGCCAGGGTATAGTGGCCCTATACTTTGATTTTCCAATGCATTTTTTTCTATTCTTGCTACTTTTTTTTTGGCATATCTTTGCATGTTAAAACTATGCCTCCTGGTTCTTATCTTTCATAAACAATGTTATGTTATGTTAAAATCACTTTTTACCGCGCACGGTCACCAAATGGTTTCATGGCGATCAATAGACAACAGCGGAGGCAGACAGCAGAATCACTCAAAATCTAATTGAAAAAGATAGGTTTTAAGTAGTTTGCGGAAACAAAGATAGTTGGGGCAGAGTCGAAGTGAGATAGGAAAAGAGTTCCACAATGTAGGGGCAAGAAACGAAAAGCACGAGCCACCATGCTTTTTACGTTTGTACCTGGGGGTGATTAGAAGGTTATGGGCAGTAGATCGGAGATTTCTTAAGGGGATATGACGTTTGAGGCTGGAGGAGGTAAAAACTGGGGCAGAAGCAAGAAGGGCTTTAAAGACAGTACAGCCCAACTTAAACATACAACGGGAAGCTACCGGGAGCCAGTGCAATTTCTTCGACAGGGGCGAGACATGTTGATGTTTGGACTGTTGAAAGACCAGTCTCGCCGCCTGATTTTGGACCAGCTGAAGTCGGTGGAGATGGTATGCAGGAATCCCAACAGAGAGAGAGTTGGCATAGTCAATCCGGGAGGTGACAAGAGCCATAATGACCAGTATGAAAGCCTCAGTTGTGAGGAATCTGCGAATTTTGCAGATCCTGCGTAGATGGAAAAAGCAGGACGATGTAACTGCATTGATTTGAGGTCTCCTAGACAAGTCAATGGAAATGATTACGCCAAGGCTTTTCACCGAATTGACATGGCAGGGCAGAATGCCGAGAGCGGAGGGCCAAAAGCTAGAGCTCCAGGTGTTAGCTGACCCTCCTGTTAGTACCAACTCTGTCTTGCTGGGATTGAGCTTCAGCTGGCTAAAATGCATCCACTCCGAGATGGTAAGCATAGTGGACTGGAAATTAGCACAGGAAGAGGGGGATGAGTCAACAGGGAAAATCAACTGTAAGTCATCTGCATAGTTGAAAGCAGTGACAGGGGTGTGGCGGAGAGAAACTATAAGGGGTTGCATATAAAGATTAAACAAAAGAGGTGAAAGGGCCGAGCCCTGAGGAACACCACAGGATAGTGCAGAGTAAGGGGCGGAAAAGGTGGAAAGGTGAACTGATTGGGAACGTTGGTGCAGAAAAGATCTGATCCAAGTGAGAGCCTTGCCCCGGATTCCCGCATTATTGACACGGTCGATCAAGATGGCATGATCGACCATGTCAAAGGCAGCCGACAGGTCTAATAAAACAAGAGCCTGGGCCAAGTTTTTGTCGGCGCCTTGCTTCAGTACATCCATTACGGCCACGAAGACCGCTACAGTGGAGTGAGCCGGTCTAAAACCGGCTTGCTGGTCATCCAAAAAAGAAGACCCCTCAATGAAAGCACTGAGGCAACGGGTAACATAGGTCTCCAAAATTTTCCCCAAATAGAGGAGAAGGGAGATCGGTCGATAGTTACTCAGGACAGAAGGATCAGCACCAGGTTTTTAGGTCTCGCCTCTCAATGCGCAAGCGCATTGAAGAGGCGAGACTATAGCGTCTTAAACAGACTTTACCTAACTGGGCGATTTGGTGCTGTGCCCGTGGCTTTTAGGTCAATGCGCAAGCGCATTGACCTAAAATGCGCGTGCACATCACCAAATCGCCGTCTGTTCCCTCAGCCGCACTCCTCCCACACCTTTGAAGTGAAGCTTAGCTTCACTTCAAAGGCCCCTGCTGCTTTCACACCCTCTCCCCGCTCCGCCCCCTCCCCTGCCCGCCGCGTCGCATTTCTCCTCTCCACCTTCTCTGCCTTCCCTCCGTCACTCGGCCCCTCCCCTGCCTGCGTTTTACGGACTTCCTGGAGGAGGGAGAGAAACATTTGCTGCTTTAGGCTACCAGCTGTGAGGGACTGGTATACAGAACACTGTACACCCAGTATGCCAAAGTTTTCGGTGGTAAACGTGATTCGTCCTATATTAATATTTTAGGAAAAGCTACACAGAGATTTTAAGAGTAAAGAAGGCGATTGCTTAAATAATCCATTCAAAAGGCTTTACGATCTCCAGTTACACCTTGCAATGCCGTGCTGCATAGCTTTGTACTGAATCACAGGCCCGTTGCATGTGCAGACCCATCCTTCTAGATAAACACACTTTCGAGCTGGTATCTCTATTTGTAATGTGCCTTTCACGCACTCAGCTGGCCAGAATTGCTGCGCAAACAGCTTTTCATTGTCAGAGTAAACTTTGAGGAAAATTACACTCCACCAGTAGGAATACTATACAGATAAATGCCTCTAAACGGCAAATAAAAATTAAACTGGCTAATGTCGCTGAGCTGTTACCACTGCGCCATTCCGTGTTTCTTTCTTTTTTTTTTATTACTTTTACTCATGCTTAGATTGGAATTTCTGAAACCGGAGCATGACTTCAGCATTTCACTTCCTTCCAGAGATGATTTTTTTTTCCATCAGCCTACACTCCTGTGCCTCGCGATTGTGACTCCAGCAGGAAATAGGAGGCAGAAAAAAAGCAGCTTTTTAACTTTGTTGAAACAATGAAAATGTACTTAGGAGTTCCTTTATTTATTTATTTTTATTAAATTTTTTGAAAACCTTTATTGTGCCTGAATAACAGAACAAATACGGGCCTACAACCATCAGGCCGGCCACGATACTTCATCAGCACAAGTGCAAGCAATACAGTCCCCCCGCAGCTGTAAGTAAGATTAGCAAGCAATGAACGTTACATTGGAAAGAGTCGCGCCGCCGGGGGAGAGGAGAAGTGAAGGTTAATTTAAAAAATTTTTTTTTTTGCGTTTTCATCAAAAAGAAGTCAGTGAAGAAAAATAATAAGAGGATTCGAGTCCGCACAATATCTTCACACTATGGGTAGGCGACGTTATATCTGAAAACATCAACGGAGGTTAACATCAAGTGCAGTGTGGCGGTGCAAATCCGAGGCAAAGAATCTACTATCATTCATGCACCCCAAACATCGTCGCCCCATCCCTACCATACCCAACCCAGACCCGAAGTCGAACCAAAGTAGAAAGCGCAGAGAATAGAAAAGGAAGGCCCATAGAACTAAGAGTATATCAAGTTACCCCACCCACCCTGCAACATTGTGGAGGCTACGGCCTGCCCCCCCCCCCCCCCACAGAGTGCCTGTCGCCCCGTAAAACCCGAAATATAGACAAGGAAGAAGAAGGAAAGAAGGAGAAAGGAAAAAGAACATTAATACCTATGATATAGGGAGTGAGAGAGTGAATCAATCTACCGTCCCAAAAAGAAAAAAGGCGGGGAGGAGCCCACTCGATACCAAATCGCCCGGAGGTCCCGGCCCTCCACAGAGACCCACAACATAAACATCGGCATTACTGAAACGTCAGTACAGAATCAAATAGTCTTACAATGCAATTGTGGAGAAACATCGTGCGATGCGTGCCCATTAAACACGTTAGCCAGTTCCAACCCCATCCCCTTCAGCCAGCTAAATCAGTCAGCAGCGAGAGAGCAGCTTAGCCCTGACCCGATCGTGGATGTAACCTCCCGCAGACTTCCCCGGGAGAGCCCTTCCCCCGTGCACATCAGGGCAACATGGCCGCCTGAAAGAAGAAGACGAAGCAGGATCCCAAAATGGCCACCGACCATCGGTATAAGTTCCTTTGTCCTCCATGCATAGGTCCATAAAGGCCACTGAAGAGTAGAGATTCCACGGGGAGAAGGGTGAAGGCCACCAGTTAAAAGTCGACACGTAGGACAAAAGTTGCTCAGCTGAGTCCCCAAGTAAACTCGGTGGTGCAGGCGGCAAGAAGTCACGCCCGGAGGAAAGGGGAAACAATGTAGCTGTCACGGGACTGGAGGGCTGCCAGCCGTCCGCTTCGGCAGAGGCAACCGCAAGTGTAGTATCAGCACAGGCACGGTGAAACATTGTAGCATCATGGATTGGCAAAGGCAGACTCACACTCAGCTGGGGGCAGACGCTGCGTTCGCGAGTCCCGGCGGTCATCATGGCGTCCAGTTGAGCACCCAGTGCTTGGAAGCCATCAAACATCTCCGAGCGGAGGTCACGGAGGGCGGCAAGGATGGACCCATAGGATAGTGCAGGTTGTAGTTCCCTTGAGGCGGGTTCCAGCACCGGTGCTCGCAAGTCGGTGTACCGCGCCGGCAGGGCAAGGCTGTCCACGGGCAGGAATGTACAAGCTTTCTCCGGCCGCGGAAGAACAAAGGGAGCCATGGCGCCGGGCACACGATATTGGAGCTGGGGGGGGGGGTGCAGCATAGGCGAGTATCTCCTGGAGACCTCGACACCGCCAGCACCGAAGGCAAAACAAGCACACCTCCCACAAGCCGTCTCCCACCAGGCTGGGCAGCGGAGAAAGGTCAATAGACTACGCTGTGCTGGTTCGCCGGACACCATGCGCCGCTCACCTTCCACTCGGAGTACCAAAAAAGAAAACACCGTCCATGGGCTTCTCAACTCGGCCGTCTCGGTACAGGCGTAGTCTGCAATAGACGTCAGCTTCAGTGCGGTGGCGATTGCCTCACTTGGAAAGGCGCCGCCACTGAGTCATCTGCGCTATCCAGCTGAGCGGACCATATCCGAGCCTCCAGGAGCCGACGACGAGCGGCAGTGCAGGCGAGGGTCCGGGGCGGGGAACCGTACTTCGAGTTTCCCCAGCTCCCGAGCACGCTAGAAGGTCGAAAAAGGATCCATGCGCTCAGCTCGTCCTCATACGCGTTCCGCCACCGGATTCAGTCAGGAAGGACAACAGGATTTCGTTGCGGAGCTCAAGGGCCGGCGGAGCCGGGCGACTACACGTCCGCTCCGGTCGCCATCTTGGCTCCTCCCAGCCAGGAGTTCCTTTATTTTAGTTCGTATTCGTAGCCGCGGGGGCGCTTTGCACGAACCGTATAATTGCGCTCAGATGGCGGTTGAAAGCATGTGCGTCTAAAAATAAAACTGCTTACCTGGTGATTGGTTACCTTACTTCCTGTTTGCACGTGACTGGATAGGTAATCCTGGTAGTGGGATTTTTCAACTGGCCCCCTATGGTACCTGAACTTGCAATCAAATATGATGGCTATGGTTTAGTAAACTATACATTTACGGAACGCTTTATTTGTATCCTTTCTAGGGCCGTGCCTCCCCCCCCCCCCCCCCCCCCTCCATTCCGCTGGAATGTCCAGTACTCTGGGAGCTCGGCGATCAAAGTAGACCTGGCGTAATATTTCATGTTAATGATTTACTGCACTTAAATGAATATCTAATTAGCAGTTTTTAGAAGTTGTATGATCCCCCTCATCAAGGCCAGCACTTTTAAACATATAAATAGTATTCAATGTAGTCTGTTTAATAACATACTTTGAAGTTAAATTTCCTGGGTCTGCACATTATTCCTACACTTGTACAACCGACCTATCAAGATGAGACGTTGGTGAGTACCTCCTAAAATGTATTTATATTAATGTAGATTTTATTTTAAATATATATATTTGTACTGATTTACCTTGTAACATTACATTTGTGTTGGTTACAGTGCATAGGCTCTCAGTACTTAGATCATGACACCATACCTAAATGATGTAACTCACAGACCACGAAGATACAATGTTACTCACAGATGACCCGGGTAATAAATGAAAATACATTTGGACTTCTAAAGGTCACATTTTGCTACCTACATAATATTAGTGGCACTCTCCAATATTCTGAAAGTTGAGGGATGCACACCTATTATCAACAGCTTTCTTTCCATATTCGTAATCATTGAGTTCGTGTTAGCGTGCAGATTGGTGTGTGGCATGCCCAATAGCCACCTAGTACGACCTAAGTATATGCGAATGGGACATATTTATGCCCCAGCCAAATGCACAGCTGTACGCCGCCCTTGCGGCATTCAAAACTTCAACCAGTCTTGTCCAAAATTTTCATTTCTTTAAACATTACTCTTTTCTTCCACTTATGTATTCTTATTCCATTCTTAATGTCCACGTGTGAAATATTCTTGGCCTGTTTTTTCAAGTTTCTGATATTTATTCGGTGCCCATCCAGACCTCTTCAATAAATACGATTAATACCAGGCTCATCTCAGGCAGTGTTTATTTCATTAAAAACCCAATGCATTTCGGGCGACGCAGCGCCCTTCTTCGGGGGTCACTAAAAGATAATCAAACATGTACCAATTAGTCATCTGTGCTCAAAATTGCGTGTTTGGAAAAAACTATTCAACCCACTTAACGCTGTGGAGATATATAGCCTTGCAACCAGGACCGTTTTTATACTGTTAGCCCAAAGTGGTCATTAATCTTTCTCATAAAACAACATTGTGTTTATCCGTGGTACCCCCCTTTTTTTTCAATGCTCTCATACCATAAACACACTGAAAAGCATGCCTATGTATCTTTCTCTTCCCCTAATCTTCCATCACACCCTCCCGTCTCTAACCCTCGTTATGTGTTGACATTTAAATCACCGTTTCTACAGCAAAAACGTTCAACCTTCTGACTCATTATGCAGAAAACATTTTGTACGTATATAAACATGAGCCTGCTACTAAACCTTAGCTCACTGTCTTACTCGTTTTTTTACGGAGGTGCCTCCTGTTGCTACTGTTCGTTTTTAAACCCTCGTGGTTTCAACCTTCACTGGGGTTCCCCCTTGTTTAAGATGCTCTTAATAGTTGAAAAGTCCTCAGCAATCACGTACCTGCCAAATGAGTCAAGAAGCCTCCCTCCTTCTCCAACGTTTTTCGCGCTAAATTCAACCCCATCACCTGCATACTTATCCACCTGTGAACCTCCCTTCTCACCTCCTATTGGCCACATATATTCTAACTCCCAATTGGCCCAAAAGTATGTTTGTCCCGCCACCTCTTTACTAAACCCCTCTAGTAAACTATATCTCCCACAATGCATTATCATAGTAACTCTAGTCATTCGGTTCCATATCTTTGAACATTTTAACTTTTTTTAACATTTTATTGGAACAAGTTAATGTTTATGCTTGAAACGTTCTCCTTCTGAATCCACTAGAATCCTTGTCTCTCGATACATATTTATTTCAAAATGCTTGTGATGAGCCCTGTTCTTTAGCCAGTCACGTGGGTTCATTCCTGTACTCATTCTGTGAATCTTTTTTCTTTATCCTTTATGGGTGCAAGCCTGCAGCGGGCAAGGTTATGATAGTTTCTGAAAGTTGAGGGATGCACACCTATTATCAACAGCTTTCTTTCCATATTCGTAATCATTGAGTTCGTGTTAGCGTGCAGATTGGTGTGTGGCATGCCCAATAGCCACCTAGTACGACCTAAGTATATGCGAATGGGACATATTTATGCCCCAGCCAAATGCACAGCTGTACGCCGCCCTTGCGGCATTCAAAACTTCAACCAGTCTTGTCCAAAATTTTCATTTCTTTAAACATTACTCTTTTCTTCCACTTATGTATTCTTATTCCATTCTTAATGTCCGTGTGAAATATTCTTGGCCTGTTTTTTCAAGTTTCTGATATTTATTCGGTGCCCATCCAGACCTCTTCAATAAATACGATTAATACCAGGCTCATCTCAGGCAGTGTTTATTTCATTAAAAACCCAATGCATTTCGGGCGACGCAGCGCCCTTCTTCGGGGGTCACTAAAAGATAATCAAACATGTACCAATTAGTCATCTGTGCTCAAAATTGCGTGTTTGGAAAAAACTATTCAACCCACTTAACGCTGTGGAGATATATAGCCTTGCAACCAGGACCGTTTTTATACTGTTAGCCCAAAGTGGTCATTAATCTTTCTCATAAAACAACATTGTGTTTATCCGTGGTACCCCCCTTTTTTTCAATGCTCTCATACCATAAACACACTGAAAAGCATGCCTATGTATCTTTCTCTTCCCCTAATCTTCCATCACACCCATCACACCCTCCCGTCTCTAACCCTCGTTAGTGTGTTTATGGTATGAGAGCATTGAAAAAAAAGGGGGGTACCACGGATAAACACAATGTTGTTTTATGAGAAAGATTAATGACCACTTTGGGCTAACAGTATAAAAACGGTCCTGGTTGCAAGGCTATATATCTCCACAGCGTTAGTGGGTTGAATAGTTTTTTCCAAACACGCAATTTTGAGCACAGATGACTAATTGGTACATGTTTGATTATCTTTTAGTGACCCCCGAAGAAGGGCGCTGCGTCGCCCGAAATGCATTGGGTTTTTAATGAAATAAACACTGCCTGAGATGAGCCTGGTATTAATCGTATTTATTGAAGAGGTCTGGATGGGCACCGAATAAATATCAGAAACTTGAAAAAACAGGCCAAGAATATTTCACACGTGGACATTAAGAATGGAATAAGAATACATAAGTGGAAGAAAAGAGTAATGTTTAAAGAAATGAAAATTTTGGACAAGACTGGTTGAAGTTTTGAATGCCGCAAGGGCGGCGTACAGCTGTGCATTTGGCTGGGGCATAAATATGTCCCATTCGCATATACTTAGGTCGTACTAGGTGGCTATTGGGCATGCCACACACCAATCTGCACGCTAACACGAACTCAATGATTACGAATATGGAAAGAAAGCTGTTGATAATAGGTGTGCATCCCTCAACTTTCAGAAACTATCATAACCTTGCCCGCTGCAGGCTTGCACCCATAAAGGATAAAGAAAAAAGATTCACAGAATGAGTACAGGAATGAACCCACGTGACTGGCTAAAGAACAGGGCTCATCACAAGCATTTTGAAATAAATATGTATCGAGAGACAAGGATTCTAGTGGATTCAGAAGGAGAACGTTTCAAGCATAAACATTAACTTGTTCCAATAAAATGTTAAAAAAAGTTAAAATGTTCAAAGATATGGAACCGAATGACTAGAGTTACTATGATAATGCATTGTGGGAGATATAGTTTACTAGAGGGGTTTAGTAAAGAGGTGGCGGGACAAACATACTTTTGGGCCAATTGGGAGTTAGAATATATGTGGCCAATAGGAGGTGAGAAGGGAGGTTCACAGGTGGATAAGTATGCAGGTGATGGGGTTGAATTTAGCGCGAAAAACGTTGGAGAAGGAGGGAGGCTTCTTGACTCATTTGGCAGGTACGTGATTGCTGAGGACTTTTCAACTATTAAGAGCATCTTAAACAAGGGGGAACCCCAGTGAAGGTTGAAACCACGAGGGTTTAAAAACGAACAGTAGCAACAGGAGGCACCTCCGTAAAAAAACGAGTAAGACAGTGAGCTAAGGTTTAGTAGCAGGCTCATGTTTATATACGTACAAAATGTTTTCTGCATAATGAGTCAGAAGGTTGAACGTTTTTGCTGTAGAAACGGTGATTTAAATGTCAACACATAACGAGGGTTAGAGACGGGAGGGTGTGATGGAAGATTAGGGGAAGAGAAAGATACATAGGCATGCTTTTCAGTGTGTTTATGGTATGAGAGCATTGAAAAAAAAGGGGGGTACCACGGATAAACACAATGTTGTTTTATGAGAAAGATTAATGACCACTTTGGGCTAACAGTATAAAAACGGTCCTGGTTGCAAGGCTATATATCTCCACAGCGTTAAGTGGGTTGAATAGTTTTTTCCAAACACGCAATTTTGAGCACAGATGACTAATTGGTACATGTTTGATTATCTTTTAGTGACCCCCGAAGAAGGGCGCTGCGTCGCCCGAAATGCATTGGGTTTTTAATGAAATAAACACTGCCTGAGATGAGCCTGGTATTAATCGTATTTATTGAAGAGGTCTGGATGGGCACCGAATAAATATCAGAAACTTGAAAAAACAGGCCAAGAATATTTCACACGTGGACATTAAGAATGGAATAAGAATACATAAGTGGAAGAAAAGAGTAATGTTTAAAGAAATGAAAATTTTGGACAAGACTGGTTGAAGTTTTGAATGCCGCAAGGGCGGCGTACAGCTGTGCATTTGGCTGGGGCATAAATATGTCCCATTCGCATATACTTAACTCTCCAATATTCCCCATACGTGGATAATAAAACTGTGGCAGCTTGTAATATTGCAACCAGAAGGAGCCTTCTCATACAGGCTTATGTTGATACTTCTGACAAGGAAGAGGAATTCCAACACACCATACGTTTCAGGATGCCACGACCACACCCACCACCACTACATCCACCAACATATCCACCACCACCACCACCCCATCCACCACCACCACCACATCCGCCACCACATCCACCATCACCTCCACATCCACCATGACATCCACCGCCACATCCACCACCACATCCACCACATCCACCACCATCACATCCACCACCACCACTTCCACCACCACCACTTCCACCACCACCGCATCCACCACCACCGCATCCACCACCACCACCGCATCCACCACCACCACCCCCACTACATCCACCACCACCCCCACCATCACCACATCCACCATCACATCCACCACCACCACCCCATCCACCACCACCCCATCCACCACCACCACTACATCCACCACCACCACTACATCCACCACCACCACTACATCCACCACCACCACCACATCCACCATCACCTCAACAACCACCACCACCACATCCACCATCACCTCCACATCCACCATCACCTCCACATCCACCATGACATCCACCACCACCACATCCACCACATCCGCATCCACCACCACCCCATCCACATCCACCGCATCCACCACCACCACCGCATGCACCACCGCATCCACCACCACCGCATCCACCACCACATCACCATCACATCCACCACCACCACATCCACCAACACATCCACCACCACCACATCCACCATCACCTCAACATCCACCATGACATCCACCACATCCACCTCCACTGCATCCACCACCACCACCACATCCACTAAAAACCACCACCCCATCCACCACTACCACCACCACCGCATCCACCACCGCATCCACCACAGCATCCACCACAGCCACCGCATCCGCCACATCCACCGCATCCACCACCACATCCACCATCACCACCACATCCACCATCACCACCACATCCACCATCACCACCACATCCACCATCACCACCACATCATCCACCACCACCACATCATCCACCACCACCACATCCACCATCACCTCCACAACCACCATGACATACACCGCCACATCCACCACCATCACATCCACCACCGCCACATCCACCAGCACCACCACATCCAGCACCACTTCCACCACCACCACCACATCCACCACCACCACATCCACCACCACCACCACTACATCCATCACCCCATCCACCACCACCCCATCCACCACCACCCCATCCACCACCACCACCGAATCCACCACCACCACCGCATCCACCATCACCACATCCACCACCACCGCATCCACCACCACCGCATCCACCACCACCGCATCCACCACCGCATCCACCACCGCATCTACCACCACCACATCCACCATCACCTCCACATCCGCCATCACCTCCACATCCGCCATCACCTCCACATCCGCCATCACCTCCACATCCGCCATCACCTCCACATCCGCCATCACCTCCACATCCGCCATCACCTCCACATCCACCATCACCTCCACATCCACCATCACCTCCACATCCACCATCACCTCCACATCCACCATCACCTCCACATCCACCATCACCTCCACATCCACCATGACATCCACCGCCACATCCACCACCACCACATCCAACACCACCGCATCCATCACCACCACCGCATCCACCACCACCACCACTTCCACCACCACCACCACCACATTCACCATGACATCCACCGCCACATCCACCACCACATTTACCACATCCACCACCACCGCCACATCCACCACCACCACCACATCCACCACCACTTCCACCACCACCGCATCCACCACCACCACCACCACCACCGCATCCACCACCACCACCACCACCACCACCCCATCCACCACCACCACCACCCCATCCACCACCACCACCACCGCATCCACCACCGCATCCACCACCACATCCACCACTGCATCCACCACTGCATCCACCACCACATCCACCACCACATCCACCACCACATCCACCACCACATCCACCACTGCATCCACCACCACATCCACCATCACATCCACCATCACCACCACGTCCACCACCACATCCACCTCCTCATCCACCATCACCTCCACATCCACCATGACATCCCCCACCACATCCACCACCACCACATCCACCACCGCCACATCCACCACCACATCCACCACCACCACATCCACCACCTCTTCCACCACCACCGCATCCACCACCACCACATCCACCACCACTTCCACCACCACCGCATTCACCACCACCACATCCACCGCATCCACCACCACATCCACCACCGCATCCACATCCACCACTTCCACCACTTTCACCGCATCCACCACTTTCACCTCATCCACCACTTTCACCACTTCTACCACCTCATCCACCACCGCATCCACCACCACCGCATCCACCACCACCGCATCCACCACCACCACATCCACCACCACCACATCCACCATACCCACCACCATCACTTCCACCACCACATCCACCACCACTTTCACCACATCCACAACCACAACCACCACCACCACATCCACCACCACTTTCACCACATCCACAACCACCACCACATCACCACATCCACCACATCACCACCACATCCACCACCTCCACCACCACCACATCCACCACCACATCCACCCCCACATCCACCACCACATCCACCCCCACATCCACCACCACCACATCCACCACCACATCCACCACCACCATATCCCCCAGATCCACCACCACCACATCTATATGTGTGTGGCTCTGTGTGTGTTTAGGTGCAAATGCAATGTTCTAACAAAAGTTATTTACAAACGTTTAAGCTATTGCCATTATACATTACAATAACTTTTATTTAAGTATTAATTATTTACAAAATTAAAAACCATTGTTATTTGTATTATCAAGACATAAGTCACGTAAATACAACACACATTGCATTACAAATGCTATAGGTGTCACATTTGCAAAAGTTAAAACTATTGACATTGTAACTGACAAAGCTATTAATTTTGCTACTTTCAAAACCAACACATAAATAAAAAAAAGTGTCATTTACAATACCAATAGCTCAAACTTTCCTAATGCGAGACCTATTGCATTTCCAATGCTTGTTTGAGTATGGGAACTACAACCGCCTGTTTGAAAGTATCAGGAACAGAGCCGGTGGCAAGCGAGCTGTTGAGAAGTGCCAACGGTGGATCTGGACAAGCCAAAAAGGCGGCTTTCAGAATTTGGGGGGGGGCAACAATCATTGGGAGAGCCAGAACTTACCATATGTAATAAAGAAGTAAACTCGCTAAAAGAAATGGGAGGAAACGCATCAAAGCAGTGTGGATTAGGGGGGGGTAGTGAAAAAACAGTAGAAGAGGAAGGGAGGGGAATATTATTTTTAATAGTGATGATCTTGTCAATAAAAAAGGAATTAAGGGAATCACAAAGGGCTTGTGTGGGTTGAGGTTGGTAGCACAATAGTAGGTTTTTGTGACTTTAAGAATCAGATTTTCCTGCAGAGTGCATTAAAACGAGTTTATTTACCTGTTACAAGAATGCCTGCCTGCTAGGAAGCACTCGCAGCGTTCTATTAAAGTTCTAAGCAATTGTTTAAAAAAAATATTTTTTGCCATTTCAGACTTGTTTTGACTAAATAACTATTTACAAAAAGGGGTGGTGAGGGACAGAGTCTCTGAAGTAAGCAGAAAGCTCTCACCCAGTCAAAAGATCAGGGCTAGATCCAACACCGTTTTTTAGCTCACTGCACCATCCCAGTTTCAGAACCTGGCTGTATGCAAATTAGTCTGTTCCTGCCCCAGTGCATGATGGGAACAGGACAAACCAAACTACAGAAGCCAATTCTTACACTGGGAAGGAAACAAGCTCCCGGGGACCGGTTTCTGGCATTACAGCCGTCTTCGGCCCGGTTTGCTTGAATCCTGATGGTGCAATGAGCAAGGGTCTCACATCTGAGAATACCCTTCCACACTTAGGGTGGACAAAAATATTTACAAAAAGGGGTGGTGAGGGACAGAGTCTCTGAAGTAAGCAGAAAGCTCTCACCCAGTCAAAAGATCAGGGCTAGATCCAACACCGTTTTTTAGCTCACTGCACCATCCCAGTTTCAGAACCTGGCTGTATGCAAATTAGTCTGTTCCTGCCCCAGTGCATGATGGGAACAGGACAAACCAAACTACAGAAGCCAATTCTTACACTGGGAAGGAAACAAGCTCCCGGGGACCGGTTTCTGGCATTACAGCCGTCTTCGGCCCGGTTTGCTTGAATCCTGATGGTGCAATGAGCAAGGGTCTCACATCTGAGAATACCCTTCCACACTTAGGGTGGACAAAAATATTTACAAAAAGGGGTGGTGAGGGACAGAGTCTCTGAAGTAAGCAGAAAGCTCTCACCCAGTCAAAAGATCAGGGCTAGATCCAACACCGTTTTTTAGCTCACTGCACCATCCCAGTTTCAGAACCTGGCTGTATGCAAATTAGTCTGTTCCTGCCCCAGTGCATGATGGGAACAGGACAAACCAAACTACAGAAGCCAATTCTTACACTGGGAAGGAAACAAGCTCCCGGGGACCGGTTTCTGGCATTACAGCCGTCTTCGGCCAGGGACAGACTGATTTGCATATAGCCAGGTTCTGAGCTGGGATGGGGCAGTGAGATAAATAACGGTGATGGATCAAGCCCTGATCTTTGGACTGGGTAAGAGTGGTCTGTTTAACTCAGACACTCTGTTCATCACCACCCCCTTTTGTAAATCGTTTTTGGCCACTACAGGTGTGGCAGGGTATACTCAGACATGAGTCCCTTTCTCACTGCTCCATCAGGATTCAAGCAAGCCGGGCCGAAGAAGGCTGAAATGCCAGAAACCGGTCCCCGGTAGCTTGTCTCCTTTCTGGTGAAGAATTGGCTTGGTAGTTTAGTCTGCCCTGTTCCCATGATGCACTGGGCCAGGGACAGACTGATTTGCATATAGCCAGGTTCTGAGCTGGGATGGGGCAGTGAGATAAATAACGGTGATGGATCAAGCCCTGATCTTTGGACTGGGTAAGAGTGGTCTGTTTAACTCAGACACTCTGTTCATCACCACCCCCTTTTGTAAATCGTTTTTGGCCACTACAGGTGTGGCAGGGTATACTCAGACATGAGTCCCTTTCTCACTGCTCCATCAGGATTCAAGCAAGCCGGGCCAAAGAAGGCTGAAATGCCAGAAACCGGTCCCCGGTAGCTTGTCTCCTTTCTGGTGAAGAATTGGCTTGGTAGTTTAGTCTGCCCTGTTCCCATGATGCACTGGGCCAGGGACAGACTGATTTGCATATAGCCAGGTTCTGAGCTGGGATGGGGCAGTGAGATAAATAACGGTGATGGATCAAGCCCTGATCTTTGGACTGGGTAAGAGTGGTCTGTTTAACTCAGACACTCTGTTCATCACCACCCCCTTTTGTAAATCGTTTTTGGCCACTACAGGTGTGGCAGGGTATACTCAGACATGAGTCCCTTTCTCACTGCTCCATCAGGATTCAAGCAAGCCGGGCCGAAGAAGGCTGAAATGCCAGAAACCGGTCCCCGGTAGCTTGTCTCCTTTCTGGTGAAGAATTGGCTTGGTAGTTTAGTCTGCCCTGTTCCCATGATGCACTGGGCCAGGGACAGACTGATTTGCATATAGCCAGGTTCTGAGCTGGGATGGGGCAGTGAGATAAATAACGGTGATGGATCAAGCCCTGATCTTTGGACTGGGTAAGAGTGGTCTGTTTAACTCAGACACTCTGTTCATCACCACCCCCTTTTGTAAATCGTTTTTGGCCACTACAGGTGTGGCAGGGTATACTCAGACATGAGTCCCTTTCTCACTGCTCCATCAGGATTCAAGCAAGCCGGGCCGAAGAAGGCTGAAATGCCAGAAACCGGTCCCCGGTAGCTTGTCTCCTTTCTGGTGAAGAATTGGCTTGGTAGTTTAGTCTGCCCTGTTCCCATGATGCACTGGGCCAGGGACAGACTGATTTGCATATAGCCAGGTTCTGAGCTGGGATGGGGCAGTGAGATAAATAACGGTGATGGATCAAGCCCTGATCTTTGGACTGGGTAAGAGTGGTCTGTTTAACTCAGACACTCTGTTCATCACCACCCCCTTTTGTAAATTGACTAAATAACTGCCACGTTTATGGCAGTGTTTTTGTTGTTGTTTTTGTTGTTGTTTTTTGTGGCATGCTAACAGCAGTTGTTTTTTTTTTTAACATAAAGTACCCAGCTTATTAAGAATAGACCTACCGTCTTTATCAATGGATTTTATTAGTCTATCGACTTTGAAACCATTTGATTCATTAAGGTTAGGTAAAATATATCAAACTTTCCTAGATTGTTGTGGGCGTAGAGGTGGGATGTGGACAATCAGATGGCGACATGGGAGCAAAATAGGCTGGACAGTATTGCAGGTTTCAAAGTATAGAATGTCAATCATGAGACATTACTCTTTTGTGTGTCTCACAACAAAGCTTTTTCTGTGCTTTCTAAAGTAAAACATATAAGTAATGAAATGTTTAGGCAGGGCATAACAACCTGTTCTGCAACAAGATCGACTTATGTGGAATGTAAGTCATGCTGAGCGACTAATATTCGTGTTGTGCAGACATTACATGCAAGACTGCCAGCGGTGATTACCTCCGTGCAGCAGGCAGGGTTGGCAGTAGTAAAGCATGAAAGGTTTTATCAACTTGAAATGGGGACATCATTTGGAACTTCAACCATTTTTCTCCAAATTTTGGTATACCCAAGTTAATTCATCCAATCAATAGCCTTTGATTTCGTAGAATGCTCTGCACATAGGAGAGGTACTGGAAAGCTACCAGTAGCTCACGAGCTGCTTGTTGGAGATTCCTGGTTGAGATATTGAGGGGCGTCTGGAGCCATAGATAATTTTTTCCTTAATTGGGACCACTGCAAATTTTAATATCCCTCTACGGTAATATAGAAACTATGCTATTTAAGTTTTTTGTTTGACTCCTGCCTTTCCTTCCTATCTAAAGTAGACGCACTCAACAGGAATCTGCCCTCTGCTAACTGGGTCTCTCAAAGTAGCTCTAGTTCTCCCAGTTGTTGCCTGACAACTAGATCAATGCAATTTCAAGGCTGCAGAGTTGTTAAGAAAGAAAATATCTTACAACACTTCAAAAGGCACCGAGCCATGCATCCCGGCTCATCCCTCATCTAATTCCGCAAGTTCTCTAGATTGTTATTTACTTCTCACCCTGTGGTTAAGATTTCAGTGTTTTTTAGTCTCTCTTCCAGACACTATCCTGTTCACTGTATTCCGGTGTGAAGTCTAAGAGCGGATTTTCCTTTGTGTGCTCTGCTCTGCCCTCTAGGTCCTATCAAAAGCCCCCAACAAAGCACTTGGAGTTCACAATATTATTAAGCGCATCAAATTAGTATTGACCATGTTCCACCATTGCACCTCTTACTTTTCTCAGAGCGCACTGATGTGACCCCACCTGCGTGAGGCACTTTACAAAAACTGACTGTAAATTACAACTCCGAGCCTATGTCCTTATTATCTACTGTCTCCCTGCTCTCCTTTCTCGTCCATGGCCTTTCTGCTCCTAAGCTGGACTTACTCCTGTTTTAGGGAGAAAAAAAACCCCGTATATACTCCCCTTCAGATAAAACTCTGAAGCACTCTATTGCATACAGGGTTTATGCAGGGAAGGCTGTCTCTGCCTTGATTTTGCTGGAATGGTGTGGAAAAGTGAAAAATATGTGTAAGGTTTTCTGAAGGTGTACAAGTGAGACTATATTTATAAGTGGATATGTTTCTTACTTCAAATTGTTTGACGATATATAGAAAAGTATCAAAAAACCTTCGAGAATATTGTGGTTTGTTTTTAATTTTTTTTTTTTTTTTTTTGGTGGGCGCAGGTCAATGGTGCTTCTTTGACAGGAACTGTCATTGCAAAGTTGCAGTGTGTTTTGTTTTTGGTTTCTTAGCCCTTTGTTGCCACAACTAAAGCTGCCTGCTTTGGGAGGCTTGCTGCCAGCAGCGAGAAAGTATCTCCTTGGTGTGCTGTACTCAAAGATGGGTACATGTTTATCTGCAAAGCCTGGTTTGGAGAAGTGTAGGCTTTCATTGCCACAAAACAACCTTGCCCATCCACACTTTCAGTCCACCAAACGGGTTTAATAATTTATTGATGGATTAATTAAAATCTTTTTAATATGCATTTGTAAACATCGACTACAATCCATAAAAGGATGAAGCCTATTAGAGGTGTGAAAGCCAGTCCAGGGCTGCTATATCCATCTCATGTATAATTCACATAAATAGACCATCCGTGTTTGAATACAAAAACTCAATTAGAGGGTGAAGTGTTGGAGCTGGAAGGCCAGTCCAGAGATTAAGCGCTTAATGCTTTGTGCATTAATACAAGTTCACGGATAAAGTGCTTGATGTGTTAATATGACAGCACCATCTCAAGGTGAGGCTGAAGCCAGCCTGGATTTCTGCCAAATCGACGTTTAAGTCTTCCTAAGAGAGTCCCTCCAGATGACGGGTGACGCATCATTTTTGTGGAACCCTGCGGTTCAGATACAGGGTCGTTCCAGCATCTTAGAAGCGGTAATGAGAAACCGCAGAGCCTTACATGGTGATTGCACCGTATTCCCTCTTAGAAGGGCTATTACTGCTGGGCGGAAGTAGGATAGTCCATAATTGCCGCAAAACCACGTTGGACACCCACACTTTCAGGCCACCGGACGGGTTTGTAATTTAGTTTTTACTGAGTGATGTCCAAATTCTCTTTATTTGCACAGCTTGGACAAAACAAAAACTAACTCGAATGCCTCAATCAGTTTAAGTCACTGGTGATCAACTGGTTGCGTTCTAATCCGTCACCTTTTAGCTCGTCTCTGCTATGATGGACCAGGGCTGATATATGTATTCACTCCTGACCATGCCCCACCATCCTTCTCTTTGGGAAACATCTGCTTCTCCATTACATGTACCCACCGTGTAGATCTTGTTTCGGTTCCAGCATGCCCAGTCCTCTTCAGTTCTGTGAGGTCCAGCAATCTTCTGAAGTGAGTGCCTGGGGATGCCGCATTTATCCATGGCACAAGCTAGTGGGTGGAACGGACTCCTGGGCAATGGGATACAAGTTCCGGAATCCCACCTGCATAGGCATATTCAAGATGTTGTAAGTCTTCGAACACGTTAAACGTGGGCTTCAGTCTGGGGATGAGTGTGGGAAATGTACTGTGGCAAATCTGGTGCGCCCTCCCACACACACACACGCACATCTAATACCAAAATCCAGTTTGAAGCAGCCACTGTACCCCCATTTTTTTTTTTTTAAGACGTAGTTTATTGGTTTTCTGCACAAAACGTACATAAACATTGACACAACAATTGTCGTAACAGCCTCATAGAATCTGTCGGAAACCCTCCACCTGTTGTACTTTACATGTTATGTTGGTATAGCAGCTCTTTCAAATCAGTGTACCAGATTAAACTATGCCCTCCGGAATACAACCCTTCTATTCCCTCCTACCAAAACTGCGCCCTCCCTCCTCCCGAGTCCCCCCCCATCACCGACGCACACAACCGTAGCTATTCTCTTTGTTATACATGCACAGGAGTTATCACATATTGACCCATTTGATGTACCTGTCCTGTCTCGGGGTTGCCTTCAGTCAGCGATCCGCTACGCTCAGTCGTCATGCGGCTCATACTCTCGCAGTGCCTGCACTAAGGTTTCCCATGCCGTCGCTGCCTCTAGCTCTTTAAATTTTTTTCGCCTACTCGCTAACTGATACCTTAACGTGCTCTCACTGTTGGCCCATTTTAAAAACTCGCCCTTCCACCGCGCGCTGCTGGGTCCCACTTTTGCCTTCCAATGTTTCATGATTTCACGCTTTGCCAGTATAAGCCCCATGTCCACAAATTTACTCGTGATCTCATTCTTAGATGTGTGGGGGAACCAATGCAGAATACTAGTGGACATATCAAATACCAGTTGCTTCTCTGTTATTGCATTTAGGGTGTTTCCCACTTCTTCCCAATAGTGTCCCATCGCTGGGCAGGACCATAACATATGTTCTAATTCTACCCCGGCTCTCGTGCATCTGGGGCATGTCACCTCTGCCACCTTAAAGTATTTCTGGATTTTCCCTGGCGTTAAGTACGCTCTGTGGAGTATATAAAAGTGTATCAACTGGAACCTTGCGTTCCTTGTGCTCTTCCAGGTTATTCGCATTATTTGCTCCCAGGCTGCATCAGGGATAGCTTTCCCTAAATCTACTTCCCACTTTTCTTTCAGTGTAGCTAGGGGCGCTAACTCTTCATTGAGCATTCTGGAGTATAAACACGGACCGCCTTAATGGTCCCAGCCGCCATCATAGTATACTGGCAGGCCATCGACGTCCTAGGCTCCATCAGTCCC
The DNA here is from genome assembly GCF_964263255.1 of Lissotriton vulgaris. Taxonomy (NCBI): domain Eukaryota; kingdom Metazoa; phylum Chordata; class Amphibia; order Caudata; family Salamandridae; genus Lissotriton; species Lissotriton vulgaris. Next base: position 422,876 of record NW_028254497.1, read on the forward strand.
TCCCGCCAGTGCGCTTGTATCGCTCTCGTTAACGCTGCGTGCAATAAGAAATCCCCCCTCGGTAGATCAAACCTCTCCCGGAGTGTCTGGAAGGGTAGTAGAGCCCTGTCCTTGCAGAGGTCCTCCAGCATTTGGAGTCCCGCCTCTTCCCAGATATGGGAAATCGTGACCAGTCCCCGCCGTGCGGTAACGCCGTCACCATTCCCAGTGGGATTTCGGGCGAATACGGGTGCAACACTCCCGCCCTACGTTTGGAGCGGTTCCAACAAAATCTGAGCGTCTTCTCCTCTTAGTAAATCTCCGAGGTCGAGCCTTTGTTGTAACGCTATAAAGGAGAGGATGTGGCGCGGTATTCCCCTACCTCTCTTATGCTCCGGTCCTCTAAATTCTCTTGTTACTTCTTGCGTGAAGATCTGCAGTTGGGCCCCTAAGTAGTACAACTCAAAGTCTGGGACTGCCAGTCCACCCTCCACTTTAGGCCGTACGAGCGTTGCGCAACTCTACGTCTGCCTGCACCCCAGAGGAAAGACACCACAAATGACTTCAGTGTTTTAAACGTGGAGCTCGGTACCCACACTGGGAGTGTTCTAAAATAGTATATGAAACGAGGCAGTGCTATCATTTTTAAGAGGGCTACGAGGCCTGTCACTGACAACGAGAGGGTGGCCCAAAAGGCCATGCTGCTTTTCAACGCCCTCACGCCGCGATCCACATTCCCCTCCAGCATGTCCGCTGCTGTGTGATAAATGTGCACTCCCAGGTACTTCAAGCAGGTGGGTTCCCACCTTACCTCTCGAGCCGTATCAGGTTGGGTCTCCCCCTGCCTTATCGAGAACATACATGTCTTAGACCAGTTTACTCTCAGGCTGGAGATTTCTCCAAAGTCCGAGAGCTAATGTTCAGCCCCCGTCATCGCCTTGCCAGCTTCTTCTAGGAAGAGCAATAGATCGTCCGCGTATAGCGATATATACTGTTGGCCCTCTCTACTCTCTAGTCCCCTATAGTGATGTCCCGTCCGAATCGTAACCGCGAGGGGTTCCATTGCCAAGGCGAACAGTAACGGGGACAGCGAACACCCTTGTCTCGTCCCTCGTTCTACCGGGTATTGCGATGATATCAGCGTGCCTACCCTCACTCTGGCCACCGCAGACGTATATAAGACTTTCGTCCATTGCAGATAGTCCCCTCGCAGACCAAATCGTTCCATAACCTTGTATAGATACTCCCATTCTAAGCTATCAAAAGCTTTCTCGATATCTACCGATAGTACCATTGGTTGTAGCGCTCTTGGATGGTCCTCCTCCAGTTGGCGCACCAACCGTCTGTTCGTGGTTGTGTTCCGCGTTGGTATGAAACCAGCCTGATCTGCGTGGACTAGTGTGGTCATATGTTTTAATAGTCTGGTCGCCAAGATGCTGCTCAGTATTTTGTAGTCGGTGGTTAACTTCGACAATGGTCTATAAGAGGCCGTATTCATACTCTCCTCCCTGTTTTCAGCAGTGGGATCACCAGCGCTTCCCGCATAGATTGGGGCAGCTGCCCTGTCTCTCTCGCCTCCTGATAGACTTCCTGGAGTCTTGGTGCCAATATGTCAACAAATTTCCCATAAAATTCTATGGGTAGCCCATCTAGACCCGGGGTTTTGTTGCGGGCCATTTGCTTAATGGCACCTCAAATCTCTCCCAGCTCGATGTTTTTACCCAAATCTTTCGCCTGCTCCTGATCTAGTCCTGGGAGGCACAGTTCTTCCAGGAAGATATCAATGGCAGGGTCCCCATTCATCAGCTTACTTTTGTAAAGTGCCTCATAGTAGTGCGAGAAGCACTGCAGGATCTCATTTTGGATATCAACTACCTCTCCTCCCTCCGTTTCTAAAGCTAATATGGGGGTATTCCTTTTGGAGGGGTTGGCTAGCCAGGCCAGCAGTGTCCCAGCCTTATCTCCCTCCGCATGGGTCCTCGTCATGTAAGCCTTATGATCAAAGCTACGCAAACGCTCTACTTCTGCCGCCACTGCCTCCTTCGCTGCACTAACCTCCGCCTGTAATTCAGGGTGGCCAGGCCTTAATAATTCCGCCTGGCGTAGTTTATCCTTAGCTGTGTTCAGATCGTCCAAGAGGACTTTCCGCACTCCTGCGTGCTTCCCTATGCAGAGCCCCCTCATAACTACCTTGAAGCCGTCCCATTCTGTGGCCCTCGTTGCAGTCGAACTAGCGTTTTCCGCAAAATAGTGGGTAATCCCCTCCTCCAGCGCAGCATGGAAGAGCGGGTCATTTAGCGTCTCGGGGCGCAATTTCCACGTGGGGACGCACGAGAGTCCAGTCATCCATTGCATGGTGACTAACAGGTTATGGTCAGATATCGTTCTGGTTAAATATTCAGTCCGCGCAATAGCTGGCATTACTGCGGGGGAGCACAGCACCGTGTCTAACCTTACGTGTAACTCATGCATGCCAGAAAAATAGGAGTAGTCTTGATCCCCTGGGTGTTGCGCACTCCAAGCATCTACTAGTCCCCATCGTGTTTGCCAATCTAGCCTACCCTTGGTCAAGCGATGGATCGGGGATTCGGCTATGGGGGTGCGATCTATCCAGGGATATGTCCGCAATGGAATTGAAGTCTCCCCCCATCACCAGAGGACTCGCAAGATAGTGCGCCAGCGATCCAGACATTCTCGCCAGATAACCCAGCTGATTAATATTAGGCGCATAGACACTACAGAAGACCATGTCCCTACCTCTCAGTTTTCCTTCAATGGCCACAAACCTGCCCTCAGGGTCTATCGACTGTCTAGTTTCCTGAAAAGGGACCCCTACCCTAATCTACTGTAGTGTAGTTCCTAGTTTCCCACTAGGCCCTGCGCATTGGAATAACATAAACAGTAGTATCGATGTGGAACTGCGGATATTCCAGGCCTCCACTGACTATGCTAAACTTATTTGGGTGTGTTACCAACTAGCTCAGAGGTCACTGGAAACTTCCTTCGCTGCATGGGAAGTGATCAGCTTCCCTGGCACAGACAAGAAGGGATTCAGCTTTCCAACAACCGTGCAACATGACAACTTTGCTCCTCAGATCAAGAGTCAATCTCTAGGGTCGTGTGAAACAATAGACATGTATTTCACTCAGTCAGTTTAGTGCAGTTTACTTTCACGAGATGTAGAGAATAGAGAGACGGGCGTTTGTCAATAAAGGGTTAACATTTATTGAACAGTCTCTTCTCGTACAAGAGAAATGTATTGCCACAATTGCAAGACTTGTTATTATAAAAAGTACGTACAGTAAGATAAGGATTGCGAAATAGAACTGTAAAAGCATTGATATGGTTTCTTAGCCATACAATGGTTTAAAAGTAATAAAACATATATACAGTCATATATACATTAGGCTAAAATACTCAACTGGTGCTTCTAACTACGCCTACCCCAGTGTGCCTGACCTAAGCCTAACGCGTGGAAGGGGAGTAAGTAAGTAGCTTTAAGTTAAGTTGGTTTTGCCAAGGTTTGCTTCAAGAATTCTCATCTAAGGGTTTAGTCAACACCATACCTCTGAATAGAATGATGGAAGTCTGGTATTTCCTTCAGGGGGCACTCAATATCCCAGTCACCCGCGAGGGCAGACCGGAAACGCTGGAGCTGGATTTCTCTGCAAGAGAAAGGCAGCGGCTCTTCTTCAGCGCGTCGGGAGGAGGAGGGGGGACAGCGTCCGCGGCAGCTGGAATCTGCTGGGCTTCTTCGCAGAGGGACGGTTGTTCAGCTCCTAAGCGTACTGCACCATCGTTCGCGCTTTAGCAGCGATAATGGTATCAGTAGCTTCACCACCAAGGGACAACAGCAGCAGCGTACTGCCTGCAGCAGCAATGGGATGCACAACAGGGTGCACGGCAGCTTACAACAGCACGACAGCTCTCCGCTCACATTGCTTAAGGCAACGTTGGTAATATTTATACCTGACAGGTGCCGGGTTTGACGCAAGTTTGCTGGACATAAGACGTCAATTAAAGATGTCACTAGGAAGTGATAGTTATCAGTTGCTCATTAGAGTTCCATTACTAATCAAAACACAGCAAGCGGGGATTTCCAGGTTTGCTGAGTTTTTATCTTGTTGAAGAACTCGGAGTGTTAATCTAGGAATATCAGATAGTGACTTCTGCTCTGTCATTGCACTAATTGGTTGCAAAGGAAGTGACAGAGAACTATGCTGGAATGTGGCTCTGTTCGTGTGAGGCCAGAGATGACTTTTCTGAAAATCGCACTTGAACGGTTATGCCAATATAGGGAATAAATGGATTTATAGCCGAATAGGGGCATAAGGTCGCAGTATCGATCAGGAACCTAGATAAACACGCAACACCCACTCCACGTTTTCATGTCCATCAAATTACTAAAACTAGAGCAATTAGATGCATGTGTAACATTGCCCACCCCAAAATACATAAATGCATTCGAAATAGGCGTATATTGTAATACGTGAAATTTAGGTACTGTACGTTTTTGAAGCATAGAAATCATTCAAACATTATTGCGTATGAAAATCAATGAACGATTATGCAAAAAGAATTACACATGAAGTATCTCTGACAGAAGAAGGGCGAGATAAATCATCACATAAAAATGCATTGTAATACCATGTGCTAGAGGCTGATGTAATGTTGTTATGTCTCTAGATGTGATTAGAATAGAAGTGTGAAGCTTCTGTTCTCTAAGAATAGTTTTTACGTTAAGCAAAGAATTGTTTGTGCCAAAAAAAAGGTGAATATTAAAAATGTCCAATTCAAAAGAATTATTGCTTGATCGGGGAAATAGAGTTCCAACGCTTTTAGCAGTTTTTGTTGATCAAAACTGAAGGCCGAATTCAGAGTTCATGGGAACGCTGTGTGTCGGAAAGCTTCTCCAAAGTTATTGTTTCTGTACGGGTGAGAACATCGTATCAGACAGGCTCTCAAAGAATTGGTCTACAAATTCAGGTGACAGTTCAACCAAATTCGATAGTGCTGTAACTTGGCAGGTGTGAGAATGATTGCTGTCATCATAGTCTGGACCAGCAATGCTCACAGATGGTCGTACCTGTGTGATGTTGCTTTTGTCACTCGCTCCACTGTTACCACTTGGTTGTAGCACAGGAGTCTCCACGAATGCCGTCATCAGGATTGGTAGCCGCTGGGGACAACACAATGCGTGAGCCGTTATTGGACTGAGCAAAGTATCGACGTCCATTGGTACTGCTGATGGAAGTGAAAGACAGATGTCCAACACGCATTCATCGCCGCAAAGCATACATCTTAGTACCGGTAAGATACAGTTCTGCCATATAGGTCTGAATGAAAGGAACCAGGTCATGTTTAGATCTCTCAGCCTGGCTAATCCAAGGACGTTAGTTATCCTGTCCCGGTAGCGCATTGCTAGGATTGTCTCTTCCATTCCCATGAGAGCTATGTCTGAGCCGAGGCTTGCCATAACGAAGCAGGAGGGTCAAAAATAAAATCCCTGCTACAAGTCCCAAAAATAATGGTATGCCGCCAAAAACAGAGTGTACAAAATTAGGAATGATTCCCAAAATTGCTTGAAAAGGTGTTAGCAGTCCCGTAAAGACTGTCTTAAATATGCCTGGGATGCTTGTTGCACTAGACATGTTAAGGAGTTGGCTCAACATTTCTACGAAATGCACGGGGCAATTTGTTGATAAAAGGTCATGAACTTCAGTAGCTGTCCTTGCAACTAGAAGATCATACGTCTCTTTTGATGACGTTATAGGCACTGTTGTCTGTAAAAGTACAGATTTCATTTTGCTTAATGTATCAATTCGTATAGAATAGAGATTCAGACGAGGCCAGATGGGAGTCACTGTGTCTGCAGGCCCACTCGGGAACAATGCTTGCATACAGCATTTGACCATGGATGTTACTTTTACTAGATAACTTTTCCCTGGCACGAGGCCACAACATCTGTGATCCGTTCTAAGAATGTAACCCCCGTTTGCGAGTTGCATAAAGAAGGGCTCTATCTGAGTTGCAGGTGTGACTAGCTGGTGGCATGAAAGGTTGTTTGAATTTCCATCACATGCTCCATGTAAATTAATACCCTGACACAAAAGTATACCGCTTAGTGAATGTTTACAATTTTCACCACTAAGAAATACATTTTTGTCGCTGTCACTATAGCAAGAATGTGTGTATGGTAATTTCCATTCAGATTTTACATATCCTTTACCCAATTGTTCATACTGGCCAGCAGGTATGTACTCAAGGCACTTTTTAAATCGGAAAGTTGTTATCGGAATGGTGATAATTCCGTGTATTATCCATTCAATGACAGGACTCTCTGACATTGTCAATGGTAATCTCTCAAGTTTTTCGATGCTCAGGATTGTATAGTCTGCTCCTTTCTGTGCCAAACTGATCTGTTTATCAGTAAGGTTAAAAATGGAAAATAATGACGTGTTGATTAAACGCCAAGGCACATAGCCTGAACGAAGATTTTGCAGCGTCCAGCCTAATTCTATAATAGAACGTAATTGCGACTGGCCATGTTGTAGCATTAGCAAGTCTCTGTTTATCACATCAAAGGCAGAGGATACAATATTGTCCAACGAATATATTCTGGAAGACAGTCATTAACCCATTGTCTACCACAAAAAGTGATTTCTCCAAATTAATACGATCAATTTCTAGTATTTTTTCAGCGGTTTCAATTTGTTTGACTTTCCAAGCCTCGTTGTAAGCAGCATAGATACTGGTCGCTATGAAACGCTTTTGACGCTGTTTGCGTGGTCCAAGAATGAAATCGCGCAAATCAGCACCATCTTTTAGTAAAGACAAGTGTTGCTTAATTTCAGCCAGTGTGGATGTTGTTAGCCATTCAAGGCAGAGTTTCCCTACACTGTATGTTGTTATTATCCCTGGATGTTGTCTCTGGGAATATCTCGGGTCTAGTCTGGTCATTTTTAACCCCTGTGTTTTATTCAGGAATCTATCTTGACAGTTGTTTGTGTCAATAGGCCAGATTAACCACTTTTTCCAATCAGGATGTGTTCTGTTAAAATGTAAAATTTGTGACACGTCTAACTCAATATCTGTGGTTGTATTCTCAGGTATTGGCTTTGGTATAGACGGTGTTTTAAGGTCTTTGATCTTAGCTAGGCCAAGACAGGATGTTTGGTGTATTGTCATTTAAAAACAACATTTGTTCTGGTATCATGCAGGTTCTAAAGAGTGCTTCAATGCCTTGTACCTGCCAATCTTTTGTACCCTAAATGGTTTTCATTTCAATGTTATTTTTCCAATAATCAAAACCAAATGTCATCATTTTGTCATAAAATGCTTCTGAATATATCAATTTAGAATTTGTCAGCATTGTTTTCATTCCTGTTTTATCTAACAGTTTGTAATAAAACGTTTCTGCATCACTGGTGTTAAACCCTGAAAAGTGTTTGAATTTCTCAAAAAATGCTTTAGAACTGCTTTTAGGTGGTGTAGAACAATGTTCCCATTGATTATACATAAAAACATTTGTAGGCTGTGCAGATTTATGCAAGTAGTGATCACCATAGTGTGTGTAACAGAATAACTGCTCATAACTAGATGAACCTTGTAAATAATCATGATCTGTGAATCTAGCTGACATTACTAAATCAGACATCATGTCATTAATACTGTTAAAGTCCCAATCATCAGAGAATGTACTAGGCGTTACAAAGTCACTTAAGGAAACCTTCAGTTGATGAGGATACTTCAGGATTTCGACCGGACCATAGATCTCATAGTCTGTTTTCTCCCATACTACCCCACCAGGTATTGGAATTGCTGTGACATTTACTGTTGACAGTTCTCTTTTCTTCACGTGGGATGATCTGTGTGGTTTCAGGACTAGGTTGATGTTCTGACTTACTGTGTCCATTCAATTGTAATAAACTTCCCTAAAATTAAAACTAAAATTAGGCATAGTAGGAGTATGAATACCCCTGAAATAATCCAATGCTCAATCAACGGTGAATCCAGATATAATTCTTTGATTTGTTGAAGGAGTCCTGTTGTATTTTCTTTAGAATACTTTTTTGTTTCTGGCATCACTTCGTGGTCGTTTTGATCTTCAGAGAAGTTGTCGAAGTTGATGAAATAACCAGAGGCAGTTCTGTCAATTGATGGGATTGTTCTTTCAATCTGTCTCTCGGTAGCACTTTCTGATGCCACATCATTGTAGACCGGTGTTGTTTCTTGACGAACTGTTTCAATCTGTGTTTCAAGAGGCACGAGTTCCATGGCATTATTGCATAGTCCTTCATTGTGCACTGCAGGCTGATCGAATGTGATTAGTCTTTCAGTTTGAACCTCTTGGATTGTTGCAAGTTTGGGTATTCTGTTGTTTCTTGGGAGTCCACTGGGCCTACTGTTGATTATAGGCCACATGCTTGTGGTTTTACCAGGTCGATGGACACGACTCTGTTCTCCTTTTTACCAGCAAGGGGCGGTAGCACAACTGATCTTGTTCCGGTGACTGCCAAGACAGGTACTGCTTTTCTCCAGTATTAGGGGTGTCTTTCATAGATTCACATGCCTGAATCATTCCCCGTCGTCGGAGTGGGAGCCCACGGTACATAAAAAAGTAGTAAAATATACCCTTAGTACATAATAAATAACAATATACCCAACCAGGAAGTAAAGTAGCCCCAGCTACAGTGAAGAAAACTTCCACAGTAGAACCTGTCCAGGTCATTATGTATGGACCAAACTGCAGCCAATCAGGCCACAGCTCCCACCAGCATGCTCTCCCCAGAGACCCAGGCTCTCAGATTTTTTACCGCACGTCGTGTGATAGGGAGTCCCTCTGAGCTCTGCTCATTTCTTCTCTTTAATCGAGTTTATTTCTACTACAATGTCTACTTCTAAGTCCCTCTTCAGGGCCTGTGACTCGTGTGGAAAGGCGAGACTGTTTAAAGAAGATCCACATACTCGCTGCATCTACTGTTTGTATCCTGACCATCAGGTTAAGGAGTGTAGCATCTGTCGTAAATTTTCACCTAAAACCCTCAGGGACAGAGAGGGTCGCCTGCTGCTGTGGCTGCAGAGGATAAAGAACAAAGATGAGGCACTTTCTGAGGTAGGAAGTTTCACCTCAGAGTCTACTAAGGGGTCTAAGAAAAGGAGAGCTGAGAGTGCTGTGCCTACTCCGAAGGCTAAGGTGACGAGACACCAAATCGCCTCCCAGACTGGGGAGCCTTCTACTTCAAAGGCTCAGAAATCCTCTGAGAAATCTGTTAAGCTTCCAAGCTTGAAAAGGACGGAGTCTTTGGTGTCTCCTGTGAGACCTGGGCATAAGGCACCATCAACGCTGCCGATTTCCAGTCAGGCTGCCTCCGCCATGACTACTACGTTGACTTTCTCCTCACCAAAATCGACTATGGTGATGTCCTCAGCCTCCTCTCCAACTTTTGTTCATGTTCAGATCCGTCCCATATCGTCGACGAAGGCTATCACACCTCTCGTCGACGAGAAGACATCGACGACACTGAAACAGTCGACGAAGAAACCCTCGTCGTCGTCGACGGCTGCTCCGTCGACGAAGAAGACCTTGCTGTCGTCGACACCATCGTCGACGAAGATAGCGTCGACGGACCCATCGACGACGAAAAAGACCCCGTCGACGGACGTGTCGACGAGAGCGTCGTCGACGAAGATGAAAATTGTCTCGTCGACGGCCCCGTCGACGGCCCCGTCGACGGCCCCGTCGACGATGAAGACTGCTCCGTCGACGGTTCCCTCGTCGACGACGAGATCCACCTCGTCGACGAAGGTCACACCACCTCTGAAATCGAAAGAGCCTTCGTCCAGGGCGACGACACAGAGCTCGGATTTGCCTCAATTGCAAGACCATCCACCTACACCTAAGTTGTCGTCTTGTACAGACCTGCAAGTATGGTCAGCAAAAAGCACTGCCATACCTCTTCCATCTCCAGCAACAACGGCGGCTTTATTGCAAAAGAGGTCATCTCAATCCACGCCATTGTCGCCACTCCAAATGCCAGACAGGCTATTGGATTCTGATGCCGAATCTGGTGACGACATGTTCCAAGCGGCTGAGAGTCCTTCTGACTTGCTGATACAGGTCAAAGATCAAGAGGACGAGGAACAGCGAATTCAGACACCTACATTGATGAACACGTCTGCGCCAGGAATGCAGATGCCAATGGAACTTTATGAGAATCTGCAATATATGCTGAGCGATTATTATCGCCGCTTCCCGCCTTCGGAGTCGGGCGACTCTCATGTTACCTCCCCACAGCCTCAAGTGAGTAAAGGTGCAAGGGCTGGTAGGTCTGACGAGGCACAGAATACCCGACCTACCACACCATTATCTCCCCACCAACAGGATGATGACAATTCGGATGAGGACACTCATGAAGAAGGGGAGTTAAATAGATCGGACTCGTCGGAGTATGAAGACTATCAAGCAGATACACCATCCCCGGATGAACAACCAAAGGCTGAGTCACCTCCGGTGGATATAGCGAACTTCCATAGAATTATGGACAAAGCTACCAAGAGATTTCTGGTTTCAATGGAAGCAAAGCAAGATGAATGCTTTCTTTATGATTTTAAGACTTTATCTCAAAAGCAAAGTTGGTCTATCCCCATTATAGACTTTATCTGGAAGGAGGGGCTTAAGATAATGGCCACGCCAAATTCTTCTCCTGCGGTATTGCCGCGAGTCGACAAGAAATATAGGGCGCCCGCCTCTTCCCCTGCCTGCCTCATCGGCCAGGCAAAGACGGACTCAGTCATCGCGCAAGCAGCTCAGAAGAGGGCTAGGAACCCCTCCACTCAGATCTCCATCCCAACGGACAGAGACGGAAGACGCCTCGATACCATTGGAAAAAAGGTATCTACTATTGCGGCCACCACGGTTAGAGCTGCTAACTCGTTAGCAATTCTCGGTAGATATGACAGACAGATGTGGTCTGACATATCGCCATACATCCAGAAACTGCCTGAGCCAGACCGCTCTGAGGCCACCAAAATTTTACAAGAAGGCGAATGTGCTTCCTCTGAAATTATCGACGCTGCAGTGGACGTGGCGGCCACAGGTTTCAGACAACTGGCAGGAGCTGCAGTGCTCAGACGAGAGGGATGGTTAAAATCTACGTCCTTTCGACAAGAAGTTCAAGCCAAAGTGTTGAATATGGCATATGACGGCGAGTTCCTTTTTGGCACACATGTGGACGAGGCCTTGCAGTCCATTAAAAAGGATACAGAAACCGCACGTTCTTTAGGTACTCTACAGTACCGTAAATCTTCCTTTCGTGGTGCAAAAGGAAGAGGTAACTTCTCCAGCAGAGGAGGTTATTACCAGCAACGCCAATATTCAAACAACCAAGGCAACCAGAGGTACCAGCCTTACAAACAACAACCTTATGGTCAAAGACGGAATACTTATACACAGTCCCGAGGTAAGACTACCTATCGGGGTAGGGACAACGCCAACAAAAAGTGAGAACAGCGTCCTGCCGCCACTTTGCCTACGCCAGCCACAAATTGGAGGAAGAATATCCCTGCATTACTCTCAATGGTCCAATATTACAACAGACAGATGGGTCTTGGATGTAATCTCAAAAGGTCACATGTTGGAATTTGTAAAAACCCCTCCAAATTCACCCCCAAAAGGACCACCCCCGGCACATCTCAGGGAGCTGTTCGTCCAAATCAATGCATTGATTCGGAAAGGGGCAATCGAGAAAGTACCACAACATCAGAGAGGAAAAGGTTTTTACTCTCGTTTTTTCTTGATCCGCAAAAAATCGGGGGAGTGGCGCCCCATCCTCGATTTGCGTGCCCTCAACAAATTCATCAAGAAGTTGACTTTCAGAATGTTGTCACTCCAGGAGATCCTCCAGTTTCTGGCGGAAGGCGACCACATGGCAACCCTGGACCTTCAGGATGCTTACTTCCACGTACCCATCTTCCCCAGGCACAGGAAGTTCCTAAGATTCAGAGTGGCTGGCAGGGACTTTCAGTTCAAGGTCCTTCCCTTCGGGCTACGTTCAGCCCCGAGGGTGTTCACAAAGATGTTGGCACCGGTGGCGGCCCACTTACGGTTACAAGGTGTCCAGATTTACCCATATCTGGACGACTGCCTTATCAAGGCCAATTCCTATGCCACCGCAAGCAGTCATATCCAGACATGCCTTTGCCTGTTTCAAAAATTAGGCTTCTCGATAAACTTCAAAAAATCGAACCTAACACAGTCTCAGAGGACGTCTTTCCTGGGGGCGACTCTGGATTCCAAAAGAGCTCAAGTCTTCATTTCAAACGAAAGACAAGCAAAGATCCAGGAACTGGCGAGGGCACTCCTCGGAAAAAAGTGCGTTTCAGTTCGAAGATTCAAGTCTTTCCTAGGGATGTTGTCATCGTGCATCCTCCTATCCCCGAACTGTCGTCTGAGGATGAGACCACTACAGGAAGAACTCGGCCACCAATGGGTGCAAATTTCCGGTTCCTTCGAAGATGTCATCGTCTTAACGCCTCGAATGAAACAAGCAATTCTGTGGTGGACTCAAGAACGCAACCTGCGAGTAGGCTGCGCCTTTCTAGCAGAAGTCCCCAGTTTCATAGTAACCACGGATGCCTCGCTGGAAGGTTGGGGCGCTCACCTTCAAGGGATGACAATCAGTGGCAAATGGAGCACACAGCAGAAGACATGGCACATCAATTTATTGGAGTTGAGGGCCATCTTTCTCGCACTCAAATCATTTCAAGCGACTCTGTCAAACTCGTCCGTGTTAATCCGAACAGACAACACGACGAGCATGCATTACCTGAACAAGCAGGGGGGCACAAGATCAGCCCGTTTGTCTCAGCAAGCTCAGGAAATCTGGAATTGGGCCCTAGCCCACAACATCACCCTGGCAGCAGTACATGTCCCGGGAGTAGCCAATGTATTAGCAGATTCCCTAAGCAGATCCAAATACAGCACTCACGAGTGGGAGCTGCATCAGCCGGCACTGGATCGCATTTTCCAGAGATGGGGTCGCCCCGATCTAGATCTTTTCGCGACCTACCACAACAAGAAATGCATCCATTTTGCGAGCTGGATTCCCCACAAGGACTCTTGCGGGGACGCTCTCTCACTGAACTGGGAACAAATCTTTGCCTACGCCTTCCCTCCGATTCCTCTAGTTCCCAAGGTCATCAAGAAGATGAGGAGACAACCGTGTCGTATAATTCTAATTGCTCCACGGTGGCCCAGACAATACTGGTTCACACAGCTTCTTCTCCTCTCAGAGTGCGAACCAGTTCAGCTGCCCCAAATTCCGGATCTTCTGACACTTCAGGATGGCAAAATATATCATCCAGACCCTCATTCTCTAAAATTGTCAGCTTGGCTCCTCAACACCATGAGTTCGCACATTTGAACATTCCTCAGGATTGCCAGGACGTCCTGAACAATGCTAGGGCACCTTCCACGAACAGAACTTACAAGCTTAAATGGAAGCGTTTTTGTGCCTGGTGCAAAACTATGGGTCTACATCCTATTCATGCTGAACCAGACAAAATTTTGCCCTTCTTTTTACACCTTGCAAAATCGGGCTTGGCGCACTCTACACTTAAAGTGTTTTTGGCGGCCATATCCAGATACCGACAGGACGGCAAGACTTCTCTATATTCCTCAAGAATTATCCAGCAATTCTTTAAAGGTCTATTCCGCATGTTTCCACCAGTTCGTAGGCCTCCTCCATCCTGGCACTTGAATATTGTGTTAGCTCAACTTATGCGCCATCCTTTTGAGCCAATTCATAAGGTTGATCTAAAATTCATCACCTGGAAGGTTGCTTTACTACTGGCTTTGACATCTGCCAGAAGGGTCAGTGACATACAGGCGTTTACATCTAAACCACCTTTCTTGCAATTCACAAATGATTCGGTGATACTGCGCACCAACCCGAAGTACATGCCCAAGGTGCCATCGGATTTCCACCTGAACGAGCCAGTCATACTTAAAACGTTTTTTCCACATCCGCAGACACCAGCGGAGCGGACTCTACACTCGCTGGATATCAAACGGTGTCTTAAATTCTATCTTTCCAGGACAGCTGCCATCAGAAAGACTGATCAACTGTTTGTTGCGCATGGCAAACCAAGACAAGGCAGTGCAGTGACAAAACAAACTATCGCTAGATGGGTCTCTTCAGCGATAGGGCTCTGCCATCAACAGGCAGGTAAACCCTTGCAAACCGTGCCCAGAGCACATTCTACGAGAGCAGTCGCTTCTTCGACTGCTTTGTTTGCTGGTGTGCCTCTCCTGCATATCTGCAGAGCTGCAACTTGGTCCAGCAGGCATACATTCACGAGGCATTACTGTCTGGATTCTTCAAGCGATACCGATGCCTCGGTGGGAAGAGCAGTCCTGCGTAATCTTTTCCAATAAGGTGAGCCTCTGCTATTTCTCTCCCACCTCCTCTGGCTCTTTTTGACGCCTATTGTATTATTGCTTTGCATTATGTTTTTCTTGCATTACTGCTATGTACTTTGGCGTCCAAGAGCTATGTATATGTTGTTGCTATTACTGCTCACTACTCTGATTCAGGCATGTGAATCTATGTAAGACACCCCTAATACTGGAGAAGAACAATAGTTACTTACCTGTAATCTGTGGTTCTCCAGTATTGGTGTCTTTCATAGATTCACATGCACCCACCCACCTCCCCTCAGAGGCTCACTCAGGCTGTTTTATCTATACTTACTCCGGTACACTCCGGTGCTACAAAATCTGAGAGCCTGGGTCTCTGGGGAGAGCATGCTGGTGGGAGCTGTGGCCTGATTGGCTGCAGTTTGGTCCATACATAATGACCTGGACAGGTTCTACTGTGGAAGTTTTCTTTACTGTAGCTGGGGCTACTTTACTTCCTGGTTGGGTATATTGTTATTTATTATGTACTAAGGGTATATTTTACTACTTTTTTATGTACCGTGGGCTCCCACTCCGACGACGGGGAATGATTCAGGCATGTGAATCTATGAAAGACACCAATACTGGAGAACCACAGATTACAGGTAAGTAACTATTGTTCTTCTGTAAGAAGGCCCAAATTCCTTCTTCACCGCGATCTTTTCTCTGACTAGATCCCCAATCTTTGGAATCCAGACAGGCCTTGCTGGGGCTGTTGCTGGTGGTGCCTCGTCAGTGGTACTTGGCTGTTGCTTTAACTTTATGTTGCTTAAGGATTTTCTTGTTTCATTCAGTTCCTGTAAAACAGCCAAACGATCCTTTACATCAAAGTGCGTTGTTTCTTCTTGTACCACTGACATCTGACTATCGAGGTCCTGAATACGCATTCTAATTACGAACAATAGTTCGTATGGGCTGAAACCTTTTAGAGAATTTCTTGGCATGTTGTTAAGACTAGTTTGGACACTTATTAAATGTTTGACCCACCCAGCGCCTGAACCTAATACCTTCGCTGTTATAGATTGCTTTATGTCACGGTTTTTTCTTTCTACCACACTGTTCCCTTCGGGGTGCGACGGACAAGAATACCGCAACCCAATTCCCATCCTGGCCATGGCCTCCTTATAAGCTCGAGAGCTAAAAGCAGGACCCTGATCAGAATGGAACGTGGTAATTGCGTATGTGCCGATAAAGACTCGCAAATCTTTTATAACCGTTCTAGCGTCAGCCGAGCGCTGGGGGCCTCATTATTTAAGTGTGTTTTGCCTTAACTGTGTACAATGGGACGCGCTTATCTTCTTTTATTGCGCAGATAGACCGCCTTATGCTGTCTAGCAGGGATCCTGAAACTACACTGGCCTGTTCATTACTGCGATCTCTGTTGCAGTTTTCACAATTTTGAGCAAAACATTGAATATCTATGCTCATTCCTGGCTACCAGTACTCTGATTGTAATTCTTTCAGAGAAACCTTAATCGTTTGGTTTCTCAGACCCAACCCCATGTGTGCTTCCAGTAAGGGGAAGCCCCTCCTGCTCCTGTTTGGAATTACTCTGTCCCCCACTCCAGGGATTCGAGCAAAAGGAACGGAGTTTGCATCGATTATGTATGCATAATTGAGTGCATAGTTTACGGGTAGCGCTGCACAGTCGCCTTTTATGGTCGTTTTTACTGCCAGCATGGTTTCCCCGTCCAAGTATTTTTCTGTACGCTTTTTTGTGGCTATGGAAGCCGGTTTAGTTGTTTCCGCTGTGGCTGTATTAGCCAATAAATTCCCTGCAACGTGAACGCCTTCACGTTGATGACTCAGAGTGTGTATCACGTGAGTCTTTTGTAGTTCTTTTTGCAAAAGAACTACCTGTTCCCAAAGCATTTTATGCTTTATTGTGCCACCTTTTGCATCTTTGAAACCATTTTCCACCCAATTCTGCAAGTATTCATTATAAGATTGTACGCAATAAAAAGAATCGCACACTATTAGTGATGGGAATTCGCGATCGGTGTTTTCTAGCGCCATCTTAAATGCTACTAATTCAGCTCGTTCAGCCGAGCAATCTCCTAGAGACTGTGTTTTGGTGACCATTGGTCTAAATTTACCTTTGTGCCAGCGACCTTTAACAATCGCGCACGCAGCACTGTAAGCTTGCTTACCCCCAACCGCGGGTTGTGCTGATCCGTCCGTATATATAATACTTCCGTATTCTTCGAGAGGCAGGATTTCAATTGGCAGAGGACATTCATATTCATATTGTAAAAATTCCTGTGTTTTTAAGTTAGGATCAAATTCGTAAACTACGTCTGTTGCAGCAAGAGAATTAACCCACTGGATCCATCTCGGATGCAAAGCTTTAGCATTAGGAATGCTTGCTTTAGTTACCGCTTCTAAAGCTGGTATAGGTGTTACGATTATTATTCGTTTACCTTGTGCTAAGGGCCTTTCTTTCGCTACAGCAGTCTGAACCGCAGTTAGAATTTTCTCTGTTGAACTGAATTTTATTTCAGCCTTTGTGTACAAATGTGATTTGTAAGCTATTGGTACCTTTTCTCCCTCATTAGAGGTTAGGTATGTGAATCCGCATCTTCCTGGGATGACTCGGATTACAAGATCACGTGTGTTGTCACGTGTATCTAATTTTGTTTTTGCTAACATGTCTGTTTGCAGTGATCTCAAAATTTCTGTGTGTTTTTGAGTCCAATTGATTTGTTTAAAATCAGGTTTAATTAGTTCGTAGAGAGGTTTAATTTAACCCTCTCTGCGTAATTTAGAATGTAAGTTCTTCCGAAATTCAGAAAACCTAGAATGGATTGTAAATTCTTCAGCGTTTTTGGAGCTTGGAGTACAGCGCACTTCTCTAAGAAGTTGTCCGCTAGGCTTTTCCCTTCACTTGATAATTCGTACCCTAAAAATAGTACCGTCAGATGGGCAATTCGAGACTTTTTAAAGTTGAATTTGTAACCCTCTGCTGCGAACCCAAGTATAATGGTGTTCACTCTTTTCAAGTGAGTATCCAAGTCGTCGTCTGTGAGATAGATATCATCTACGTAAGATAATGCCTCATCATCATATATTTGTAGTAACTCTGTTACCCTAGCTGAGAATAGTCCTGGGCTGTTCTTGAACCCCTGTGGGAGTCGACAGAATTTTTTCTGCGACCCAAATGCAGAGAAAGCGGTCAAATATCTGCTTTCTGGTGCAATGTTTTGACAAAAGAAACCATTAGATATGTCTAATGTCGTTTTATATTTTTTCCTAACTATGTTATTCATTAGGGCTGCACTATGCGAGTTTTGTACTGCAAAAGTTTTACAACATGTATTAAGATGTCTGTAGTCCAAAACTAGACGATATGAATTGTCTGGCTTTGAGACAGGAAACAAAGGATTGTTCATTTGAGAGGTGCATGTTTCAATCACCCCCTGGTATTCAAGTTGATCTAAGATCTCCCTGACTTGTTTTTTAGCTTCTTGCTTTATGGGATACTGCCGTTGGGCAGTTGGTTCACTTTTTAATTGGATTTTGTGAGGAGGAGAGTCCTCATCCCATCCTACATGATTTTTATATAATGCAGGTGCCTGGGCTACTGCCCATTTCCTTGCATATGTATATTTTTTGTGAATCGGAATGTGATTCGAGAAGGCAGGCATAATCACTTCTTCGCCACGAGGGCACTCCCTGACAAACTCCGGGGGCCAATCTTTTTCAGCTAACAGAATATCATAGCCTTTTGAGAGCTTATCCCAAAATAGACCTCTTATTTTCCTAGTCTTATCACCCTCTATACGCAATGTTATTTCGTATATTTTATGGGGCTCGCTAAGTCTGGTGTCGGCAGTTTCAACCTGAATGTATTCATTCGTGTCCACTGTCTCCAGATGACTCATCAAGATCTTGCGCGCTATACTGATTTCTGCTGCACTGTCCAACATTGTCAATGCCCACTCCCCGTTTTTCAACTGTGTCCTCAGTATCCTCAGCATGGTTGATTACTCTAATACTGGCTACCTTCTTTTTCTGAAATTGAGATTTCTTATTTTGAGCAGGTTCCTTGTCTTTGGACTTGGTGTGCTCTCCTGGGTCTGACCGTCCTCTTCTTTCCGATTTCTGTGGAAAAGATCGAGAGGGACGTATATCAATACTTTGATATCTATCAGGTTTTTTCAGATTATCCCTATTTCTAAGGTTATATCTTTTCTCAGAGGGCTCCCGCTGGGTATGACTGGCGTTCTCGAGTCGGAGTTCTTTCCCTCCGTCGAGGAGACCTTCCTCTGGACTGGAAAACTTTTTCCTTGGGAGTGGATTGTTTATTTCCATCCCAGCTTTTTTTAGGAGTATTTAAATTATTTTTAATAAATAATTTTTCAGGATTTTCGTGCAGTTGGGGCTTTACCGGTTTCCCACCCAAGCTGTCTCTACCTAATTCTTCATAGCATTTCTCTATGATTTTTGCAAGCTCAACAGGATCTTCTATAACTGTTTCCTCCAACTTCTGGCGGATCGCCACAGATGCTGCTTCTCCTTTTATATTGGCTAATAATATAGCCGAGACCTGCTTGAAGTCTTTCAGTAATTTCATACCTAGATTTAAAGCGGGCTCTGGACCGAATTCATTTTGAATCTGTTTTAGCACTTCTGGTATTACCGCCATAGACGGAACACCGTGTGTTTTTGTGTAAATGGAAGCAAAGACTGTACCCCAAGTGTCGCAGTCCTCCACGTGTGGTGCGATTCCCATAGGAAGGCAGATGGTCAAGATTCTGTGTTTCTCTATAGGGGTAGTATCAGGAAATACTGCCTCTATTTGAGTGATTTTCTGTGCTAACCAGAAAGGAATTTGTTCCCGTTTTACGGGTGTTTTACCAAGACATGACTGTATGTTCTGTGGTGTGATTTTATTAGTGTTCCCCTGATGAGGGGTCAGCTGTGGTACATTTACAGCTGGTTGGACTGTTGCAGTCCGCATTACATATTGGACTAATTGCCTATGTATTTTTATTAATGTTTTTAGCTGTACTAACAGCTCTTCCTTTGACATTTTTGCAATGTCCGGATGTGGTGTGTAGCTGGCTAGAACCGGCCACGTTGCTCCTGGTCTACCTAGTGGACCGAGCCTGGTAATGTGATCATTGTGTTTTAGGGCGCCATTAAACCAGAGCAGGTGCTCTTGAAATTTAAGTGGAATTTCAATCTCCTCGAAAGGAGCGTACTCTTCCGGAGGTTCCTCTATTTTGTAATAGTGAAACTCTTTTGTTGTAGCGTTTGCCGCTGGAAAGTTTATCCATGAATAGAATACCTCTGTCTGCCGATACTCGTGAGCCTCTATCACGAAAAATTACTGTACCACCATGTGGTGTCAGTCCGTTTTCTATAAGTTTTAAAGTTATAGATTTTCTTAAGTGTGCCGGGATGATTATTGCACCCGGTACTGTGTGTTCGGGACCTTGCTGAGTCGCATCTACTGCGGCCCCAGTGGTTCCGTTTTCTCCTGGCATTGTATAAATGCAAGGTTTGCAGAGTAGGTCTCCAAGGAGACAAAGATTAGGTGCACAATATTTTGGAACACTGTATCCTTCAAAGTTGAATAAACCAGAGCTTTACATAGGAATCTCTTCCTACTGAGTTCGGGCGGATTTTAACCTTTCACCCACTCCAGACGTCTATTGGAGTATTTACCGGAGAAAGGGGTCTGTGTGAAATATGCACGACTGAGTTACTCTACCGTCTTGCATTAGTTTATCGCCTTACCAAACGTTTGGGCGCCATGTAGTGTAGTTCCTAGTTTCCCACTAGGCCCTGCGCATTGGAATAACATACAGTAGTATCGATGTGGAACTGCGGATATTCCAGGCCTCCACTGACTATGCTAAACTTAATTGGGTGTGTTACCAACTAGCTCAGAGGTCACTGGAAACTTTCTTCTCTGCATGGGAAGTGATCAGCTTCCCTGGCACAGACAAGAAGGGATTCAGCTTTCCAACAACCGTGCAACATGACAACTTTGCTCCTCAGATCAAGAGTCAATCTCTAGGGTCGTGTGAAACAATAGACATGTATTTCACTCAGTCAGTTTAGTGCAGTTTACTTTCACGAGATGTAGAGAATAGAGAGACGGGCGTTTGTCAATAAAGGGTTAACATTTATTGAACAGTCTTTCTTCTCGTACAAGAGAAATGTATTGCCACAATTGCAAGACTTGTTATTATAAAAAGTACGTACAGTAAGATAAGGATTGCGAAATAGAACTGTAAAAGCATTGATATGGTTTCTTAGCCATACAATGGTTTAAAAGTAATAAAACATACATACAGTCATATATACATTAGGCTAAAATACTCAACTGGTGCTTCTAACTACGCCTACCCCAGTGTGCCTGACCTAAGCCTAACACGTGGAAGGGGAGTAAGTAAGTAGCTTTAAGTTAAGTTGGTTTTGCCAAGGTTTGCTTCAAGAATTCTCATCTAAGGGTTTAGTCAACACCATACCTCTGAATAGAATGATGGAAGTCTGGTATTTCCTTCAGGGGGCACTCAATATCCCAGTCACCCGCGAGGGCAGACCGGAAACGCTGGAGCTGGATTTCTCTGCAGGAGAAAGGCAGCGGCTCTTCTTCAGCGCGTCGGGAGGAGGAGGGGGGACAGCGTCCGCGGCAGCTGGAATCTGCTGGGCTTCTTCGCAGAGGGACGGCTGTTCAGCTCCTAAGCGTACTGCACCATCGTTCGTGCTTTAGCAGCGATAATGGTATCAGTAGCTTCACCACCAAGGGACAACAGCAGCAGCGTACTGCCTGCAGCAGCAATGGGATGCACAACAGGGTGCACGGCAGCTTACAACAGCACGACAGCTCTCCGCTCACATTGCTTAAGGCAACGTTGGTAATATTTATACCTGACAGGTGCCGGGTTTGACGCAAGTTTGCTGGACATAAGACGTCAATTAAAGATGTCACTAGGAAGTGATAGTTATCAGTTGCTCATTAGAGTTCCATTACTAATCAAAACACAGCAAGCGGGGATTTCCAGGTTTGCTGAGTTTTTATCTTGTTGAAGAACTCGGAGTGTTAATCTAGGAATATCAGATAGTGACTTCTGCTCTGTCATTGCACTAATTGGTTGCAAAGGAAGTGGCAGAGAACTATGCTGGAATGTGGCTCTGTTCGTGTGAGGCCAGAGATGACTTTTCTGAAAATCGCACTTGAACGGTTATGCCAATATAGGGAATAAATGGATTTATAGCCGAATAGGGGCATAAGGTCGCAGTATCGATCAGGAACCTAGATAAACACGCTCCTCTAGCATAAGCAGAGTATGTGGTGCTATATACTTGGTGCCTCCATCTTCACTGTAGCGCTATACCTTCAGCCTTCGTTAAGTTTGTTTCTTGGAGTAGTGCAATGTGTACTCCCCTGCGAACTAGATAGGCGTGAATCTTATGGCGTCTTGTCATGGTATGAAGTCCCCTCAAATTCCAAGTTATACATCTCAAATTAGCTGAATCACCCATTCTCCCATGTGTCCCTGCACAATTTGAGTCATACCTCCGTGTCTGCAACGGTGATTGCCCCTCCCCAACTCCCCCCCCCCCCCCACCCCCCAATCATCCCACACCTCCCAGCCCCCCCAAGAACAGGACCTAGCAACTCCCATCGAGTTCCCATCCAAACCATTATATCTATAGGGGGGACTGTATACCAACGGGTAGCCGCCCCTCTTTTTCAGATCTCCCTGTGCAACTGAGCCCACTATAAGTAGACCCCCTCTGGCACCCCCTCCATCTCAACACCATAGAGCTAAACCCTCCAGATATGCCACACCTGGGAGTCCATCTCAGTTCCAATTCCGCATTCCAGCCAGCTCCCCAGGTCCGTTTACACCTCGTCCAACTTCAGAGTGTAAGGAGTCAGATCGATTATTGTCCTTTTCTGATCCTGTGCCCTCCAGCGATGGAGCTTCCTGCGTCCCCGACAATGTGGACACCACCGCCAGTACATCTCGCCGCTCCGCTTCTGTCTGTGACGATGAAGGCTTCCTCAGTTCCAGTCGTCTGTTGCGGATCCGTCACGATTTTTGCGAAGGCAGCCCCTCTGAGGCGATCAGCGTGCTTCTCCCACCGTCATCCTTCCCCGCCTTATACAGTTCCAGCCAAGCAGAAGCATCATCCGGAGTATCGAAGAACCATGTTTTGTCATTCACAATGACCCTCAGCCTAGCCGGGAATAGGAGAGAATATTGGAGTCCTTTGCTGCGCAATTCCCTTTTGACGGCCAGAAAAGAAGTTCGTCGGCGTTGGGTTTTGTAGGTGTAGTCTGTGAATATGTTGACTCTACTGTTCTCCACCTGGAAGGGACCATCTACTCGTGCTTTCTGTAAGATTAAGTCCCGGTCCCGAAAATGTAATAGTCGGGCCACCACCGGTCGCCGAGGCCGCCCTTGTTGAGGCGGCCGAGCTGGCACCTGGTGGGCCCGCTCCAAAGTGTAGAAGGCTGACAGGCCCTCCGGTGCCACCACTGTCTTTATCCAATCTTCAAGGTACTGTACCATGTCCTACCCCTCAATCTTTTTCCGGTAGGCCCACTACGCGGATGTTTCGTCGATTACAGCCTTCGGCTTCCTCTGCTCTTCCAGGGCGTCGACTCGCTCCACCATGTGTGCTACAGTAGCTTTGGGGTCTTTGTGTGCTGGTTCAACGGTTTGGAGCGTGTTTTCCACCAATTTAACTCTATCCCGGAGTTTACCATGATCGGCTTTTAACAGCCCCAGTCCCGTAGATACCCGTGATATGTCCTGCTGGAGCGCCATGCGTGAATCAGCTATGGCCGTTAGGATTCTGTCCAGCTGTTGCTGTAGGTGGGGGTCTTGCACCGGCCCAGGCTCTGTTAGTTCTCCTCGGTCCGTGAACTCTTCCTCTGTGGACAGCTGAGTGCCCCCCCTCCCCCCCCCCCCCCCCCCCCCCATTCGGTTTCCCCATGATCAATAGTGCTCGGACCAATCTACACGTACACCAAACTAGTGGGTGATTTGCGGGTGCTCTGTATGGCCCAGCTATTATCGGTCGCCCCTTCCTCTACCGCCGAGCAGGAGGTGGGGGTCCCAAGCTCCGGTCTTGCAGGATATATGGGGGCGCAGTTGCAGAGCTCCCTGTTTAGGCAGCCACCAACGCCGGCATCAAGCCACGCCCCCCCCCCGCCCCCCCCACTGTACCCCCATTAACCCTGAGACTGAAGTCTGGTAGAATAAAAGCAGGGTTCATCAGCAACTATACAGGAGATACAACAATTCTTGTGTATCATTCTGTTTACTTTTCAGGTGCGCCCAAGTACTCTATATAAACCAAGCATGATTTGACACTATGCCAAAAAGGATGCCCACTGCCCCCATCCTGCATGTTCTGTGAGGTCCAAAGGCGTCCTCTACCCATTCATGCCAGCCTATTGTTTGCTCCTGGGAGGCATGTCACACCCATTCAAATGGTAATCACTGTTTCACCCGGAGCAAATGCAAATTAGCATCCATGAGCCTCAGGCAAGGAATAGGTAACTTTATAAAATTTACATTCCTTAATATTAAGTAAAAATCAGACTTCACCATTGGATATTTCTTTTACTATTAAAAATATCAGTTTCATTATTTTTCTAGCTAGTCCCTTTCTAAAGATACAACATTAGGATTTTAATCTATACTCTGGTTTTCTATGTAAGACCGCTAGGCCTGCCACAGTGAAAATAGCTTTGAGATGCAGGACCCTGTAAAGACATGTAGAAATGTAATGTTGGATATGTCCCACCTTTTAAACGCTTATGTAGGGGTTATGTATTAAGGTTTTAATAGGGAGGTTTTGACCTGGCAAAAGAGTTTATTTTGCCAGGTTGAATTGAGGGTTTACACTGCTTTTGATGGGCTTCACCGGGTAGACCTGAAGCCATGTTTGTACTGCAACTGCAGTGATAGGTCGGTGAATGCTGCAGTCCACTAGTGTTGTTTACCTTACAGGCCCCGGTATACATTTTGTTCCACATTCTGGGGACTTGAATGGAAGTTGAATACGGCAATTAGTCCTCAAAATTTTACGGTCCATCAAAAGGCAAGCAATCCAGGGTGACCACGCAGAAAAGGTGGATGTTCAATTCTGTTACTTCTACTGATGGTTTTGATGTTACAGGCCTTTCAGGGATGAAGGCATGAGTCACTGACTGACTTCTGGCTAGAGTGGGCTTCTCTCTTGGGGGCGAAGGAAATGAGTCCTCTGGGTACTGTCATTATTGTTTTATTAAGTGGGAGTCAACAAGAATGTGCAGCTGTCGCTTCAAAGTCATTTATGAATTCCTGCAGCAAGCATGTTCACCCACAAAGCTGTAGTAGTGAGTTTGGTGCTGCATAGACATTTAACTGTTGACATTATTGCTGTGTCTGATACCATAGGCTGGGTGAATTGTGGCGCAAGTTATGCTTCTTTATGCTTTGTTTTTCTGAACTGTTTACACAAGCTTTGCTGTTCGGTATGCTTGAAGTCCACGCTGTCTTTGATTGAGTTAACAAATTCGCTGTGTAAACTTTCACCAAGACTTTGTAGCACAAACTTGACTTGGTGTAAAATAATCTCCACCAGTGTGGAGTTTGCATGGCCTAATGGGAAGTTTTTGTAGTGTTGGGCAAAAATAGATGGTCTTTGGAAGGGTAATGCAGGAGTCTGGGCCCTGATTGGAATCAGCAGGCATTAGACGGTGGTTTCATGGATCTTTAGCTTTGGATGCATATCCCGATATGTGCAGATTAACCCCTTCCAAGCTGATGACGAGCTAGGCTCGTCATGGCGTAGCCTCCTCGCACGCTGATGACCAGCCCAGCTCGTCATAAAATAATGCCAAATAGCAATTCCCAGCACAGGAGAGGAATTGCCTTAGCAGCCATGGAGTTAAGCACATCATTGCTATTGCCAGTGTAGAAGGCTAGTGTACTTCATTCTTGCAGAGCTGCTTGGGCTGTTGCATTCACTGGAAGTGTGGAAGGCTTGAACTGGTATTCCACTCACCTAGCGCCATGAGACTGTTTTAATCTAAGTGCGTTCTAACGAAAGATTAGTAATGTGAAGTGAACAACTGCGGTGTTTGAGGATGCCACAATTGCAAATAAAGCTACCAGAGTGTGTATTGGTATATTTCTATTGTTGTGTATTGTACTTGCGTTTATAAAATGCTTGCTTCCGCGATCTGCTTAGGAGACAGGCTGGTGCCATTTGAACAGTGAGCGACTTGGGTGCAAGCTCCAGTGAGTTGTCCACACAGGACACTATTTATTCTAGGATTATATAAGGCCAGGAAGACGTGCATCCAAATGGCTTGGCTAGCCCGTACCCGTGTGTCCGGGTGCTGTTATGCATGCATTATTGCCACGTACACTCCTAAACCTAAAGTGTGGGAATACTTCATGTCTAAAACTTGAGGTCTACGAGCATCTCTAGGTTAAGTAGCAATTGCATAATGGCAATTGGATGCAAAGGTAGGATTTTCACTTCCCATTGTATTCATGTTCAACGTGGCCCATCCATGCGGCCATTTTATATTTGTGGGATCCATAGGAAAATGAAGTGTACCACGCTGCTGAATGAGATTAGCATTGGCATTAGCACAATATAACTGGGACAAGTAGTTTTTAACGAATGACCAGATTTTACGAATTTTTTATTTGAGATAGGAAGGGAGTCCACTAATATCTAATATCCTCCACTTCCATCTCTTTTATATGAACTTTTTTATTAACTTGCGAATCAATTTCCTCTGCCTAGCTCAGGTTGTCTAGTCCGTTTTTTGTTTCAACTCTTCAGAATAATACAAAGTGTTTGCTGTGTACAGTTAGGTACTGCGGTGCCCGCTCTAGCCTTGTGTGCGAGCTGCCTGCGAAGCCTTTGGTCTGGCACGCTCTCTCTCCTTTTTATTTTCTGACCAGTTCATTTCATCATAGAGATTTTATGTGTTTTTTAAGATGATGTTTTATTCACATAATAGCATATGATCGCAAATGATCAGCAATGTTTTCTTGCATGAAGTGCTTTCTCGTTTACATGTAGAGCTTTCGGTTTTACTGTTTTGTTTGTTTTTGTACTTGACAATTAGCAAAAAATGCACGTTTATCATGCTCTGCATACTTTGAAAAAAATACAGTCACTACTAGTATTTTTCCTCTTATTTGTATCTAATACATATAGATGGCCATATTTAAAAACGCTACTCGTGAGCATTGTAGCTTTCAACACGTACATATTTGTAGTTCTTTGAAGAAATGTTCCAATTCCTCCTGCTTCGTCAAATAGCACCAATATTAGTCAGGATGTCGTGATGGACAGGCAGGGTCACTCCAAAAAAAACTTACTTTTTGTCTTTTTCCGTTTAAAAAAAAAATATTGCAAACAGTAAATACTTTGTTTTGCGTCTGTGTTTGTGTGGGATTTTGGAAACCTAAATAACTTGGAGTCTATTAACCCCTTGGCTGCTGGGGTAATTTTCCTGCTGTGCTGGGGGGCGGGGAGGGCGCGCACAGTGCCCCGGTGCTCATGACGAGCTCAGCTCGTCACGGCCACACCCGTTTCAATAGAATGTTCAGCACAGCAGGGGAATTATCCCAGCGTGCGAGCGTTCTAATGGCCATGACGAGCTCAGCTCGTCATGAGCACTGTAGCTCATGACGAGCTGAGCTTGTCATGAGCATGCAAGGGGTTAAGATACCACTCGAAGAAGAGTTCTCGTTTGCGTGGTGATGAACGCAAGGCGCAGCATGTTCAGAATTTAGGTTGTTTATACCTCACAATACGCTGGCCTTGCAGCGTGTTGGGAGGAAAAAGTGCACATCCTCTTTTATTTATACGGGCCTCCATATTGTGCCACTCTGGGTTACGCTGCATGTTCGCTTGGTTTCTGTTGCTTTGATTCCCCACAGGAGTCTTTTAGAGTATGCCAGTGTTTGAGGCTTGTGACCTATATAGAGATGAGAGTGCAATCGTTTATTTGGTTTGACACAACACAGCAACTGTGTTCTGTCATTAACCATTCTTTAAAATATACACATAGTAGTAGTGGCCTTTGGGCCCTCCTAGGAGAATATTTCTTGCTCACCTCATGGTGTTGGCTGCTTAGTGTATAGATCCACCGCCTACAGAGTTCTTTCATTGCAATGCATGCACAATAGTGTACATTTCAGAAATATGGTGACTGTTCACTTTTTAAATTCTATCTTATTGATGCATATTAATACAGAGATCACTATTTTGTTGTTCCTTTCACTGCAGCAGCCTGTTGATTATGTTTTAGTTAGGGATCAAATACATGAAAGACTTTTCCAGTGCATTTTGGTGATACCTAAAGTACTTTTGAAACCTTGCAAGACTAGCCACATAATCACTATCATACTCTGTATTTTCATTACTTTGTTTGCTTCTCGTGGCTGCCAGGCCCGGTTCTAGCCGGTGGGCCGGGTGGGCCAGGCCCACCCAAACATGAGCCTGGCCCACCCAAACAGGATCCTTGGCTCTCACAGTGAGGGCTTGAAGACAGGGGGGCAACATCTTTGGGATCAAAGTGCTACAACCCTCCCCCTTCTTGTGTGACAGCTTCTCCGGGCGCACGCACGGACAGTTTTACAGATTATCACAGCCGCCCCGAGTACTTCACAGGTCTTTACAAGACCATTTACATGTTAACGAGGCTTTGCTTATTTTTTCACCCCTTTATCTCTGCATGGCGAAAGTCGACAAATCCTTTCTTTCACAACGGTAACCTTTGGTAACCTTTGCCTACTGACAAGCTGCATTGATATTTCTTTTTCTATGTAGCGCAGGAGAAAAGAAGTTTGTTTATTTATTTATTTCCGTATTTTAGGTTACTTTATTAGCAGAACATTTATATACAAATATATGATATGTACATTTAAGATTTCTCATTTGCACAAGAAAGAAAAATAAATCAAAAAGTGCAATTCTTTGTGTGTTAAGCAACTCCATGGGCACTGAATAAGCCAATCTGCAAATTATGTGCAACAGCTGCATTTCACCATCGATCCTCCTTTGCACACACACCCCTGGCCACATTTATCGCATCCGGGAGGGCAACAGGAACAGCAGCTTTTTTTCGAGGATGTACATTTGCAGTTCTCACACTTGCACGACCCAGTACATGAACAAGAGCCCCCGGTGGCACAGCCGCAGTCTTTAGGGTCCATGTTTTGAAGCAGATGTTAGCTACGGATTATCAGCCCAGTATTGAAAGGTCTCTGTAAAATTTGTTTATTTCTATTCACCTTTCCTGACCCCTGCCTTGGCTTATCACATAAGTCTGTGACACAAAATTTGACTCCTGGAGTAGGTAAGAGAATGCGTTACTACATTTTTTTTCTTTTTAAAATCTGCACAGCCCCAGCAGGACACATACTTCGTGTGTGCTTAATTTAAACAGTTTTTATCATTATCATGGCTGATGCAGGACAACAATAATAATACAAAATGCCCAGATAACGCTGGTGATTAATGATCCTGCCGGAGAGCAATCATGGGTCTGTTAGTAGTTTTTAAATGCTGATGAACTGTATTTTATGTGGATAAAGTCAGGGCTTTAAGTGGGATGAAAAAACTGGGGGGTCTCTCAAAGGGGCGTGGCCAATGTAATTGAGGACGTGGCTTAAAAACAGTACATTAAAAATCTGTGTTTAGCAGTGTGCGGCCCGACTTGTATTTTGCTGTTTCTGTCATTGTATCCAGGTATATGATACAACAAGTACCATCATACCTACAAGCCAGGACTATTGGCTTTGTCAATGGTTGTTAGTTGCATAAAATAAATAACAGCAACTATGGCTTGTATATAATATTGCAAAAGCTTCCACTTAAAGCACTGATGACATCACAACAATGTTGCTGCACCTGAGTTTCAAAAAGAGAAGGGAAATCCAGAGAGAAAATGACTCTCTTTAAAGGATTTTCCTTTCCCTTCTCCCTACAACGCTCACCTGGCATGACGTTATACCGTAACTTTCCACTTGTGATTAGTGTGAGCAGCATACACCGATGTGCCTGCTGTCTCGAAACGGGTCTCTATCGGGCTCTGCTTTGTGCCCTGGCACTTTTTTCCGGACTGCAGTGACAGCAGACTGCTGTCCGGAAAAAAACGGACTACCTGTGACCAGCGCACATAACAGAGCCCGATAGAGACC